>NC_045965.1:46023235-46333753 GCF_010909765.2 Amblyraja radiata
GCTAAGTAATTCACCGTTGAATAATCTTACTGTTCGGCTTGCATCACTGCCTTGTTGGAGGAAAACTCTGGCCAAGATCGCAAGACAGGTTGAAAGGGTTGTGGATGTTGCCCAGTCCATCATTGGACAGATCCTCACCGTTGACTTCATTCTACGTTTCCGCCGTCTCAGGAAAGCAACCTACATAATCTAGGGCTTTTGCCACCTCTCTCATCTCTTCTCCCCTGCTACCGTTTCAGAAGCCTGAAAGAGCATGCCACCATACTCTGGACCGATTCTTCCCTCTGTCCAGTCATTCCATAAGCTTGAGAGAGAAGGAATGTGTAGGAAGGGAGGGTTTAAACCGAAGATAGACACAAAAAGTGGAGTAAATCAGCGGGACAGACAGCATCTCTGGAGGAGAAACGGAATGGGTGACGTTTCAGGTCAAGACCCTTCTCTCCAAGATGCTGCTTGTCCTGCTGAGTTACTTCAGCTTTGTGTGTCTATCTTTAACTGGAGTACAGTCCGATTCCTCTCTACCTCATTACGATCATTGGACTTGTCTCTGGAACTATTGTACTGCAATACTGAGAACTATGCATTCTGTATGTTACCCCTTCACTCTGCCTGTTGTATTTATGTTTGGCTTGATTGTATTCATGCACAGTATTATATGATTGGATTGATAGCACACAAACTAAAGCTTTTCACTGTACCTCAGTACATATGACAATAATAAACCTAAGCATCATGCAAAATGGAAGTTTCAATCAGACATTACATTAGGACACTTGAAATGCATTTGCAATTTAAATATGTTTATAAAAGGTAACAGTGACACAATGCAAATTCAGGTCAATCATTTACATTCCCTTTGCTGTAAGGAAGCCTTACTAAAATAGTAGAAACATTTGGTTACTCTAAACCTGGATCATTGGGTACACATTTAATCCCTGTATCTCAGGAAATACTTTCTGGAATTTGGATTGCAGAATGCTGTTTGTCTAATATTGGTAATGTTCCTGGAGAGAAAGGCCATAACACCATTTCCAGATCACTTCATATCATCTCAACATGATTGTTAGACCATCAATATTTTCATTGCATCAACCATTGAAAACACCCACTGCTCTTACCATGGGGTCAAATAACTACTTCAATAGCTGTGAATATGAGAAAGGAACTCTACATGAAGAAATTAATGCCCCAGCATTATTATTCCTGTGATATGGAGCAAAATATTTTTCAGTTCAGATCAAGCTATTACCTAATAAACTGGAAATGCATACTGCATAAGTGCATCATCTAGTGACACACCTAGTTAATTAGTACTATTAAACATAATGTACATCAGTAGTGTAAGTTGCGGTGAGAAATATTTTGTTCACATCATTATTCCAATAAACTACAAATTATACTTTGTTCCTCCAATAAAGCAAACATGTGTGATTGCATGGAGTAAAGTTTAATCGAATAATGCTTCAAGGAAAGTCAAGAGAGCAGAGACTGCCAAAATGCTCGCCAAAAACTCTTGCACAAGGCTGGCAGAATGCTAACATGTCAAATGGTGGAACTAATAGGTCTTTAATGGCTAACATTAGTTACTTACAATGGCAAACTGATCGAAAATTATTTTGTTTCATGAACATCTTTTGGTTCCTGAAATGGTATACCCAAACCACGCTACAAAATTCAATTTGTGCTTTCACCGCCTCATTAACTGAGGATGATATTTTTTACTCAATCCTGCTACATTTTAGCTGCTTCTTATCAAATAACTTGCTACGCAACATTATTCTAAAACAAATCACTTTTTTATTTTAAGAGTTAAAATATATTGACCAAAAGAAATATTTTCAGGGTAAAGAATCACGTAACATTTTCTTATTGGAGTTTGTAGTGGATAGAATATTTCACGAGTACAATTTACTTTACATCTTTTCCTCATGTCTTCCTCAATTTTGATACCTCATTCAGTGCATACAGAGTAATGTACCTGAGCCATTGCTCTAACGTATACATCCCAAGGTATATCTAGAGAGTCTAGAGGGCGGTACTGTGGCGCAGCAGTAGAATTGCTGCCTTACAGCGCCAGAGACATGGGTTTGATCCTGACTACGGGTGATGTAAGGAGTTTGTACGTTCTCCCTGTGACCATGTGGGTTTTCCCCAGGTGCTCCGGTTTCCTCCCACATTCCAAAGACTACAGGTTTGTAGGTCAATTGGCTTCTGTAAATTGTCTCTCGTGTGTAGGATAGAGTTAGTGTATGGCAAACTGATCGACAGATGGCACAATGGGCTAAGTGTTCGGCTGGCAACCGGAAGGTAGCTGGTTCGAATCCCGCTTGGAGTGCATACTGTCGTTGTGTCGTTGGGCAAGACACTTCACCCACCTTTGCCTGTGTGTGTGAATGTAATTATGTGAAGCACTTTGGGGTCAATGCAAGTTGACTAAAAATGTGCTATATAAATAAAGAAATTTAATTTAATTTAATTTATGGGCGCTCATTTGGTTGGCACGGGCTTGGTGGGCTGAAGGGTCTGTTTCCACACTGTATCTCCAAACTAAATTAAAGATTCCATTTGAATCTAACAACAAATAATTAATACCATTATCCCTGCACCTTGTCACTCTTTCTGAAGACGTTATACCTCAGAATATTTGATTCCAATCCTGACCTAGCTTTAGTTATCTTACGGTAACATCATATTTGAGTAAATTATTCAAATTTCCCTGAGCTTCTTTATAACTTTCCCTCTTTCACGATTATTGATTTCAAAGCAAAAATCTGGTAATGTTTAACTTTTCCAATATTTATTTCCCATTATTATTCATATGCTGAAACATTACTATTTTCTTTTAGTCAATCAGTTTCTATCCCAATATTGTTTTCAACCCTTTGTCATAGCTTCATTTATGCTCTGCAAGTTTGAATGAAAATACTTCACTCCTGTCCCTAAACAGTTTCCATTACAAACATAGACACAAAACGCTAGAGTAACTCAGCGGGACAGGCAGCATCTCTGGAGAGAAGGAATGGGTGACGTTTCGGGTCGAGACCCTTCTTCAGACCCGAAACGTCACCCATTCCTTCTCTCCAGAGATGCTGCCTATCCCGCTGAGTTACTCCAGCATTTTATGTCTATCTTTGGTTTAAACTAGCAACTGCAGTTCCTTCGTACTAATTTCTACTACAAACATTTGAACTCTGCTTCACCAATGAATAATTGTATATGCAACAGGTCTTCCCCTCTGGACACACTCAACAGGGAATTACCAATAAACTGTATTTTTAAAACATAAGTGACATTAAAAATTACTATGGTGTCAGTTTTACTGAATTAGTCTATAGATCTAGTAGAATCACATGCTTGCAATATAGAGCCTTCTATGTCCTTAATCAGTTGCTGACAGGAATAAAAACCCTCTGGGAGATGCAAATGCTTCATTCCAAGATTCACTGAGAAGAGAATTGGCTTGCAAGGTTCATTACTGCTTTGTGCATTGTGTGGTATACATTGCTATTCCACACAAGCACTGCTTCTATCATAGATAAATCACACCGTAGCTCACTTGATCACAAATATTGACCCATTGCATTCATCAAATGATACACGGATCCGAACAGAAACTATAAGCAATTCGGTTCGGGCAATGAATCGTCGTGAATGATAAGCAATCTTTGAAAATAATACTTCCATCAAGAAAGGTTATGTTAAAATATGTACTTAGTTAGAGATGGGGGGAAAAAATCATTAATCAGTGTAATTAGACACCAGTTTTCATGTTTAACCAGAGAATGTAAAATGGTCATTTTAATGGGCACATTATTTAAATCACATTAAAATGTCACATATTTTCTGTATGCACTAATTGATCTCCTGATATCCTATTTCTGTCACAGGTTTCATGCTGAAAAGGTTCAAATACTTTCACTGAAATTGAAACTACATACGCATGACGTAGGGTAAATGAACGTTAATGTTGGAAAAAAAGAGAGAAATAATTCATGATAAACTTCAATTCATTCACTGAACTGCAACCAGAAGAGTTCCAATTCGAATGAAAAGGCTGAGTGGAAGAATTGCTATTGAGCAGATCACATAGACATTACAAACTACACCAGGATTATGCTATATGAGCAAATGCAAAGTTCCCAACTCCCTCCAGAGCACTGGTTGCACTGATCTTTTATGCTCTTTTTAAATTAATTCAGGAAAGCACTTGGGCCAAATGTCAAAACCTTAACCAAGGCATGTTTTTGGCACTGGTTCTATAATTTGGTATACAGTACTATCACAAGGAAGGAATGGTGCCGACATAATGCGTTGCACGTCTTGGAACTGATATGTTTAATCAACCATATAGCCCCATGCTCTATATCACCTTGAGAGATCCCTTTGCAATAAGCAAATACCAATGACTGTCAAGGGTTGATTAAAGCTAGTGTATACTGCTGGTTCTGCAACCCATGATCAGCAAAACTACCTCCTCATCAATTAATATCACAATTTATCAAACCTCAGTAAAATAAATCTGATGTTAAAAAACCTTGATTTTGGATCTCGCCACAACCAACACCCAATTAATATATTAATTAGAAACACAACTCGCTATTGAGTTTGCAAAGCAGGAAACACTAAAGGGCTTGTCCTACTTACGCGACCTTTACAGGCGACTGCCGGCACCCGTCATAGGTCGCCGAAATTTTCAACATGTTGAAAATTCAGTGGCAACCAGAAAGACGCTACGACTCTTTGGAGTTAACCATCTTAAAAATTGGAATGGCCCTTCAAAAAAAAAAAAATTGTACTCATCACTTTGATATTGATCAACAATTATCGGTGACAGTGACAGTTTGATGGAGAAAGTGCATTAAAAATGAGAACGTGCATGTTTAGTTTATTTTATTTAGCGAATGCAAAGTCCTTTAGCCAAGCAGTTGCCTCTTGATCTGCTGTATGAAGGGTGACAAGTCCTCCTTTGAGTCTTTGTTGAGGGCATGCTTCAATGATGTGTTGCATTGTTTGCTGCTCTCCACAAGCACACCGTGGTGTTGGGCTGCTGCCCCATTTGTGAAGGCTGGCCAAGCAGGGGCCATGTCCAGTCCTGAATAGCAAAGAAGATCAAAGCCAATGATGGTGTAGGCCCACTTCCTCTGTGCCCAACATGAGTCTCTTGGAGACAGATGACGTCAATGGAGTGTTGGTGGGCGAGGACTTCGATGAGGCGTCGCTGGCTGCAGAGAGGCCTTCAACATTCAGTTGTAGTATTCGGAGAGCAGGTGCAACTGCTAGGTGCTCTTGAGGCTGGTCGTTGTTGCTGCTTTCGGCTTTGGGATAATGACTAGGATTCTTTGACTTGGCTCTCAGGCGTCGTCTTGTAGAATTTAGTCTGCTGGGAGGATCATTGGCTTCCCCAGGCGAGCCTGGGTACTGACGGGGGGCGCGACGAGAACGCTGATCCAGCTGCTACTCGGAGGAAGCAGTTTCATAATTGGTGCGGCACATCCACCTGCTTCCCTAAAACATAGCCCACAGCTTTAAGAGTTTGCCGGATTGATGTGAGCAAGTGGCCAAATCCCTGGAGAATATGGATAGGTGACACCACGTTAGGACACTTCCTCCGAAATAGTGTTGATGTTTCAAAAGAATGCAAGAAGTAGGAAGAGGAGCAGGCCACCTGGCCCTTCAAGCCGACAATGCTATTCAATACAATCATGGCTGATCTACCTGATCCTTCTTCTGCTGCACGAATCCCTTAATACCCTGATCTTTGAAACATTGATCTACCCCCTATTTATATACCTCCACAATTGTTCGGGGTAGAAATCTTTGCAGCAGTTAGAAATTCCAACACACCTCAGTTTTAAAGAATGCAGCCCAATGTCTCCACTTTCTCAGAAAACGGCGGAAATTCATGTTCCCAGTGACTCTTACCAATTTCTCAGATGCATCTTATCCAGATGCATAACAGCATGGTATGTTGACGCTCTGCCCAAGAACGTAAGAAACTAGAATGTCACGGTACAGCCCAGCCCATCATGCAAACCAGTCCACACCCCACTCTCATCAACTCCATCTACCCTTCACACCACCTCAAATAATTAGCCAACATAATCAAGGGCTACTCATACCCCCATGTGTAGGAAAGAACTGCAGTTACTTGTTTAAATCTAAGGTAGACACAAAATGCTGGAGTAACTCAGCGGGACAGGCAGCATCTCTGAAGCGAAGGAATGGGTGATGTTTCGGGTCGAGACCCTTATTCAGACTGATGGTCTGTCTAAAGGATCAGTCTGAAGAAGGGTCTCGACCCGAAACGTCACCCATTCCTTCTCTCCAGAGATGTTGCCTGTCCCGCTGAGTTAATCCAGCATTTTGTGACCACTCATACCCCGTCATTCTCTCTTCTACTCTTTACATTTGGGCAAAAGCTTGAAAGCATGTACCACCAAATTCAAGGACAGCTTCTTTCTCGCTGGCATCAGGTTCTTGAACGGATCACTGCCATGTGAAGGATTAACCTTATTATTTTTATCTGCTCTTGCTCTGCAGGTGCAACACTATATTCTGCACGTTGTTTATTCTCTCTTTGACACTACCTTTGTACTCATGTGTATAATGATCTGCCTATACAGCATGCAAACTAAGCTTTTCACTGTGCAATAATAAAACAATATATACGGATTTCAGTAAGGCATTTGATTAGGTTCCGCATGGTAATCTGCTCTGGAAGGTTAGATCACAAGGGATCCAAGAAGAGATAGCTGAATGGATAGAAAATTGGCTTCATGGAAGGAAGCAGAAGGTGATGGTGGAAGGTTGCTTCCCGGACTGGAGGCCAGTGACTAGTGGGGTGCCTCAGGGTTCGGTGCTGGGCCCGTTACTGTTTGTCATCTACACAAATGATTTGGATGAGGACATACAGGGCAAGATTATCAAGTTGTCAGATGATACAAAAGTGGGTAGTTTTGCAGATAACCAAGATGGTTGTGAAAAATTGCAGCAGGATCTTGATCGATTGGCCAGGTGGACTGAGGAATGGTTGATGGAATTTAATACAGAGGAGTGTGAGTTGTTGCATTTTGGGAAGTCTAACATGGGCAGGACCTACACAGTGAATGGTAGGCCTCTGGGAAGTGTCGTAGAGCATAGGGATCTAGGAGTGGAGGTACATGGTTCCTTGAATGCGAGTCGCAGGTAGATATTGGTCAAAAAGGATTTTGGTACATTGGCCTTCATCAGTCAGAGTATTGAGTATAGAAGTTGGGCGGTCATGTTGCAGTTGTATAAGACATTGGTGAGATTGCCTTAGAGTATTGTGTTCAGTTCTGGGAACCATGTTTAGGAATATGTTGTAAAGCTGGAAAGAGTACAGAGAAGATGTTGCCAGAACTAGAGGGCGTGAGCTATAGGGAGAGGTTGAGTAGGCTGGATCTCTATTCCCTGGAGTGCAGGAGGATGAGGAGTGATCTTATAGAGATGTATAAAATCATGAGAGGAATAGATTGGGTAGATGTACAGAGTCTCTTGCCCAGAGTAGGTGAATCGAGGACCAGAGGACATAGGTTTAAGAAGAAGGGATAACGATTTAATAAGAATCTTTTTTCACAAAAAGGGTGACGAGTTTATGAACAAGCTGCCAGAGGAGGTAGTTGTGGCTGGGACTATCGCAATATTTAAGAAACAGTTAGACAGGTACATGGATAGGACAGGTTTGGAGGGATATGGACCAAATGCAGGACTAGTGTAGCTGGGACATGTTGACTGGTGTGTGCAAGTTGTGCTGAAAGGCCCATTTCCACACTGTAACATTCTATGACTCAATACTATTACCAGGATATATTTGTTTATCACTCATTAGAAAACTCTCTCCATTCAGATGTTGAATACTCCTAGAAACCTCTCTCCACTAGCGATCCCCACACACTAGCACTATTCTACACACGAAGGAGAATTTACAATTTTTACCGAAGCTAATTAACCTACAATTCCGTACGTCTTTGGAATGTGGAAGGAAACTGGAGCACCCAGGGAAACCCACGCGGTCACGTACAAACACCGTACAGACAGCACCCGTAGTCAGAATCGAACCTGGATCCCTGATGCTGTAAGGCAGAAACTCTACCACTGTGCTACCAAATCACTCTATGGACCAGAAAGATAGTCCAAATGGATCTGGTCTAAATAGACCAGAAGGATAGTCCTCTTCAATCTGATGTTTTGTGTACTCTCCCTGACATAGTTAACCTCCTAGATCATTGAGTGGGGGTGATTTCATGGCCAATGCAACAATGAAGGTTTGGGAACACACAAAGGGGCTGGCCATTCAGGGCTGGGATGCGAAAAAAACGTTTTTATGGAATTGAGGTGTGGGCGTGATTACTGATTAGTTTAATCTGTTTCAAATAACACATGAGTGAAAGCATTTCAAAAGCATAGTTAATCAATTCAAGACAAAAATAACGACAATTACTGAAATTTGTACATATTGGCTAATTGGACGATATTATACTTCATTTAACTGAAACTAATCTGTGCATCAGCTGGAATCATTTGTAATTATAGATGATTCTAGTCCCAAGAGGCCAACTGGCTACATACACTTCTCTGAAGCTGTCACCAATTTATGATTAGAAGTACATGTCCTCTAATTGGTATCTGTGGCAAGGGCTGGAAGAATGGTAATACAACAGTTTGCTTCAGCATCCTCCGATTTCCAGATCATTAATTGTTTATTGTTGATAACACTGTACTCATGGTCAGAAATACTTCTGCCAGCTTTCATCCCTTTAGAGCACGTTTGTCAATGCCACACTCTCCATTTTTTCATTGCGAAACTCATATTTTGTTGATAATGGGGTATGCTTTGGCATATTCTAATCTGAGACGAGTAAGTGTACCAGTGTACCAACTACAGTAAACCCTAATTTTACCAGAACCCTGTATAACGGATTTCAGTTATAGCAGACAGAGCCTGCCACCTCCTGCTCACACCGCCTCCCTGCCCACTTACAGCCCTGGCTTCTAACTCCATCCCTTGTTGTTGCGGCTCACATGGTAGCCCCTGGGTACTGACAGGACATGCCCAGTCACCACGGGACCACCTCCCCTCTCACCAGCTGCCACTTCTTCTTGCCTAGTTTCAAGGTGAAATGACAGCTAGTGCTGGAGTAACTCAGCAGGCTGAATCAGTCTGAAGAAGGGTCACAACGTCACCTATCCATGTTCTCCAGAGACACTGCCTGACCTGCTGAGTTCAGCACTTTGTTTCCTTTTGTGTTATTAACCATCATCTGCAGTTCTCTGTTTCAACTACATACAATGATAATACCGTACTCAGTTATAGTGGACAATTGGCAATAATGGACACCTTTTTCCCCATCCTCCTCCTATGGTTTATTGAACGTAAACAGCAGTGCTCCCTGCTGACCTTGAATGAAAGCTGCCGAGAAATTCCTATGTTACACACTTCATGCAGTCAGTTCTAGTTTAGTTTAGTTAGAGACACAGCACAGAACCGGGCCCTTCCCCCCACCCAGTCCGCACCGACCAGCGATCCCCACACATTAACACATCCGACACACACGCGGGACAATTTACATTTATACCGAGCCAATTATCCTACAACCTTGTACTTCTTTGGAGTGTGAAAGGAAACCAAAGATCTCGGAGAAAATGCCATCGGGAGAACATACAAACTCCGTACAGGCAGCACCCGTACTCGGGATTGAATCCGGGTCTCTGGCGCTGTAAGGTAGCAACCCTACCGCTGCGCCACCGTACCGACCAGTTGTCATCAGGCACCAGCTCTTGGGCCTCATTGACATCACAGTGATGTCACCAGCCTGGCTGAGCAGCCAAGAACATTGAAGAATTCTTGCAAGCAACAAACCGCAAAGTAAAAAGCAACATTCCTAACATTTAATAGAGAATAAAATAAAGATTGCAATGTTCGTATGAAATTAGGATGGGATCTAAAATATCGAATGCAATTGTTCCAGCAAAATGAACAATAAATTTGGTTTAGCAAGGCGTAGAATTTTAATATTTCAAGAAACAATTGCCCACGCATTAAATGTCTTTTTTTTTTAAATGAATGAGAAGGTTCTTAAGCAGTAGTTATGGCTTACTACATTGTTAAAAACTGCTAGAAATCATTCAGCTGGATGTAGGATAAAAATAGAAAATGATAAATTTGATCAGTGGGTTAGGTAAACATCTGTGGAGGGAAGAAAACAGTTTAAAGTTGAAGGGAATGGGGAGAGGGATGGAGAAAAGGGAAAGTGTACAATGGGGTGGAGTCGAGGAGAGAGTGAATGATGGTGATGTGGTGGCCATCTGAGAGAGGTCGGTGGAGGTCTGCCTGGCAGTGAGCTGGAAGTACTAAGAAGATTTACGAGGATGTTGTGAGGACTCGAGGGGCTGAGCTATAGGGAGAGATTGGGCAAGCTAAGACTTTATTCCTTGGAACGCAGGAGGCCGAGCGGTGATCTTTTATATACTCTATGTACAAGATCATGAGGGGAGTTGATAAGAATGCACAGAGTCTTTTACCCAGGGTGGCGGAATCATGAACCAGAGGGCATAGTTTTATGGCGAGAAGGAGAAGATTTAATAAGAACCAAAGGGGCAGTGTTTTCACTCGAGGGTGGTGGGTTTAAGGAATGAGTTGCCTGAGGAGCTAGTTGAGGCAGGTATGATAACAACATTTAAAAGATACCGGTAACGCACAGAAAGATTTAGAGGGATATGGGACTAATAGGACTAGTTAGGGCATCTTAGTCGACATGGTTGTTGACTTGAAGGGCCTGTTTCTGTGCTGTTTGACTGTATGATTTACGTTGGAAGATATGAATAAAATCTGAAATACTGGAGGAGAAGAAGAATAAAAAGGTTGGAAATGCGAGATACAAGACTGGAATAGGTGATTAGCTGAAATGATTGAAGTTGTTGCTGAATCCTGAAGTTATGATCAGGTGCTGTCCCTGTCTTTCCTTAGCAAGATTGGCTTGCCAATAGTTGTAGTCCTCATCAGTTTGCTGTTTTGCACTGATTATACAGGAGAAAGTACAACAAAAAATCCTATATTTATGGCATTCGTGTTATATTATCCAAACAAACGGTTTAAATATTTCTGGCATAAATCAGAGATATTAATGATTGAAATACCACCATACCTGTTATAAATATCATCATCCTCACCGCCCCAGCCCCAGTATTCATTTGGGAAGCCATTTATTTTTAGAAACTGTTCCTTGCTCAATCCTGAGACGCCACCAAAATATCCATTGTACGGGAGCCTAAAGGGAGAAAGCAGAAGGTTAGAATGAACCACCGCCTCTTGTGCACCTTCGTCACAATGGAATTGCCATGTCTGTAATGATGTATTCATGATAACCATTTAAGAAATATCTGCCCAAATTTCAATACTTGACATTTTTCATTTTTGAATACAAAATTATTGCTTATTTTCGTTTTTGACGAACAACAATATTTAAGCATTTTTCTCCAGATGTGTCCCAGACATACTGTGCAATGGTACCCTGGCAGATGCACAAACACGTCTATGGTGTCAGCTTACATCTGCTACTGACAGACAGCCAAGATGCTGACAATCACTGGGTTGGGCTACATCCCACCAATGCATGCACAATGTTTTGAACCTGGAGAGACTTCTCTAATATACAGTATTTCATCCTTCACTACAGCATTTTTACTTCTTTTTCCTATAACTGGCAGTAAAATACCGGAAGTACTGGAAGTGGCGGCGCTGCCTTGCAGCTGCGGCTCACCTGCAGTCCGTTTGTCTTTCTTTTTTTGTTTTCTTTTGTCCCGTTGTTACAGTTTATTTCGGTTTATTTAGTTGTGTAGGGTGGGGGGGGTGGGTGTAACATGTTTTTTGACTTCCTTCGGGGGGGAGCGGGGAATGCGACCTTTCTTGCCGTATCCCCCTCTCCGTCTCCGCTGAGGCCTATCGCGGAGCTGGCGGCCTCCAACAGCGACCGACCTCGTGGCTCCAGAGGCAGAGCCAGCCAGGACTTACCAACACGAGGTTGGCCAACTTCGGGGCTGTGGTTGCGGGGCGACCCAACTTCCGACCCGACTTTGGAGCCTCGGAGGCTCGGTCGCGGGCCAGTGGACGACATCGTCGGGAGCTCGCAGTTCACAGGTTGGTGACCTGTTTTTCCAGAGCTCCCGCAACTACTACAGCTGCGTCCGCTGGACTGGAGGGCGGCAGCTACGACCGCCCCGGGCCGCGGAGTTTGAACCGGCCCGTTTGCGGAGCTCGGATTCAGCCGCGGGACTTGCTTACCATCACCGGGCTGGGTCACAACATCGGAGGCCTGGATTGCCTCAGCACAGAGGGAGAGCAAAGAGGGAAGAAACAATAACTTTGGGACTTTAAACTGTGTTGAGTGTTTGTTTTGTTATTTATTTCGTTGCAC
The DNA here is from genome assembly GCF_010909765.2 of Amblyraja radiata. Lineage (NCBI taxonomy): Eukaryota > Metazoa > Chordata > Chondrichthyes > Rajiformes > Rajidae > Amblyraja > Amblyraja radiata. The sequence goes on from NC_045965.1 coordinate 46,035,670, forward strand.
TGAAAAGTGCAATGACAATAAAATTCAAATCCAATCCAATCCAATCCAAAATGAATCCATATTGAGCCAAATCCTGTTGTGGTTGGGTATTTCATTTTTGATTTGTGTTAAGCATTGCACATTTTGCTGCATTTCCAAACTAAAATGATTTGACCTGTAATTTACTGGGGCTGTGAGCAGATCGTGGCAATCCCAAGGCAGCGACGCATTTGGGACCTCATTGATGAAAAGGCACAAGAGATATCTCAGTAAATGAAGAGATTTAAAGATTGAGAGAAAAACAATAGAGGAACTATAGAAGAGAAGGGTAAATGAGGGGCAAATCAGGTAGATTTCGAATATAAAAAAAAGAGGAAAAGGATGACTGAACAGAGGTAGAAAATGAGAAGAATAAAAGTAATAATATGGATTTTCCAGCACTTGTAGTTTTTACTTTGCTTTTGGAGTTCAAATTGTTCCTCTTCTGAGCCTGATTGATGTTGCATTAACAACATAATAATGTTAACAAATTACTTGCATAGGATACTTACAGCAATAGGAGGAGGTAATTTGATCCATCAGGTCCATGGCAGCTCCGAGTGAACCTGATCAGCCTCCTTCACTCTCCTTTCCATTAACTCCTGCAACCTATTCGCTTCTTAACACTTGCCCAGCTGGAGAAACACTCGCTGTCCCAGGGAAATGGTGCAAACACCACACAGACAACACACAAGGTCAGGGTCGAACCTAAATCTCGTGAGCTGTTTGGAAAGTGCACTGACTCCTCCTGCAGTTTGCTTTTGAGCAGCACACATGCTGCCCACTGTGAAACACATCCAATCCAATCAGCAATTTCTATAAATATCAGCTCCAACTGTCTGTTGAGTTTAATGTGCAAATCAAAGAACTTTAACAATTCAGTGGGGAGGCTGAGATATGAAAATTAACCAACAAGTAATACTGATTCTTTAGTTTGAATTTTCTGCCTGATTTATACTTTAATAAAGCTGTGTAGTTTATACTCTTCATTACTTTACAACAAGGTTTGACCCAATCTGCTTTCATACCGTGCCAGAAGGTTCATGTATCAGCACCATTGCATAGGGAAACTTAAGACTTAGAAAATCGCACGTCAGCAAGAATCAAGCTGAGTTCAGTATTTTAGCATTCAGTTCAAGTGGAAAATAGTTACATTGATGGAATAGAATAGAAGAAAATAGAAGGAATACAACAATTTTGGGAGTTGCTACCACCCTGGAATCAATGGGAAACAGTTATAATAATTACTAAGTTCTTGCTCACCCGGGAGGGCTGGTCCCTCAACGCAATATTGCACCTCTCCACCAATTACAATATTGGTGGCCAGTGGGGGGGGGGACTTTCTGGAGCGCTAGTATGGGTGTTGTGGGCTGAAGGGACTGGTTTCCAGAGGGCTAGTATGGACATTTGTGGGCCAAATTGATTCTTGGGGTGGCAGCTCAGTCACTCAAGCCTGATGTGCTGGCAGCTCACTCACGGTTGGTGGGCTGGCAGTTGACTCACGGCTATTCCTTGAAATTCTATTTCAGAAATAGTGGATGCATTAGTGATAATTTTTCAAAACTCGTTAGATTCTGGAGTAGTTCCTAAGGATTGGAGGGTAGCTAATGTAACCCCACTTTTTAAAAAGGGAGGGAGAGAGAAAATGGGGAATTACAGACCAGTTAGTCTAACATCGGTAGTGGGGAAACTGCTAAAGTCAGTTATTAAAGATGGGATAGCAGCACATTTGGAAAGTGGTGAAATCATTGGATAAAGTCAGCATGGATTTATGAAAGGTAAATCATGTCTGACGAATCTTGTAGAATTTTTCAAGGATGTAACTAGTAGAGTGGATAAGGAAGAACCAGTGGATGTGTTATATCTGGACTTTCAGAAGGCTTTCGACAAGGTCCCACATAAGAGATTAGTATACAAACTTAAAGCACACGGTATTGGGGGTTCAGTATTGATGTGGATAGAGAACTGGCTGGCAGACAGGAAGCAAAGCGTAGGCGTAAATGGCTCCTTTTCAGAATGGCAGGCAGTGACCAGTGGGGTACCGCAAGGCTCAGTGCTGGGACCCCAGCTATTTACAATATATATTAATGATTTGGACGAGGGAATTGAATGCAACATCTCCAAGTTTGCGGATGACACAAAGCTGGGGGGCAGTGTTAGCTGTGTGGAGGATGCTAGGAGGCTGCAAGATGACTTGGATAGGCTGGGTGAGTGGGCAAATGCATGGCAGATGCAGTATAATGTGGATAAATGTGAGGTTATCCACTTTGGTGGCAAAAACAGGAAAGTAGACTTTTATCTGAATGGTGGCCGATTAGGAAAAGGGGAGATGCAACGAGACCTGGGTGTCATGGTACACCAGTCATTAAAAGTATGCATGCAGGTGCAGCAGGCAGTGAAGAAAGCGAATGGTATGTTACCATTCATAGCAAAAGGATTTGAGTATAGGAGCAGGGAGGTTCTACTGCAGTTGTACAGGGTCTTGGTGAGACCACGCCTGGAGTATTGCGTACAGTTTTGGTCTCCTAATCAGAGGAAAGACATTCTTGCCATAGAGGGAATACAGAAAAGGTTCACCAGACTGATTCCTGGGATGTCAGGACTTTCATATGAAGAAAGACTGGATAGACTTGGCTTGTACTCGCTAGAATTTAGAAGATTGAGGGGGATCTTATAGAAACTTACAAAATTCTTAAGGGGTTGGACAGGCTAGATGCAGTAAGATTGTTCCCGATGTTGGGGAAGTCCAGAACAAGGGGTCACAGTTTAAGGATAAGGGGGAAATCTTTTAGGACAGAGATGAGAAAAACATTTTTCACACAGAGAGTGGTGAATCTCTGGAATTCTCTGCCACATAAGGTAGTTGAGGCCAGTTCATTGGCTATATTTAAGAGGGAGTTAGATGTGGCCCTTGTGGCTAAAGGTATCAGGGGTATGGAGAGAAGGCAGGTACAGGATACTGAGTTGGATGATCAGCCATGATCATATTGAATGGCGGTGCAGGCTCGAAGGGCCGAATGGCCTACTCCTGCACCTATTTTCTATGTTTCTATGTTTCTAACTAACCACCACCAACCACTTGCTGTGCTTTATTTCAAACCAACCACATTTTCATTTTCAAACCACATTAAGGGCACTCAAGGTCAGTAAAACCACACTCACAGTTTAGTAGACGCGTGTTCAGTGTTATTCACAGTTCAGACTGAGAGACGTGACCCTCTCGCTCCCCCAACTACGCAAGGCGGCTCTAATTAGGCAAGGCAGCTCGCTTTAGCACTTTCAAAACCAAAGGCAAGGCAGCTCGCTTTAGCTCTTTCAACACCAAATGCAGGGCAGCTCGCTTTAGCACTTTCAAAACCAAAGGCAAGGCAGCTCGCTTTAGCACTTTCAAAACCAAAGGCAAGGCAGCTCGCTTTAGCACTTTCAAAACCAAAGGCAACACAGCTCACTTTAGCACTTTCAAAACCAAAGGCAACACAGCTTGCCTTAGCACTTTCAAAACCAAAGGCAACACAGCTTTAGCACTTTCAAACCAAAACACACTTTTGCATTTTCAAACTGCATTTTCAAACCACATTAAGGGCACTGACAGGTCAGTCAAACCACTCACAGTTTAGTAGACATGTGTTCAGTGTTATTCACAGCTCAGACTGAGAATTGCGACCTCTCGCTCCCCCATTTTGCAGAGAACTGAGGCACCTCCCCACTTCCGGGTTTTATAGTCCCTCTGGAAGGGGCGTGGCATTCAGGAGAGAGAATCTCAACATTTTTTAAACACTAATAACTCTTTTAATTTTTATCGATGGGAAAAATCCTCTTGTCCTGCGCTGCGGAGGGGGACTGAGTAAGATGGCCAAAAATCACAGCCGTAAGTGGCAGCGTTTTAAAAAAAAATCAATATACAGAACAACAGGAAGTGGTCAAGATCAGACTTTTAGTAATATATAGATAATAATGAGATATATAATTACAGCAATTTCTTATCTCATTTTTCTATGCCTGAAATGTAATAACTAGCAGTATACAGGCAAGTCTTCTTCCATTAACAGGGATACAACAGATCCTCAAATTATAATCTGGACTTTTGAACTCTGTTACATTCAAGAGTATTAATTCTGAATCTACATTAATTCAGAATGAATTGATTGATGTTGTATAGAGGGTGATTGTATAGAGGTGTGTAAAAACACGAGGGGAATCTATGGAATGAATGAACAGTCATTTTTCCAGAGTCATAGAATCAAGAACTATGGAGCATAAATTTAAGGTGGAGGGGGAGAGATTTAGCAGGTACCTGAGGAGTATATGGAATGTGCTGCCAGAGGAAGAGGAGGCAGGCACAATAAGATCATTTAAAAGACATTTGAACAGATACATGGAAAGGAAAGGTTCAGAGGGATACAAGCCGAATGCAGACAAATGGGACTAGCTTAAATAGGGCATTTTGGTTGGCATGGAAGGCAAAACACCTGTTTCGGTGCAGTTTGACTCTTTGATCCCAACCATAAAAATTGGGCGACATGGTGGTGCAGTGCTGCCTTACAATGCCTGAGACCCGGCTTCAATCCTGACTACGGCTGCTGTCTGTACGGAGTTTGTACATTCTCCCCGTCACCTGCGTGGGTTTTCTCCTGGAACTCCGGTTTCCGCTCACACTCCAAAGATGTACAGCTTTGTAGGCTAATTAGCTTGGTAAAATAGTCAATTGTCCCTAGTGTGTGTGGGATAGTCTTTGTGTGCGGGAATCACTGGTCAGCAAGGAGTCGATGGGCCGAAAGGCATGTTTCTGCACTGTATCTGTAAACTAAACTAACTTGTTGCTTTCTCTTAATTCAGTGAGTGAAATTCATCTTTAAGTCTGACTTGCTGTAAAGTTAATCAAGGTTAACACGTGTAAAATCAAACAGTTTTCTCCTGATGTGCAGTTGCAAATGTCTCAGTGGAGAAAGCAAACTAGCATTTCACCGACTGTATCAATTTAAGGATCATGAATTGCATTTTGACAATCGTTTTGTTTTTCGCAAAGACAAGTGTTGAAACGCTTTATTTTTGGTGCGTCTGTATTCCTTCTGCCTTCGTATTGATTTACAATGCTATTTTCTTAAGGCATATTTTCCATGTGTAGCGGCACCCAGTGGTGGTTTGGGGAAGTTTGAGCCCTCGTCATTGGTTGTCTCGATCATGTGACCGCAGCGGTTAATTCACGGGTTTCCCAGTTAGTCGGCAGTGCTCCTCCCAGCAACAGGAGCTATTCTCGTGTTAGCTAGTCAGGCACGCGTGTTACCGAGTTTAATTACCGTTTTTATTTGTCAATAAAAATTATTTAACTCAACCTGCCTGGACTCACTAAACATGCTTATTTCTTGCACATATAGCTGAAAACAGAGTCATTTTGCAGGGTGCAAGACCATTTGGAGTAAACATTTTTTACAATGTATATGGATTGTCAAGGTCTGGGCCCCTCGTCATAACTGATTTATGAGGTTTTCTATTTTTACTGCATTGGAGTCATTTGAGCTCACTTGGAACATTTTAAACACTAGTCTAAATGCCTTTAATAATACTTAATCCAAACATAAAGCAAATATCCCTGGACGGAACCCTGCAATAATCTTGACTTGAGCATTCATTAACAATTTTTAACAACTCCCTGTACATGAAATCCACAATTCACAACCACTATAAATCAATCACAGATTCATTCATCATTAAGTACTCTTTACCTGCATTTGCTGTAGAAAGACAGTAATTAATGAAGATATTTGTTCTGATAGAGACAAATAGTTCAGATTCTGTGGTCAATATCGGACCAGGGCTGAAACGGGTGCGGCAGATGGAACAAAACCGCTATGAGTGGCTGCATACGGAGCAGCCAGGAGAAACAGCTGACCGGGAACAGACGTGGACCGACAGTCAGGACCGGTGTGGCCAGCGGCGGGACGAGGAAAGCCCGCAAACCAGCACCCGTGAGTACCGGGGACGGGAAACAGCGGGGATACAGAGAAGAGCAGCACACTGCTGAAAGGCTGCAGGAATGGGAGCAGCCAAAATAGCAAGTGCAGCTCAACATAAAGACCGTCTAAAGGAGCTGCTGGAGGAGCTCCTTCACAGTGGCAGTCCCATGAATGTGGAGACTAGCCACAGTGGGCAGGCAAGCCCCATATGGGTACCCCGTGAGGGACCCCCTGAAATCTCTACCTCTTCGGAGGAGAGTGGGCAGGACCCTGATGGGCCAGACCTTGATCACACAGCTTCCCATGATCCTGAATCTGCAGAAAAACATACACTGCTGGACATGGTGGCTGATTACTACAAACCAAGTCAAACAGGGGCAGACTTGGATTCCAGGATGGCAGCCAGTATTAACTACATGTCTGGCCATCAACTCCAACAACAAATATTCACAGAGACACTGGCCGACATCTGCCACCTGGTAACTGTGATGCATTACAAATCCCCAGTGTCAACCAATGCATTTGGAAGCATATGGGAGGGACATCAGGAACCAGGACCTCAAAATCCAGAAAACCTTAAAGGGGCTTACGGCAGGGATCACAGCCTACACCCGCACCCTGGACAAAACAGAGCTAACTAAAGACCACCAAGACGCACTAGCTCTGTTTTGTAATGTACAATATGAGCTGAATAGCATGCGGAAGGCTGCTATTCAGCCGACACTGGATCCCAAATACGCAACAATTTGCAAACAAAGAGCCGTTAAAACCTCAACCCTTTTGTTTGGGCAAGACTTGTCCAAACAGGTCAAGAAACTGGACGAAGAAGCCAAGACATTGGGGCTCATCAAAGCCAGCACGAAGGCTTATTTTGGATCACGGTACCAGCCACATGTAAGACCGATAAGTGTGGCTCATACCAGTGGCACTGCCAGAAACCAATACAACCCACAGCAGCCTTTTTTAGGGTATGGCCAGGGACGGCCACCCTGGAAGATGCGGAAACATCAACCTCCAGTACAACCTCGAACACAATCAATAAAAACAGAACCCCCCTTTTTCAAAAAACCAAGAAAATAATACAACCACCAGTAACCATGGAGGTACGTGGGTGGGGTTCTTTTGTAAAAAAGGGACCCTCGACGGGGGGGTGGGAGGTTGCAATACGACAGTTATGAATGGTGTAAAATCACTACAGACTCGTATATTCTAAGCAGTATTCAGGGTTATCTGATAGAATTTACTCATTCCAATAACCCCCCAGTACAACATACACCAGAAAGGCATTTCGTCCTTATAAAAACCGAACAATCTAAAGCCCACATGGAGCTACAACGATTGTATACAAAAGGTGTGATTGAGCATACTACTCATGAACAATTAAAATTTGTATCAAACATATTATTAAAAATAAAAAAGATGGGGGTTGCAGGATTATCATTGACCTTTCAACCCTAAACATCAGAATTTCCCCTGAATAAGGGGATTAATAAAGTATTTATCTATCTATCTATCTATCTAAACACATTGGTTCAATATGTTCATTTTAAGATGGATACCTTTATCACTGCTAAAGAATTAGTATCAGCTGGTTTCTATATGACAAGCATTGACTTAAAAGATGCATACTATACAGTACCCATCAGAGGGGAACACAGACGGTAGTTAAGTGTAAATTGATACCAGAAACTAATATGGATTATCTAGGATTCACCATTAACACGGTCAATATATTAGTAACTTTACCAATAGATAAAGCCGCAGCCCTACAGGAGGATTGCAGCGAGCTTCTTAAACACCAACAGACCCTCCATTAGAGGGTAGGCCGGATAATTGGAAAGATTGTGGCTACATTCCCGGCCACACATTTTGGGCCATTACATTATCAAAATTTGCAAAGAGCAAAAATTAGAGCACTCAAATTTAACAAAGGTCATTTTGATAGACCTATGGAGCTGCCTACGGAAGCTATAATTGAACTACAGTGGTGGGAACATAGCATTAGGTATTGCTCCAACCCCATCATTATGGACAACCCGTCTATGGTATTACAAAATGGTGTATCCAAAGAAACATTTGGATATCGGCAACATACCTACCAGGTAAGCTAAATTCAGTGGCAGACACCAGGTCACGCAAATTTAATGAAAACACGGAATGGATGTTAAATAAAAAATGTATTTGCTGAAATTACAGCAAAATATGGTAGACCAGATATTGATATCTTTGCGTCCAGGTTGAATCACCAATTACCAAGGTATGTCTCCTGGAAACCAGACCCTGGGGCAGAAGCTACAGATGCTTTCTCACTGCATTGGGGGAAATGGCGTTTTTTTATGCTTTCCCCCCATTCTGCCTCATCAACCGGGTACTAAGGAAAATTCAACAATATTCGGCATCTGGGATTATCATAGTACCCGATTGGCCTACTCAACCGTGGTATTCGGTCATACAGGGGATGGTGTTAGAACCATGTTCCATTATTGGACATAGCCCGAATTTATTAATTCATCCAGTAACTGGGGGGCAGTCACCCATGCCATAAGACTATGGATTTGTTGATTTGTAGAGTCTGAAAGACCCACTACATGGCATGGGGCTGTCAGACAGGACGATGAATCTCATCACATCCGCACAAAGACTGTCAACACGGAAGCAGTACCTCGGACACATCAAGAAATGGGGCATATACTGCTTTGACAACAACCTCGACCAAAGAGCCAAGAACATTCCGGCCGTATTGGAATTCTTAACAAACCTCCATTATGACAAACGATTGGTCTACAGTGCCATCAATAGTGCCAGAAGTGCACTCTCCAATTACCTATCACAAGGAATGGAGCGGCACACGGTGGGAACGCACCCCCTGGTAACAAAACTTATGAGGGGCATATTCAATGCAAATCCCCCTAAAACCAGGTACTCCAAAATTTGGGATGTGGGTGTCGTTTTGAACATGCTGAGGAGCTGGTCGCCCATAACAGCATTATCACTTCAGAAACTGACCATGAAGATGGTTATGCTCATGGCGTTAGTTTCTGCACAACGAGTCCAGTCATTAAGCAAACTGAGCCTGGACTCCTTGATCATCTCACCCGAGAAACTGGTGTTTGTCATACATGAGTTAATAAAACAAAACAGACCAGGCTCATCGGGTCAAGTGATTGAATTTATGGCATATCCATATGACAAACGTCTGTGTATAGCAAGACATATCCAATTATACATGGAATATACTAAGAGCATTCGAGGGCAGGAAATGGCTCTGTTAATTTCTTACAAGAAACCGCACAAAAGGGTCACGACCCAAACTATCTCAAGGTGGCTCAAATGTGTCCTAAAGATGGCAGGAATAGACACTAATGTTTTTAAATCTCATTCCACCAGGGCTGCAACAACATCCGCAGCAAAAATTCTGGAGGTACCCACGGACCAAATCCTCAGAATAGCAGGATGGTCATCCGAAAGGACTTTCCAAAGGTTTTATAATAAACCAGTTTTGGAGCCATCATCATTTTCGGAAAGCATTTTACGTTCAATATTATAATTTGCCCGAAGGGTTACAGGGCTATGATTTCAATTAATAAATTTATTTTCTCGTTATATCACACAAGTCTTTGTATAAGTGTGTCTAAAATTGCTAATGATACTCTCTCCCAATACCCAAGGCAGTTGTGAAGCATGGACTCGTTCCACGGCATGAGGTCACAGAGCTTTGAAATCTTCACGTAGTCACTCACGTGTCTCCGAAGTAAAATAGTAAGATTAAACGAGAACTTACCAGTTTGAAGTTTGATCTGTATTTTATGAGGAGGAACATTGAGGGAATACGTGCCCTCCGCTCCCACCCTCCTATGATCATATCAAAACTGGTATCTCTTTGATAATCTTACTATGTTAGGTCATTATAGTTTCTGTGACCTCACACCGCTGCTTTGAAGAATGACACGCATGCGTTGGAAGCGGGTTCTTCACGTATTCCCTCAACGTTCCTCCTCATAAAATACAGATCAAACTTCAAACTGGTAAGTTCTCGTTTAATCTTACTATTTTACTTCGGAGTCACGTGAGTGACTGCGTGAAGATTTCAAAGCTCTGTGACCTCATGCCGTGGAACGAGTCCATGCTTCACAACTGCCTTGGGTATTGGGAGAGAGTATCATTATGCGATGACAATAAATGTACTCTATTCTATTCTATTCTATTCACAAGGAGGCTGAAATTGTTAGCTCTGGTACATCAAGAAATTCACAATCTGATGAATAACTTTAAAAGAACTACTTCTCTGGCTTTGCAAAAGAAAAATGAGGGCGACCATCATGTGGATGTCAAGATTTCTAAATGGGAAAAGGCAACATCTCAAACTTCAATCGATGAGCAACTGCCAAATGAGGATGCCCAAGACCCATGTGCATGACAATGATGTTGCAATTTTACCATGTTCAGCTGTGGAACACCATGTACGGTCCAGTGGTAGGTCCTGCTGGGATTCTTGAGATAGGTTAGACCTGACGTACGACCTGAGACCCCACTGGGAATTCTGGACCGCAAGAAATTGCAGAGAATTGTGGACACATCCCAGACTATCATGCAACCGACCTCTCTTCCATTGATTCCATCTACACTTCACGCTGCCTCGGCAAGGCCATCAGCATAATCAAGGACGAGTCACAACCCGGTCATTCCCTCTTCTTCCCTCTTCCATCAGGCAAGAGTCATGGAAGTGTGGAAACACATACCTCCAGATTCAGGGACATTTTCTTCCCTGTGGTTATCAGGCAACTGAACCATCCTATCACCAACTAGAAAGCGATCCTGATCTACCATTTATCTCATTGGAGATCCTTGGGCTACCTTTAATCGGACTTTTGTGGACATTATCTTGCACTAAACATTATTCCCTTTATCCTGTATCTGTACACTGTGAACGGCTTGATTGTAATCATGCATAGTCTTTCCGCTGACTGGAGAACACGCAACCAAAAAGCTTTTCATTGTACCTCGGCACATGTGAAAATTAACGCTACTAAACTAAAGCTGTGGATTAGGAGTCAAAGTTGAAAGGCGTGTACAAGTTTTGCAAGTTATTTTACTTTGACTGATTAAACAATGCAGCATGGAAATAACTAGTTTGTACAGCTAGTAGGAAAGGGTTTTTCACAGTTTAGAGTAGAGAATTGAATAGGCATAAACTGTTTCATTTTAATTACAAATCTTGGGAAGCACTTAATTACTCACCTTAACTGTCAAAGTTCAAGGCAATTTGCTAGTTGAAAATAAGACGGATAATTTTAAATCAGCACTTATCAATATTTCACTCAAACAACCATGAAAAAATGCGTTTTGATGTACATCTTGTTTGAGCAGAACTGCGATTTTCAGTCGTGTATAATAGGAGGATTGTCTGGCAGTGAGGAAGCAGCACTATAGAGCTACTCAAGCATGGACATTTATTTGCGTGATCAGCATACTTTCAGGCATCCTTTCTTCTTCAGCCAACTGTTTGCGGCAACATATTAAGAACGTGCCAGCAATGGGGGCAATGAAAGACTCACTGGATTTAGAGATAAGATTCAAGAGAATTCTTTGGTTTATCGCATGGAGAAAACGTGCAAGTGGTGTTATTTATTAATTTAATTGGGGCATATTACAATTAGCAAGTTACAATGAGCAACACTCTCTTTCTGTAAACTATACATCTGGGATTGGTTACATTTCCAATGGGGAATCCGAGCTGCCCACCATTAGTCTGCAGCACCACCTTCATAACTTAAACAAAAACATTTTCAGACACAAATGAAAGGGGATCGCAATCAGCCATTCAGGAACAAATCTTGTACTTGCCACCTGGGCATAAAAAATGTCTGAGTAGGAAAATTGGGTTGTTTCTACAAAGGGAAATAAAAATCTTCCCACATATCTCAGAAGTCACAAAAATATTAAAGACAACGTCTTAAAGTAGCTGACAACTCTGTGCAAATGCTGTTACCACTAAGAAGATGAAATATAATTGAGTTTGTAATTCATGAAATTCTAACCCTGTAATCAGTAACAATCTTCTTGCCTGCATGCAATGGATAACAACGGAATATGATTCTCCTGTTATGGGTATTAGCGTAAGCTGAGTCTAATAAGTTAGCTGGAATTAAGCAAACTACTGACAATCAGGGATGTCACCAAATGCAATATTACATCCTGTTAGAAACCTGCCTGCTCATCACTTTATATTTGAAATAAATAAGAATGGATTTGATCTGTCCATCCTAGTATTCATTTTGTAATGGTGTAAAATGATCAAAGTGACCCTTTAGTGTCACTCACTGGTTGTCCGAGTGTTGTTGATAAGGATATAACATTCTTCAAATAAAATAAATACTCCTCATGTCCTTCAAATAAAAGAACACATTATATTTACCAAATTAATGTTGTTTCCATAGATAGGGGGCAAAACCTACATTAACTCTTATATCCTTTTTTAAATTATTCATCTTTTGGCTTTTACTGCCAACTTGGCTTGTAATATTAAGCTTTAAAGATGCGTTTACAGGATCAAATGGTTTCAGTTTGCTTTAAATCTCTCTTAAGAAGCCTTCCTTACCACGGGACCATCTGCGAGTAATATATCCTTTAGAGGGAACAGAATACAGCCAGGAATACTAATCACTTCAAGAGGCAGATCGCAGCCATAGCTTGATTTGAATAATAATCCGCAGTGAACAAGGATCCAATTGTAAAAGAGTCCCGGTGAAGCACTTGTCACTTGTACATTCAATATTCTTATCAGAGCTGCAGTAGGTGCCCCACCTTAAGCATGAAGACGCAATCAATCAATTATTTCATTCAGTTTATCTACAGAAAATAGTGTGGTTTAAGGAATGAATATCCCCATACATGCACCGGGCTCCTTTACTGATATGATGCCATTCTGAAGGAGGTTAACCATTACAATGGCATTATATTAGTAAAGTTCCTTTACCTGCTGCCATCCACTCATCTCCCAACACTCCAGGTTCCCTACTTTCCTTCCCTCATTCCCACAGGAGACACGTGGACAGGTACATGATAGGTAAAGGTTTAGAATTGCTATGGGCCAAATCTGGGTTTAGAGGGATATGGGCAGCAGGCGGCAGGGTGGTGCAGCAGTAGAGTTGCTGCCACACAGTGCCAGAGATCCAGGTTCGAACCTGACTAAGGGTGCTGTCTCTATGGAGTTTGTGCATTCTCCTCGTGACTGCATAGGTGTTCCCCGAATGGTCTGGTTTCCTCCCACAATCCAAAGACGTGTAGGTTTGTAGGTTAATTGGCTTCGGTAAAAATTGTAAATTGTCCCTTTTGTGTAGGATAGTGCTACTGTACAGGGATCACTGGTCGGCGTGAATTCGGTACGCCGAAGGGGATGTTCCCGCGCTGTATCTCTAAACTAATTTTTAAAAATACAGGCAAATGGGACTAGCAGAGATGGGCATCTTGATCGGCATGGACGAATTCGGCTGAAGAGACTGTTTTCACGCTACATGACTCTAATTGCAGTGTTCTGTATACATTTCAGCACTGTTACAGGGTTTCGACCGGAAACATCGACAATTCCTACCTTCCCACCCCCAACCACACCCCCCCCTCCCAAGTGCTCAAGTGCTGCTTGACCCACTGAATTCCTCCAGCACATTGTATTTTGTTCCAGATACCAGCATCTACAGTCTCCTTTGTCTCTGTTTATATTTCATTTTTTCTTGCTTTCCGTCTGCGCACACACTCTCACTCTCGCGCACACACTCTCACTCTCGCATGCACACTCTCACTCTCGCATGCACACTCACACTCGCGCACGCACACTCGCTCTCGCGCACGTACACTCGCACTCACTCTCGCACACGCACACTCACTCTTGCGCACGCACACTCTCACTCACTCTCGCCCACGCACACTCTCACTCACACTCACTCACAAGAGGTGATGGCGGCGGCACGAGCACATCGCAACGCCCCGTGTCTCCCGAGTTGCTCATCATTCTATGTTCGCTTTTCTGGGGAGATGCTAACTGCATTTTGTTGTCTCTGTACTGTACACTGCACAATGACAATAAAGTTTGAATCTGAATCTGACTCGCGCACGCACACTCTCACTCACACTCGCGCGCAACACGTTTCAGGTCGGGACCCTTCTTCAGATTGATTGTGGGGGGGTGGGGGAGGTCAGGGGGAAGAAAGCTTGAAGACGAGAGATAGGACAAAGAGTGGCAGGTAATAGGTGGACACAGGCAAGGGTTTGATGGCTGGAACAAATGCCAGAGATAAAAGCAGGAGGTGTGAGACAGACAGTAGCGGAGTTGCAAAGCATCCCTGGTATGGGAAGTTAGTGGTCCTTGGCTGGATTTCAGCTGCAAGAAAGAGAAGAAAAACCTATACTAGCAGTCAATCTGGCAGTCAATTGGTTTTATCAGAGCCCCTAGAAAAGTCAGAATATAAAAGGATAGCTAGGGTATTTTAAAGTCAGGATAAATAACTCAATGCTGGGAGGGGTTCTAACACATTCATGGCTCTGCACATTTGTGTAAAGCAAGTCCTACTGTTTCCACTCACTATGAAATAAAACATTTATTGATTCTAACCTGGTCTCCACTCACCAATTGTTTAATCCACCATCAGAAAGACTAACAAATTCTAAGTTCAGTGCAGATCACAAAGAAATCCTACTTTACATTCTTACATTACACTATTCTACAATAGGCTATTGGATAGTGTGGGTACTGTATGTTTTAAAGCATAAAATATTCAGCTCATTTACTTAACTGATCATTACTCTCTGAAAGAGACTGGGATTTTTTTTTCTCCAGGGCATTTGTACTGTACTTCACTAGCCTAGTTTTTTTTCTCCTTGAAACATGCCAAGATTCTCGTCAGGTGAATGATGTAATAAGCAAAGTTACAGAAAGTCATGTAGTGAAGGTCGGAAGAAACAGATGACACCTTTTGTGACAGCTTTGAATTGGTGGACTCAAGGAACCTGCGGCTGACCGAGATAAATATCCCACTACTGTCACAGACTACTGTCAGAGACTTCATCAGCAAGTGATTAGACGAGAATCTTGGCATGTTACGGTTAAAACGATTTCTGGTAAGCAAAAGGCACCCTGGAGAAAAGCTGCTTTTGTAACAGCCCAGAAAAGAGAATGCCGGAAAGCTGAACGCATCTGGCGGAAAACAAAACTTCATATTCACCATGACATCTATAAAGAGAGCCTCCGTGCCTACAATTTAGACTTAAAAAGTGCTAGAGAAACATTTTTCTCCAATATCATTAACAACAACACTAATAAGACAAAAACCCTATTTGCAACTGTTGACAGACTGACCAACCCCCCAACACAAATACCACCTGAACTCTATTCCACGCAGAAATGCAATGAGTTTGCATTCTTTTATACTGATAAAATTGAAGGCATCAGACGTGCCATCAATATCTCCAATTCAAACAAAAATGTTGGATCACCACCCTGTTTAGGCAAAAGTAACTTGGCAATGATGACATGCTTTAATGTCATAGACTAAAACTCTTGTGGAAACGGTGACACAACTAAGGCCATCCACCTGCTGCCTTGATGCTTTACCTACCAACTTCTTTAAGAATGTTTTTGACTGCCTAGCAATAGACATACTGCAAATAGTTAACAGCTCTCTTCAATCAGGCAATTTCCTTATTAAAGTTGTAAACGACATCCGTCTTAACACAGACTCTGGCAAAGTTTCAATATTAATGCTATTAGACCTCAGTGCTGCATTCGACACTGTTGATCACTCAATACTTTTGGATAGGTTGGAAAAATGGGTGGGGCTCTCAGGCACAGTCTTAAGTTGGTTCAGGTCATATCTACAAGATAGGAACTATTTTGTTTCCAATGGCGACTTTGAATCAGAACCAACCAACGTGACGTGTGGAGTCCCGCAAGGTTCGATCTTAGGGCCCTCTTTATTCAACATCTACATGCTCCCACTAGGGCAAATCATGCAAAATAATAATATTGACCACCACTGCTATGCCGATGGCACTCAAATTTATGTAGCGCTATCACCAAATGACTATCGCCCCATAGATCTGCTGTGCCAGTGCATTGAGCAAGTCAAAGACTGGATGTGCCAAAATTTCCTCCAACTAAATAAGGACAAAACGGAGATAATTGTTTTTGGTGCTAAAAAAGAAAGGCTTAAAGTAACCCAACACCTTCACTCTCTGTCCCCTGAAAACTTCAAACAAAGCCAGAAATCTTGGGGTTATTATGGATTCAGATTTACATTTCGACAGTCACATCAAATCAGTAACAAAATCGGCCTACTATCACCTCAAAAAACGTAGCAAGATTAAGTGGACTCATGTCAGCTCAAGACTTAGAAAAACTTGTACATGCCTTTATTACTAGTAGGCTAGATTATTGTAACGGTCTCCTTTCAGGTCTTCCGAAAAAAACTGTCAGGCAGCTACAGCTTGTTCAGAACGCTGTTGCTAGAGTTCTAACAAAGACCAAAAAATTTGAACACATTACACCAATTCTTAAATCCTTTTATCCAATAACAGCTAATTGTCCACAGCTGTTTCTCCTTTGATTGTGGACCCAGCTCAGTCCAGAGATCTGTGGTTTCGGGCAGGTGCTGTTTGTGCTGCTGATCTTTGGCTTCTCCTGGCCTGTCTGCAGGAAAACAAGTAGAGGTGCTGTCGCCGAGGGAGGACGGACGGAGCCGCGGCTCGAGAGACTCGAGAGACTAACAGAGACTAACAGAGGCAAAGAGGTTTGCCACGCACTGTAGATATAAAACAGAGGCAAAGAGGTTGGCAAAGAGGTTTGCCACGCACTGTAGATATAAAACAGAGGCAAAGAGGTTGGCAAAGAGGTTTGCCACGCACTGTAGATATAAAACAGAGGCAAAGAGGTTTGCCACGCACTGCAAGGGAGCAGTGGACCAGACAGGAAGAGCGGACGGAATTACCACTAGACAGCCAAACCAGTAGGTAATTTACGGCTGGGGTGAGTACTTTCCCATTTATAGGAGGTAGGATTATATAAATAAGGGGTGTATCAATACAGTAGGGGATTCTTAAATAGGACCAGTTAATTATTTATATAAGATGGGCGGTCAGGAGATGTGCCAATACTGCGAGATGTGGGAATTTGTCGACACCATTGATGTAGAAGATCCCTACAGCTGCAGTAAGTGTTTGAGGCTAGAGGAACTCCAGCTCCGCATTGATGAGCTGGAGACCCAACTTCATACGCTGCGGTACATCAGGGAGGGGGAGTATTACCTGGATGTTTTGTGCCAGGGGATGGTCACACCGACCAGTTTAACTAATTCAGTAGGCAGTGAGCAAGGAAAGGAAGGTGTGGCCATAAGCGAGGCAGGTAGGGGGAACCAGGAGGAGATGCGGCAGGAGCCACAGCCCTTGTCCCTGACGAGCATGACCGAGGCTCTTACTCAATGTAAGGACGGGATCAGGGGCTGTGGGAGGGATGAGCAACCTGGCTGCAGCACCGTGGATCAGGGGGCCATTCAAGAGGGGGGAGTTAGAAGAAATGCCGTAGTGATAGGGGATAGTATTATTCGGGGGGTAGATAAGGTTCTCTGCGGCCAGCAGAACATGTCCCGAAGGCTGTGTTGCCTACCCGGTGCTAGGGTTAAGGATATCTCTGCGATGCTGGAGAGAAATTTGCAGTGGGAGGGGGAGGATCCAGTGGTCGTGGTCCATGTGGGGACCAATGACATAGGAAGGACGAGGAAGGAGGATCTGCTGAAGGAGTTTGAGCAGTTAGGGAATAAATTAAAAAGCAGAACCTCGAGGGTACTGATCTCCGGATTGCTACCTGAGCCACGGGCCAAATCGGCGAGGGTACGTAAAATTAAAAAGCTAAATGCGTGGCTCAAAGACTGGTGTGGGAATAATGGGTTTGGTTTCTTGGGCCACTGGCACCAGTACTGGGACAGGGGGGATCTGTTCTGTAAGGACGGACTTCACCTGAACGGTGCTGGGACTGGGGTCCTGGCAAATCATATAACTAGGGCAGTAGAGAGGTCTTTAAACTAAGTAGCGGGGGGGAGGTATCAAGGGGGGTAATAACGGCAGGGGTAGAGGAAATAGAGCAGGGTATCAGTGGGGAAGCGGAAAGTCAAAATGTGACAGGAGACATAATGGGTGAAGATAAGGCTCTAGATGTAAAAGGGGCAAAAACGGAAAGGAAGGGTAGTAAAAATCATCTGAAAGTGCTTTATCTAAATGCACGGAGTATTCGTAATAAGATAAATGAATTAACGGTGCAATTAAGTATATAGTTATGATATCGTGGCCATTACAGAGACATGGCTGCAAGGGGATCAGGACTGGGAGTTAAATATAGAGGGGTACTCGACAATTAGGAAAGATAGACAGGAAAGAAAGGGAGGAGGGGTGGCCCTTTTAATAAGGGAGGGAATAACGGCAATAGAGAGGAAGGATATTGCGTTGAAGGATCAGGATAGTGAAACAGCTTGGGTACAGATAGAGAATAACAAGGGGAAAAAAACACTAGTGGGTGTAATTTATAGACCTCCAAATAGCTGTGACACTGTTAGTCAGAACATAAATCTGCAAATAGTTGACGCATGTAAAAAGGGAACTGCTGTAATCATGGGGGACTTCAATTTTCATATTAATTGGGCAAACCAAACTGGGCAGGGTAGACTAGAGGAAGAATTTATAGAATGTATTAGAGACGGGTTCCTAGAACAGTATGTCACAGAACCGACAAGGGGGGAGGCAATCTTGGATCTGGTCCTGTGTAATGAAGCAGGATTAATTAAAAATGTCATAGTTAGGGACTCGTTGGGAACAAGTGACCACAATATGGTCGAATTCCATATTCAAATAGAAGGGGAGCAGGTTGAAACTCAGGCTAGGGTGCTTAGTCTAAATAAGGGGGATTATGAAGGTATGAGGACTGAGCTGATCAAAGTTGACTGGGATAGCAGACTCAAGAATAAGACGGTACATGAGCAGTGGTGTACGTTTAAGGGTCTACTGTATAACCTTCAAGAAAAATTTATTCCTATGAAGAAAAAAAGGGGTAAGGGTAAGAACAGTCAGCCATGGCTCAGTAAAACTATAAAGGATAGTATTCGGCTGAAGGCAAGGGCATATAAGGTAGCCAGAGATAGTGGGAGGGTAGAGGATTGGGAAGCATTTAAAGGTCAGCAAAAAATAACTAAGAGATTAATTAAGACGGGGAAAATAGACTATGAAAGGAATTTAGCAAACAACATAAAAACTAATAGTAAGAGTTTTTATAGCTATATAAAAAGAAAAAGGGTGGCTATGGTGAACGTTGGTCCATTGGAGGGTGAGACTGGAGAGTTGTTGGTGGGGAACATGGAAATGGCAAAGGCATTAAACGAGTATTTTGTATCAGTCTTCACCATAGAAGACACAAAAAATATTCCAACGTTGGATAAACAGGGGGCGGTAGGAATGGAGGAGCTAAATACTATTAAGATCACCAAGGAGGTGGTATTAGGGAAATTAATGAGACTGAAGGAGGATAAATCCCCTGGGCCTGATGGATTACATCCAAGGGTCTTGAGGGAGATAGCGGTGGGGATTGTGGATGCATTGGTGATAATTTTCCAAAACTCCCTGGAGGCAGGAACGGTCCCAGTGGATTGGAAAATGGCCAATGTAACACCTATATTTAAAAAAGGAAGTAAACAGAAAGCGGGTAACTATAGACCGGTTAGTCTAACATCGGTGGTGGGTAAAATGTTAGAGACAATTATTAAAGAAACACTAACGGGGCACTTGGATAAACATGACTTCATCGGACAGAACCAGCATGGTTTTGTGAAGGGGAAGTCCTGTTTAACGAATTTGCTCGAATTCTTTGAGGAAGTAACAACCCGGGTGGATAAAGGGGAACCGGTGGATGTGGTATACTTGGACTTCCAAAAGGCTTTTGACAAGGTGCCACATAAGAGACTATTGCTAAAAATAAAAAATTATGGAATTGGGGGTAATATATTAGCATGGGTAGAGGATTGGCTAACAAATAGGAAGCAGAGAGTGGGGATAAATGGTTCATACTCGGGATGGCAACCGGTAACTAGCGGGGTTCCGCAAGGGTCGGTGCTGGGACCCCAGTTGTTCACAATTTATATAAATGATTTGGAGGAGGGAACCAAGTGTAATATATCAAAATTTGCGGACGATACAAAAATGGGAGGAAAAGTAGGGGATGAGGAGGATAGGAAGAGTCTGCAAAAGGATATAGATAAGCTAGGTGAGTGGGCAACAACTTGGCAGATGAAGTTTAATACTAATAAATGTGAAGTCATTCACTTTGGGAAAAAAAATGATAGGGCAAGTTATTTTCTAAATGAGGAGGAGCTGCGTTGTAATGCAACGCAAAGGGATCTAGGGGTATTAGTACATGAATCACTAAAAGTTAGTATGCAGGTGCAGCAAGCAATCAGGAAGGCCAATGGAGTTTTGGCCTTTATTGCTAGGGGGATTGAGTATAAAAACACGGAGGTCTTGCTGCAGCTGTACACAGTATTAGTGAGACCACATTTGGAATACTGTGTACAGTTCTGGGGTCCATACTTAAGAAAGGATGTACTAGCCCTGGAGGCAGTGCAGCGAAGGTTTACAAGATTAATTCCTGCAATGAGGGGATTGACATATGAGGAAAGGTTAAGTAGGCTGGAACTCTACTCTTTGGAGTTTAGAAGAATGAGAGGCGATCTCATTGAAACATATAAGATCGTGAGGGGCCTTGATCGGGTGGATGCACCGAGGATGTTCCCAATGATCGGGGAAACTAGAACTAGGGGACATAGTTGCAGAATAAGGGGGGGCTCTTTTAAAACTGAGATGAGGAAGAACTTCTTCACCCAGAGGGTGGTTAATTTATGGAATTCACTGCCCCAGGGAGCAGTGGAAGCAGAAACTTTAAATATATTTAAGACTAAAATAGATGGTTTTTTAGCTGCCAAGGGGATAAGGGGCTACGGGGAGAGGGCAGGGATATGGACCTAGGTATGGTTAGTATAGTAAGACCTGAGTGATCTCCTGGACAAGTGTCGATCGCCTAGATTGGGGTCGGAGAGGAATTTCCCGGATTTTTTTCCCGAATTGGACCTGGGTTTTTATCCGGTTTTTTGCCTCCCCCAGGAGATCACGAGGTTTTTGGGGTGGAGAGGGGTGATAGCGGTATAAAGGGGAGGGTAGTGTCTTGTGTTCTGTGTCTTGTGTCTACTGTTTGTGGGTAAGTGTGTCTGTTTAGTGTTCAGCCATGAGCGAATGGCGGTGCGGGCTCGACGGACCTGGTGGTCTACTCTCGCACCTACTTTCTATGTTTCTATGTTTCTATGTTTCTTACATTGGCTCCCAGTATGTCAGAAAATTGATTTCAAAATCCTGCTGCTCACCTATAAATCACTACATGGTTTAGGACCAAAGTATATCACTGACATGCTTCCACTATATAAGCCTTCTAGACCGCTAAGATCTTCTGAAACCAATCTGTTAGTGATTCCCAGAGTAAATACAAAACATGGGAAAGCAGGATTTAGTTACTATGCAACAAATAGCTGGAATAAACTTCCTGAAGATTTAAGACTTGCCTCAACTTTGACCACTTTTAAAACAAGACTGAAAACTTTTATGTTTACTTTAGCTTTCAGCTAAATCTTAACTACATTGCACTTTTAACTTTTGCACTTTTTATAATGCATTTTTAATTTTGCTTTTATTTTATTTTAATTCTTCTATTTTATTTCATTTTATTATTTCATTTTATTGTATGACATGTTTTTATGTGAAGCACTTTGAGTCTGCCTCGTGTATGAAATGTGCTATATAAATAAAGTTGCCTTGCCTTGCCTTGCCTTGCCTTAGACGACTGTTTCACAGAAGACAATGCATATGTTCCCGAACTAGAAACCATACATGAACCACAAGGTTCACTCGCAAGGTGAACTCCATGTCTACAGCATTCAAGTCAAACGATCCTGAGCCAAACAAGATATCTATCTAGGACAGGGGTGTCAAACTACTGGCCCATGGGCTGGATCCATTCCGGCCCGCGATATGATTTGGGGAAAAAAAAAAATATATATTCACAACCATTTATTATGCATCTGTATGGCAGCCGCCCTCTCTCCCTCGCCGCTTTCTCTCCAACCGCTGTCTGTGCCGCCTGCTGCGCCAGAAGGGGCGCTCCCATCCTTCACTCCGTGATTGGCCCGCAGTTGCCATGGGGACGGTTGCCCCGGGCACCAGCCGTCAAAGAAGTAAGATGGCGGCGGGATGTTCCTATCCTCCGCCCCGTGATTGGCCAAGGCGATGGTTGCCCCTGGCAACTGCTGCCAAATGGACAAGATAGCGGGGCTGAGCTCCCCCTGGCCTCGGGCTGGCTAACTGACGTTCGCGCATGTCAAATGGGGCAAATGGGGCTGATCCAGCCCGTGATCTTAAAATGAGTTTGATACCCCTAAACTAGGACCTTCACAGAGCCATTAAGCGCGCCATGAAGGAAATCCAGACTAAGATGGTGATTGTGGCAAGGCTTGCATTCTCTTGCGTGGTACAAAACAATGGCGTGTGGTATCATGTTGATAAGTTCATAAGTCAAGGAAGCAGAATTAGGCCATTTGGCCCATTGAGTCTATTCTGCCATTCAAACATGGTTGTTCTATCTTTCCCTCTCAACCCCATCTTTCTCCACAGTAAATACAGAGGAAATACTCACTAAGGATCTCGCCCATCCTCTTCAACTCCACACAGAGATGACTGTTTTGGCTTCTAAGTGACCCTGTTCTCTCTCTAGTATCCTTATTTCCCTAACTATAAAATCTTTTCCAGCCCCACTGCCATCGAATGCTCATCATAAGTCTAAGGTCAGGCAAAATGGGGACAAATTTAAGATGAAGGGTGGTGAATACTGAACTAAAGGTGTTACATTTGAAAAACCACAGTATATGGAACAAGGTGGAGGGGTTATAGCTTAGTTAGAAATTGGTTTCAGACGGCCTTTGATAAGGTGCTGCACGTGAAGCTGCTAAACAAGATGAGAGCCTATGATTTTAGAGGGAAGATACATTCATGGATAGAAGATTGGCTGAATGACAGAAGGCAAAGAGTGGGAATAAACGGGGCTCTTTCTGGTTGGCCGTCTGAAAGACTCTTATCCCTTTATAAACGTTCGCTCCTATTCCTTCTGCTGGAGATCTCAGTAACCTCTCATGCACTTTCCTGCCCTTTAACATCACCCTTACATTTCCAATTTCGAAACCCCGCAACCCCCACTATTTAGCTTAAAGCCCTATACGACCCCAATTATCCCAGACTCAGGAACAGCTTCTTCCTCTCTATTATCAAGGGTACTGTTCGATTCACCTCCATCATAATAAGGGCATTGGACTTAATCTAGTGTACAAATACACTACAATGTGCGATAATGCTGAGAACTATATTCGACACTCTGTATCTTCTCCTTTGCTTTGTCTATTGGACTTGAGTTTGAACTGATTGTAGCTAGGTATAGTATTTCTGATCTGTTTGGATAGCAAGCAAAACAAAGCTTTTCACTGTACCTCAGTACACGTGACAATAATAAACCTAAACCAATGTAAGTGGCATGTATTTAAGGGGGAAACTAATGGATGAAGTTTAGCCACATTTTGAAAAAGCTGATAATGTGTCAAACCTTAAGGCAGTTTTTGAGATTAAAAAAGTCACAGGGATATATCAGCATGGATGAAGGATTACTGAAGGCCAAAAAGCAGACTGCAGGAATAAAAGGGTAATTTTCAGGTTAGCAGGCGATAATTAACAGGAAACATGCTGGGGTTTCAGTTATTCACCAACTGTATTCAATGGTTTAGATGAAGGCACTGAGTTTATTGTATCCAAGTTTGCTGATGATTCATGGGGGTGGTTGAGAAAGTAAGCTTGAAAAACAAAGTGACAGAGACAACGAGACAATTTAAATGAGCGAGGATAAAAGTGGCAGATGGAGTATAAAATGGAGAAATGCGATAGCACTTATTTTGCTAAATTGAACAAAATAAATTTTAAATCATTATAAGAGTAAAGACCGTTGGTTAGAAAGATTCAGGCAATTTTTATGCACAACACTCTGAAAGAGCTGTATTAATATACAGCTATCCATTAGGAAGATTAATTGGCCTGTTGGTCTTTGATGCATGGAGGCCAGGATAGAAAATAAACAAGTTTCAGAATGAGTTGCAATCTCCCTGGAATGTACAAGATTGAGGTTACTTCACAGAATAGATACTGTGAGGTTGTTTTTCTTGGCTGGTGAGACTAGAACTATGGACAATAGTTTCAGGGTAAGCGGTAAATTATTTAGATTGGAAAGGAGGTCACATTTTTTTTCACTCAGACAAATTAATCTTTGAATTTGATTACTCTTATGGATTCACGTGCCTCTTTTAACAAAGAATGATCTTAAGACTCTGACTGATAGATTTTTAAATGAAGGATTTGGGAAGTGAGCAAATAGGTAGCATTGGTCTATCGATGACAAATAAAGTGGCTTGTTCCTACAGAATTATAGAAAGCTCCATAGTGTAGGGGTGAACACTGCGATCTCTCAACTCCAGACCTAGGGTGTTGGCTCTGCGGAGTTTGTGCATTCCCTATACCTACATGGGATTCCCATCAGGTGCTCTGCCTCTCTCCCACATAGAAACATAGAAATTAGGTGCAGGAGTAGGCCATTCGGCCCTTCGAGCCTGCACCGCCATTCAATATGATCATGGCTGATCATCCAACTCAGTATCCTGTACCTGCCTTCTCTCCATACCCCCTGATCCCTTTAGCCACAAGGGCCACATCTAACTCCCTCTTAAATATAGCCAATGAACTGGCCTCAACTACCTTCTGTGGCAGAGAATTCCAGAGATTCACCACTCCCTGTGTGAAAAATGTTTTTCTCATCTCGGTCCTAAAAGATTTCCCCCTTATCCTTAAACTGTGACCCCTTGTTCTGGATTTCCCCAACATCGGGAACAATCTTCCTGCATCTAGCCTGTCCAAACCCTTAAGAATTTTGTACGTTTCTATAAGATCCCCCCTCAATCTTCTAAATGTTAGCGAGTACAAGCCAAGTCTATCCAGTCTTTCTTCATATGAAAGTCCTGACATCCCAGGAATCAGTCTGGTGAACCTTCTCTGCACTCCCTCTATGGCAAGAATGTATTTTCTCAGATTAGGAGACCAAAACTGGACGTAATACTCCAAGTGTGGTCTCACCAAGACCCTGTACAACACATACCAAAGATATGCGAGTGGTAGGTTAACTGTCCACTGTAAGTTGCCAAAAATGTAGATGGGCTGGGGAGGGTTAAGTTGAAGGGGACATGAGAGTAAACAATGAATATAAGTGTTTGTGATGGATGTGGTGAGCCAATGGGCCTGTTCCCAAGCTATATGACTACTTCCCAAGTTCAGAATGGGGTTTCTGCTACGGTTATAGCAAAGTAAACTGAGAAAATCCCCAAGCAGACTAACATTTATAAACATCAATGCACAGCCTTCAGGCAAGAAGAAAGGAAATTACATCCCCCTGTGTGAGACAACAGCCAAACAGCAAGGGATGGTAGCTTTGCTGAGATTTTCCTGCACAGATGTGTTTCCACAGCCGCCTCCCTCCTGAGACAGCATTTTTAAGTAGAACTATTTGAGGTCCTTTAGGCACAAAGGGAATAAATGAAATTCAGTAACAGGCAGGTAAATGAGAAAAATAAGAAGTGGTGTCAGAAACATAAGCGGAGCATCAAAATTATGCTGTGAAGAAAAGCTTCCTTGAAATAATCACAGAAACAATTTAGAAAAAACTACAATTCTAAGGAGATTAGAAAGGAGTGCAAGGCAGTCAGATAAACTGAGGATTTAGTCAACTGGAATAAATTTCAAAGTGCCCATGTAGACAATTGGAATAAATTTGATCATTCATTATTGATGATATCTCCTAAATTTTTTAATGGCCTTGTACTTCTCTCTAATCTACACTTTATGGTGCATTTAATGGGCCACGATGTTTGCCCTTTGGAAATAATTATTTGCAACAATTAAATTAAATGCAGAGTAATGGCTGGTCAGGAAGATATCAATGTCTTAGTTTGAAATAATTGACAGATCCTTTGTGCGCATACAAAGAGAAAAAAAATAAGGTGCCTCCCTCTTATTCATTCGTTAATCCTCTGTGAATATTCTTGAGAATATGTACTTGCACATTGGTAGAAGCTACAAGCTCATCAGGTTTTGGTACTATAATCATAACACAAATATATATATATACAGTATATATATGTACACAGTATATACATACACATAAACACACACACATACACACACACACACACACATATATGAGTGTGTGTGTGTAATACATGCAGATTCACAACTCTGCTATGAGGTACATCAAGAAGTTTGATATTTCTGCTTATGCCATTAACTTAATTTTGCTGGGCGTTCTTAGATTCAAGACATTACAGTAAGCATGCCCAATGATTGTTACAGAAATGTTCTTTAAATTGATTTCATATTAGGAGCAACTTGTTTACAGTCACAGAATTATAACAATGATCTCACCTGAATCCAAATTTATCCATTGCAATTGCAAAGTGACGCGGCTGGTCATAACAATGGTAGAGATTTCGGTCATCCATCGGGATCAAGTCGACATCACTGAATACAAAGCAGTCATACTCTCCATCCTTCAGTACCTCCATGTAACCAATGTTCAGTAACTTTGCTCGGTTGAACATGCCTTCACCTTGCTTAAAAACACAGAAGCAGAAAAAAAACATGTAAAATGTACGGCCTGGAGATTATACACAAGTTTGAAATATACATTGGATTGGACAAAAACTATTCTGCATTAACACATTCCGAGTGCACACATTATCTGAAAGTACAACAATAAGCACAATCCATGAGACACAAAATCCCCAAACTTCACTCCAGTTGTTATTTTATAAAAAAATAAGGGGCACAAGGGGGAGATGAAGCTCTATTCTCCTGTCTTCTATTCCCTTCTGCAGGGAAGGTACGAGCTAGTCATATCACATGATATTTAAACTATGACTGAAGGTCCACAATTAGCAGTTCTTGAATTTCAGTTTAGTTTATTGTGTGAAAAGCATTTGTTGCATGCTAACCAGTCAGCGGAAAGACAATACATGATTACAATCGGGCCATCCACGGTGTGCAGGATAAAAGGAAAACCATGAATAATGTTTACTGCAAGATAATGCACGTGAAGTCCCATCAGAGTAGCCCAACGGTCTCCAATTTGGTAGGTAGTAGTTCAGGACTGCCCTCTCTCTGGTTGTTGGTAGGATGGTTCAGTTGCCATACACCGTCTTAATGCAACACCACATCAATAGGTGCAAGATAATGGTAATTTACTGAACACTTTACACGCAAACTTCTGTAAAGTGCCTTATGATGCTTTGGTGTCTTGTAATGTAACATACTTTGCCAACTTTCTCAAGATATTCATGGGACTTCTGCCCACCCTGGAGACTGGAGACGAAACATGGAAGACATGTTCTCCAACTTACTCTATTCTTTTTACCCAAGATTAAATAAGCACCTGTAATCATTACATCACATGACATTAGTTGACATAAATGAAACCCTTCCTTTGTGGTAGCTCAATCCCCATCTTTAGATGAAGCTGGGATTTAAATTACATTGAATCACAGAATTGTTGTGGCACAGAAGGAGACCTTAGTTCCACCAGGTGTCTGCTGCCTTCTATTTGAATAATCCCATCAGTCCCATTCTAACACTTTTCTCCATTTGGGGAAATAATCCCTCTTCACATCTGTCAAATTCTCTTTGGACTGTGATGGTTGATGCTGTTTCTGCCACAATTACACCTATGACTTCCAGATCATACCTAACCTCTGAGTAGATTTTTCTCTCTCAAAGTTTTAAATTTGCACTCTGACAAAAGGAATTTATCTACCCTCTGTACGCCTATTGTGATTATGTGTACACAAATCCAATCTCTCCATCTTCTTTGTTCATGCTTGATTGAAGACTTCTTCCATCTTTCCGGAAGGAGACGCACCTGATCATTCATGGTATTAACATTTGCGCAAATACACTTTATAATAAAAACTGGTTTAGAGTAATAGAGTCATGGAGTGATACAGTGTGGAAATAGGCCCCCTTGGCCCAACTCGCCCACACTGGCCAACAATGTCCCAGCTACACGAGTCCCACTTGCCTGGGCTTGGTCCATATCCCTCCAAACCTGTTCTATCCATGTACCTGTCCAATTGTTTCTTAAACGATGGGTTAGTCCCAGCCTCAACTACCTCCTCTGGCAGCTTGTTCCATATACCCACCACTCTTTGAAAAGTGAAAAATGGACCCCTCCTGAACAACTCACTCACTTTACCACTGATGTACAAAAAAGCAACAGTTTCTACCATCTACAGGATACACTGGAGCAACTCACCAAGACTCCCCAGACAGCAGCCCCCAAACCCACAACCTCTGCCAGCTAGAAGGACAAGGGCAACAAAAGCATGGAAGCACCACCACCTGGAACTTGTCCTTCATACCAAACATCATCCTGACTTTGAAATGTATCAGTTCCTTCTGTACCTCAAGGATTGCAGCAACTCTCAAGCCCACTCAGCAGCACCTTAACGGCAAGAAATGGCTCGGCAATTAAATGCTAGCTCAGTCTGCAAAGACATTTTGTTTATATGCTCATGAAGAGAGATTTTCAATACATGAAAATGAAAATACTAATTAAAAGTCAATTAGAATGAATAATTGCTTTTGATTCTAGAATACAAGGTTGATTTTGGTTATATTTTTGTTAATTTTGGTTATATCTCCACAAAATTGTGTCTAGCCCATATGTGGAAATATCATATTTTGAACAGAAAGGAGTGCAGTGCAAATTCAATGGAAGGTATCAAGGATTAAACTGTAACAAATCATTGCTGAGAAATTTTGATGCACTCAATGGTGCACATAAAACTTCAGCCTGGTCATCCTCACGGGACTCAAAAGATCACCCACAGCCTTGATCAGGGGATGGTGAGGCCATAGAATTTGGTACAGGAGGAAGCAGAAGAATTGGGAGTAGAAACCACAACTTGCAAATTGTAGGAAGGTTGGGGCACTGGGGGGATTAGAGGCTGGGAGTCTGGGGGTGAATAGGGAATCAGAGGTTGTTTGTTTCATTGTTGGTTTATAGCATCTGAAGAATAGTATTGAAATGAGAGCCAGGGCACGAATGAAAAAAGATGTATGACTTACACAACGGTTGATTGAAGTTTTGAATCTTTCTCCCGCAAAGTTAAAGATGTTGGCTCAATTATTCGTCTTAAATCAGAAATCAACATATTTCTGCTTGTCAAGGGGCAGTGAGCTAAATCTGGACAGATGGAATTAGAAAACGTAGACTGTGATCTTGCAGGATAATGGAAGTAAGTTGTTCAGGAAGAAACTGCAGATGCTGAAGATTGACACGAAATGCTGGAGTAACTCAGCAGTTCAGGCAGTAACTCTGGAGAAAAGGAATAGGTGATGTTTTGGTTCGGAACCCTTCTTCGGGTCCCGACCCAAAATGTAATCTATTTGTCTTCTCCTGAGGTGCTGCCTGACCCACTCCGATACTCCAGCATTTTGTGTCAATCTTCAGTATAAACCAGCACCTGCAGTTTCTTCATACACTCAATATTAACATCTCGCATGCCACTGGGGTTTTGTTGAGACCAACAGAGAGAGATCTTATATCCAGAAATGATGTAATCACATTTCTGACTGTTGTGTTGAATGCCAAGCAATTTATATCCTTTCCGAAGAGTGCACGGTAGCATTAGCACACAAAATGCCATGCTCTCCTGAGACCGTAATGTAACTGAGAATTCAATGCCTTCTCTATCTCTGATTACACAGGATTCTTCAACATCTTTCAAATACCTGTTTGACAATCCAGATCTTTCTTTCCTTGGCTAACTATGTGCATAGTGTATGGGATATTCCAGAGATCACAGTAATGCTTATTGTGGAATTAAGTTCATCCAAATCCTTCTACAGGCAAGACGTATTTCAGTGGGCGTTGAATATTGGAATTTTTTTTTAAATCATTTTTTCGGGATATGGACATTGGTGGGAAGACCAGCATGTATTTCCTATAGCAAAGTCCTGATGAGCCAATTTCACCACTGCTGATTTTGCAGATTCCCCTGATGAAGCAACACTGTAGGGGAGGGCATTCCAGGATTTAGACCCAATGATGATGAAGGAATGGCAATATATTTTTGATTACAGATAGTGTGCAATTTGGAAGGAAGCACACATGCAATGGTGTTCCTCTGCACCTGAAGCCCAATACAGGATGCAAGTTTGGGAGATGCTGTAGGAATAAGCTGGTCAAGTAACGTCAACGCTTCTGATAGTAGTGCACACTAGATGGGGGCTAGCGATCAAGCAGGTGGCTTTGTCCTGGATGGTCTTAAGTTGCTTGAGCTTCTTTGGAGCCGCACTCACTCAGGCAAGAGGAAAACATTCCATTATACTCATAGCTTTTGTCTAGTGGATGTTGGAAAGACTCTGTGTCAGGTGGCGAATAATTTGCTAAAGGTTGCCCAACATTTCACCCATTCTTGTGACCACTGTATTTATGTTGCTGCTCCGCTTTAGTTTCTACTCATTGATGAATTGGCAATGGTAATGTCATAACAGATGGTTGGAGTCTCTTCATAGGAATGATCATTGGCTAGCACTTTTGTGCATGAATGTTACTTTCCTCTAACCAAATCATATCTGAATGCACCCTCTGTTTTTTCCTCAATCGCAGGGAATTTTCTCAATGGACTGCTTCCTTGTACAGAAGTTGTGAATGGAATTAAACATTGTGGAATCGTTTGTGATCATCACCATTTTACACCTGATGATGGAAAAAAGACAATGATGCAGCTTTCAACACTGGTTGAGCCAAGGTCCCTGCCATGAGGAGTTCATGCAATGATGTCATGGAACTGGGATGTTGAAGGTCCATTAATGACTATCATCTTCCTTTGTGCTCAATGACTTTGTTTTACTGGGATTCTTTGATCCCACAGAGAGTTAAATGCTGACAAGGTCACTCAGTTACAGGTAACCTGAGCAATTCAGCTCTCTGGTCCATGAAAGGTTCTGGTGAAAGATAAACTGAGCATCAGTGAGCTGGCTATTGATGAGTGGATGCTATTTGTAAACACAGTAACAACAGCGTCTTACCATTTTGCAGATGATTGAATGTAGATTGCTTGAGTAATTAGGCAAATTGGATCTGTAAATTCATTCAGTGAATAAGACACATCTGGGCAATTTGCAATCGATTGCTTAGAAATTTGGATTAGAAGAGGTCAGACAAACTTGGATTGCTTTCTCTGGAATGTCAGAAGATGAGGGGAGACTCGATAGAATATAAAATAGGTACATAAAATAATAAGAGGCATTAATGTGGGAGACAGTCAGACTCTTTTAACAGGGTGAAAATGTCAAAGACTGGATGTCATAGCTTTAAGGTGAGAGGTGCAAAATTTAAAGGGGATGTGTGGGGCAAGTTGTTTTGTTTACACAGATAGTGGTGGGTGCCTGGGGTAGTGGTGGAGATAGATACGATATTGGTATTTAAGAGGCTTTTGGATCGACACATGGAGAGCAGATAATAGAGGAATATGGACCATATGCAGGTAGAGGAGATTCATTTATGTGGGAGGTAGACAAAAAAGCTGGAGAAACTCAGCGGGTGAGGCAGCATCTATGAAGAGAAGGAATAGGTGATGTTTCAGGTCGAGACCCTTCTTCATTTAACTGGGCATCATTTTCGGCACAGAGAGTGTTTCTGTGCTGTGCTGTTTGTTCTATGTTTCAGGCCAGTGCTGTTTATTCTATGTTTCAGGCCAGTGCTGTAAATGAACTGGAATAGCTTGACTCAAGACACAGCTATTTCTGGAGTGCAAGTCTTCAATACCAAAGAAGGGATGTTACCTGGTGCTACAGCCTTCTACTGTACTCCAAGTTCTCAGCCATTTCATTACACCATGTGGAGTACATTACATTGGCTGGAGACTAGATTTTGTGTGGTGGGCATGTCAGAGAAAAAGTCTCGATGGATCATCCATTTGACACCTCTGGAAGGATGCAATTATGATTGCTTCATCTTTTGGACTTGCATGCTGGGCATGTTCCCAAAGATTCCACCTTCCACCAATGGCATCTGCCACAAGGAGATTGTCGAGAATGAGATAATAAAGCTTTATCCCTTTACTGACTATCTGCTGCTTGCCAAATGTTCAGATAGTTTTCGGCAATCGCATGAATTGTAAAAGCAGATCTTTTTTGTATTCTACAAGTTGAACAAGGTGTTCTTCTTTTAACACTGTTGACATGCCTAGCTTTTATTTCTGCGTTATTGGCTTGCCGTCAAAAATCAATATCACGAAGAGAGAGAATTGCTCACAATGTCTCAATAGCTGCAGTGACATTCTTAAGAATAACAATTTATTTTTAGATTGCTTTAATAAGCACTCCAAGTTTACAGGGCAAACCAATAGTTGTGGGAACTGTTTATACATTTCCCAATGACCATTATATCACCTGCAGAAAAAAATGACTGCATAGATGACAAGGCTTGCAATGGCTTACTAATACTAAATGAGTTTTACTCCTTGTCTTCTCGAGGGAAGGAATTAAATCTGATCAGCTCATTATTACAAGGGGATGAAGGGATATCATGTGCTCACCTTTTACAGTCCATCAAAAAAAAAACACTCATAGCTCCGACTCCTTTTGAAATATTGCGTGTTAATGAGTATAATTTCACTGCTTTTCTTAAACTAAATGCCCGATTGTAGAGAAACAATGCTCTAACAGTGTAAACAGTGTTTAACGCATACCTAGACACCATTGTAATCTCCCTCCTCCATATGTTCACACCATCGGGTTTGGCGAGCATTCCAGTTTTAGCTTCATCTGATTCCGCATAATTTTTTCCAAGTCAACAGCAAAGCGCTTAATTTAGATTTCCACAAAGTTGTTGTGTTTAGTCATTTGAATAGACGGCTTACCAATATGCAATCACTCAAAAAAACCATGTAATGCTACTGAATTTTATCAAGGGATAAATTCATCTTCAGCGGAGCATGCATCAATTATTGTTTTTGATAACCTGATCAGTTGTCTTCTTTCCAAAACTACACTTGTGTTGCAGCCAGGAAGAGACAAGTGACTAATTTGCATTACCATGGTTACTTCAAATGTAATCTGGAATATGAAAAGAACATTATGCTCTTCATTTCCCATTTTCTTCACCACTTCCACCATCAATTGTTATAGCATTTAAGTAAATAACCATTAAACCTTTTCATAATGGGATTTTAGGCAATGTGATAGACATAGGCCCAAACCATATGAATTTCTCAAACTTTGTAGTTTTTCTTTACCTTTCAAACTCCAATCTATATTGAGGAAAGTATTTTAATGAAGCAATGATAGTATTTGTAAAGATAGAGCTAGACTCTCTCATCAAAACATGTTGCATCATGGACTTTGTTACGGTGGTACAATTCTGCTTTCAGTTAATACTAGACTAAGTGGGACCCGTTGGGTCCCATGTTCACACGGGAGGGCTGGTCCCCCGACGCAATATTCCACCTCTCCACCAATTCCAATATTGGTGGCCAGTGGGGGGGGCTTTCTGGAGTGCTGGTATGGGTTCTTGGGGTGGCAGCTCAGTCCCTCAAGCCTGATCTGCTGGCAGCTCACTCACGGCTGGTGAGCTGGCAGTTGACTCATGACTATTCCTTGAAATTCCATTTCAAGCAGGGTGCAAGTCCACCAAATTCAAATCCATGTTCCTACCATTTCAAGCAGGGTGCAAGTCCACCAAATTCAAATCCATGTTCCTACCATTTCAAGCAGGGTTCAAGGCCACCAAATTCAAGCGCAGTTTCTTACCACTATGAGCAGGGTGCAAGGCCACCGAAGTCAAGTGCAGTTTCCAACCACTTCAAGCAGGGTGCAAGGCCACCAAATTCGTGCCGTTTCATACCACTTCAAGCTGGATCCAAGGCCACCAAATTCGTGCAGTTTCATACCACTTCAAGCTGGATCCAAGGCCACCAAATACAAGTGCAGTTTCATACCACTTTCAGCAGGGTGCAAGGCCACCAAATTCAGTGCAGTTTTATTCCACTTCAAGCAGGGTCCAAGGCCACCAAATTCAAATGCAGCTTCATACCATTTCATGCAGGGTGAAACCACCATAAAACCACACAAAACACCAATTCAGTTGCTTCACAGCTCAGACAGAGTCATGACCTCTCCCTCCCCCATCATGCAGAGACTGAGCCACACCCACACTTCCAGGTTTTATAACCCCTCCCCCTCCCACCGGAAAAGGTGTGGCTTTCAGGGCGTGATTGACAGGAGAGAGATTCTCAACATTTTTTAAACACTAATAACACTTTTATTTTTCATTGATGGGAATAATTCTCTGCACCTGCTCAGCGGAGGGGGGACTGAGTAAGATGGCCAAAAATCACAGCCGTAAGTGTGGCGTTTTATCTAAAATAAATAATCAGTGCAAACAGGAAGTGCATTTGCAGTAGTGTCTTTTAACTTCAAGCCAAAGCACCCAAGCCGCCATTTGCAGTAAGTAGTGCCTTTCAACTTCAAGCCAAAGCACCCAAGCCACCATTTGCAGTAAGTAATGCCTTTCAACTTCAAGCCAAAGCACCCAAACAACTATTTGCAGGCAGTGCCTTTTTACTTCAAACAAACCATATTTTCATTTTCAAACCACATTAAGGGTACTCACAGTTGTGTAGACATTTGTTCAGTGTTATTCAGAGCTCAGAGAGACGTGACCTTTGGCTTCATCTATCTTGCAGAGAGTGAGTGAGGCACACCACTTCCTGGTTTTATAGTCCCTCCCGCTCCCTCCAGCAGGGGCAGCAGAGAGAATGGTGATTTTTTTTTAAACTTCAAGCCAAAGCTCCCAAGGCACCATTTGCAGTAAGTAGTGCCTGTCAACTTCAAGCCAAAACACCCAAGCCACCATTTGCAGTAAGTAGTGCCTTTCAACTTCAAGCCAAAACACCCAAGCCACCATTTGCAGTAAGTAGTTCCTTTCATCTTTAAACCAAAGCTCCCAAGCCACCATTTGCAGTAAATAGTGCATTTCAACTTCAAGCTAAAGCACCCAAGCCACCATTTGCAGTACGTAGTGCCTTTCAACTTCATGCCACCATTTGCAGTAAGTAGTGCCTTTCAACTTCAAACCAAAGCATCCAAACAACCATTTGCAGGCAGTGCCTTTTTACTTCAAACAAACCATATTTACATTTTCAAACCACATTAAGGGTTGTGTAGACATTTGTTCAGTGTTATTCAGAGCTCAGAGAGATGTGACCCTTGGCTTCATCCATCTTGCAGAGAGTGAGTGAGGCACACCACTTCCTGGTTTTATAGTCCCTCCCCCTCCCTCCAGCAGGGGCAGCAGAGAGAATGGTGAATGTTTTAAAAACATTAATATCTCTCTGATTTGTCATCGATGGGAAAATTCCTCCACACCCTTAAGGTGGAGGGGGGCTCTGGGCGAGGTGGTCAAAAATGACGGCCGTAGGTGGCGGCGTTTTGTTGGAAATCGCAGCACAGTAGGCCAAAAGCGGTCAAGATCAGAGATTTAGTAATATAGATTAACAGCCTTTAACATATAGGTTGAGATTGCTGGAGCTCCAGTGTGTGCAGTAAACCATCAGTAATGTTGCCAACTTTAGCAAGCTGTAATTTTCAGAATTACAATATTCCTGCTAACCTTTCTCATTATCCTCCCATATTTTCTTGCTTCAGCATAAATCAGATGTGATCGTCAACCCAAGGAGATAAAAGTCAATAACTTTGAATTTAGAGACACAGCAGGGAAACGGGCCCTTTAGTTCACCATTATTCATCAACCATTCACATGAGTTCTACGTCATCTCACTTTTAGATCTACTCCCGCAGCAGCGGCAATATACAGATGCCAATGAAGCTACAAACCTGTACTTCAAGAGTTAAGGGTCTTTTATTGTGATATGTTCCAGATAGAACAATGAAATTATTACTTGCAGTAGCACAACACAATGTGTAAACAGCTCTTTGGAAACCCACGCAAACACAGCGAGAATGCACAAACTCCACACCAGCCGCGCCCAAGGTCAAGAGCGAGTTTTTGCCACTGTGAGTCAGTATCCCGACCAGCATAGATTTTTGATTTTCACTTACTGTTGATTTCACTGCCTCTGTCACTGACAACATTGATGAAGTTCTTCGCTGCTCTCTGGCTGGATTTCCATTTGTTTCACCTCTTCCCTAGTAAATGTCTCTAGATCATATCATTCCACATGGATTTCTGAATGAAATCCCATCCCTCACAATTCAGAACCGCCCAGGACCACAGGTACATTTAGCATTTGTTGAGCTAGTGTTCACATTGCATCCCAAGATCCACATCTAATGTCATGCATCAGCATATGCAATCCCTTAAACGCTCGCGACAATAATCTTGACTCAATTCTATCTCATTGCTGCCTTGATCCACAGTTCCCCTTTATTCTTCACCAATTTTATTCCTTCCTTCCTGACATGAAAAGTCTTGAACACAAGTAGCTCTTGAATTCTAATACCCCTCCAAATCCTTCCCTTCATTCACTCTCGGCTGATACCATATCACCCCCAACTCTGTCTGAAACCTGACCTATCTGTGCTCTCCTGAGATGCTACCTGACCCGCTGATTAACTCCAACAATTTGTGTTCTTTCGTAAACCAGCATCTGCAGGTCCATGTTTCTACTCTTCAGTTCCAACTCCACTGTTTTAACCAGCCCTTCTGATCTGACCCTCGCTGATCGCAAACTATTAATTCCCAGAGGTGACCTGGGCTTTGTCCCTTGTCTTAATGAATTTTAAACTGATTTGACATCGAACTCTTCTTCACCACATATACTCCCTGCCCATTTCTGTGGCGAGTTTTCATCTAAAATTGCAGACACTTTCTCCTGCCTCATGAATTCCCAATCACCTGGACCCTTCCCTCTGGTGTTTTACTCCCTCCAGATCTATTCATGATGATGAGATGCAGCCCGCCTTGATTTGAACTGACAGCAATCTGCTCACTAAGAACCGATTTCAATTGACCAAGGGGTGTTTAACCATAAATATTAACTTTGTTTCTCTTTCTTGACCTTCAGAATTTTTTTCATTTTTATTTCAGATTTCCGGCAAAAACAGTTCTTTTGATAGAACATAGAACATGACAGGGCCAGGCCCTTTGCCCACATATCTGTCCCAAACATGATATCAAAATGAACTAATTTTATCTGCCTGCAAATGATTAACATCCCTTCTTTCTATGAATATCCATGTTCTTTTCCAAAAGCCTCTTAAACATGCTTATTGTATCCGTCTCCACCACCATAGAGATGGTGCCATGTGAATAGTCAGCTGGGACAGTGATCTGAAGAGCCTGTTTCGATGCTTTATGACTGTGGAAATCTGCATATAATTGAATATGCAATTTCTAAACTGTTGTAAAAAATGTGGCATGCCTTATCAGGCCATCCTAATGGCCAGTTTCATCTTTCTTTGTACATGGCCAGTGACAAAGGCCAAAAGATTGCTTACCAGGTGTCAGCCCTTGCTTTAAGATCCATCCCACAAGCCTGATCACATTGATTTAGATTAGCAGTGCTGTGTGGAAGTGCTGCACAATCAGAATTGTGAGGTTTTGTAAGGTCATAGAAACATAGAAACATAGAAATTAGGTGCAGGAGTAGGCCATTCGGCCCTTCGAGCCCGCACCGCCATTCAATATGATCATGGCTGATCATCCAACTCAGTATCCCGTACCTGCCTTCTCTCCATACCCTCTGATCCCCTTAGTCACAAGGGCTACATCTAACTCCCTCTTAAATATAGCCAATGAACTGGCCTCAACTACCCTCTGTGGCAGAGAGTTCCAGAGATTCACCACTCTCTGTGTGAAAATAGTTTTTCTCATCTCGGTTTTAAAGGATTTCCCCCTTATCCTTAAGCTGTGACCCCTTGTCCTGGACTTCCCCAACATCGGGAACAATCTTCCTGCATCTAGCCTGTCCAACCCCTTAAGAATTTTGTAAGTTTCTATAAGATCCCCTCTCAATCTCCTAAATTCTAGAGAGTATAAACCAAGTCTATCCAGTCTTTCTTCATAAGACAGTCCTGACATCCCAGGAATCAGTCTGGTGAACCTTCATAGGTCATACGGAATGGGAGTAGAATTAGGCCATTCGGCCCATCGAGCCTTCTTCGCCATTCAATCATGGCTGTTCTGTCGCTCCCTCCTGACCCCATTCTCCTGCCTTCTCCCCATAACCTCTGACACTTGTACTAATCAAGAGTCTATATATCTCTGCCTTAAAAATACCCACTGACTTGGCCGCTACAGCCTTCCACAGATTCACCACCCCCTGACGAAAGAAAGGCAACTATCAACTACCCATTTATACTAATCGCACGTCAATTCAATTGTATCCCCCCCCCAATATTACCATCACTCATCTCACACTGGAGGGAATTTAAAGCAGCCAATTAACTCACCAACCTACATGTCTTTGGCTAATGGGAAAGAATCTGAGCACCCAGAAAAAGTCCACACGGTGACAAGGAGAAGATGGAGCCTCCACACAAGTAGCACTAGAAGTTCACGACTATACCCAGGTGGCCTGCATTGTCTGCCAACAGCTGGACTAGCTGTACCTCTCTGTCACCACTGTACCACTTATACGTCTTCTTATGCTTTTCGAGAGCCCAATGGGTTTCAACACCAATTCAGCAAAGGATTGAATTTTTTACTCCATATTCAGTTAATTACCGTAGTGCAAATGTTTCAACTGCTACAATGGGATTATGAACTTGTATCTCAATTAACCACAATCCTTTTGCTCGCCTGCTAATACAGTAACACAACTTCTTTGGTACTTGACAGAGTAATAAATAATGCTATTACATATGAAGGAAAACATAAAAGTTTAATGTTCTTATTAAATTCAGACTCACCTAATCGTATCTCTAACATAAACATAAACAGCTGGACACACGTCAAACGGATAGAGTTATTGCTCATAGACACTGCCTATCTATGTTACAATATATGTTGAAAGGCCTAATTGTCGAGAAAATGCATGAAATGCAGAAGGTGGTACTACAATGCTCTAATGGTATAAAACCAGGGTGAATCTCTTAGAGTTGAAAAGTAATAAGACTTTAAACAAGTAAAACAGAAATGTCTCAATGAAATGTGCATGACATTATTAAATCTCACCAATCCTCCTTCAAAGACTTTTAGGAATGATTTTTTCTTCATATGCCAAGTCATCTTAACAATCGAATTGCTCACAGAAGTATAATGACATAACCATCATGCACTAAACATGTCTGTAGTAAAATGGGTTGAATAGCTAAATGTTTACTGATTTGTAAATATCACTGTCAGTTCAACTTCAAATGGAGAAATCACAGAAATAATTTAACAATGCAAACTCAGCGTTGATGACCTTAAAATAGGCTCTCTATGCTTCTCAGCCTGATTAGGACAGTCATTGCTTTATCTTGTTATCTTAATGGAACTGTAGATAAGATAGATACAAAATGCTGGAGGAAACTCAGCGGGACATGCAGCATATCTGAAGGGAAGGAATGGGTGATGTTTCGGGTCGAATTTAGACTTCAGACTAGTCTGAAGAAGGGTCTCAACCCAAAACCACTGATTCCTTCTCTCCAGAGATACTGCAAGTGCCGCTGAATTACTCCAGCTTTTTGTGTCTATTCTTGTTATTTTAAAATGAGAGAGGGTGGGAGGAGGGGGGAGGGGGGAGTAGATGGGCATTATGCTTACCTGTTCTCGGCTGTTATTCCGCTGAAAACAAATCAGATCTCATATCTTGTTTATGATCCCATCTGCTGGTTTACATATTAACTGGTTGGTGCATGTGCCATGTTCTTTTCACCAAATGGGAGCTTCATGAAGACATTCCAATTAAGGGACATTTTTTCACCATTTCTTTCTAGGGTCACGAGAGGCCTCCACGGTTTCCTCTCACGCGTTTCATTCATTAATGACTCTGATTTTTCCTGCAGTACCTCCCAAACCTGTGCAAGTTACTGCCACGAAAAACAAGCACAGCATACGTACTGGAACACCACCACTTACAGATTCCTCTCCAATTCACACACTAGCTTCAGGAGAAAGGATGTATCTGTCCAGCAGTCGTAATATCAATCAGAGACCCTTCAGTAATGCCAGGAAACAATCTTGGAACTTCATAACAGCAAGGGTGTACCTTCACGAAATGGATGATACTGGTATAAGATGTCTGTTCCTTACCACCTCCTTAAGGACAACGGCTGATGGACAATAAATACATTTAATGAAACTCCTGCATCGCAAGTATGAGATTTCAAAATAAAAATACCAAGGCCATGTCCGTCCAAATTAAATGATCTTATCCAATCCACCTGCATTTTTCTTCAATCTTTCTACAGGTACATGTAAATGTAGCCATTTAAAAAAAAGTTAAAATAAATTCTCTGGGAAACTATGTTAAAATATAATATATTTATTTTGTAGCGTTCTTGTTGTAGCATTAATTGTTCTGTAAAGTTATCATTAATCTCTCTCTGTCTGCACTGCCATTTTATGCTGCTGGCGTTCAGAGTCTCTGACATGCTAAAAAACTGGACCATAAATGCACGACATAATCTTCAAATGCATTATTCTTAGCAATAGAAAATCACAAATGCAGTTACTACGAGGAAATAATGCATAATCAGTAAGGGTCTGGCCACCTTTGATAATGTGACTGAACCTCTCGGTTTCGGTCACTAGAAGTCACTACAGACTGGATGATTTACAAATCATCGAAATCCATTATAAAGAGGTACAGATAATCCTCATTATAATGAACCATGTGGGGGGGGGTTTGGATCCACGAAAATTATGTAAGTGGGGTAAATATGTACAGTATTGGAAAAACATCCAGTAAACATACACTAAACAAGACACACAATACATAGTAAAGGGCACAACATAAATAGTACTTTAAACATGTTAAATAAATAAAAAAGAACATACTGTAATTACAATAATTTCTCAAAATGCTATAATATAAATATAAGGCTGCATATCCTTTGTTCCGGATACGAACAGAGACCTCTGTCTACTATAAACAAAATCCATTATAAAGAGGTCTGTAATAACAAGGGTAGACTGTAATATTGTTGGCTAATCGTAATAGCATTGTGCAACGTTAAAGACGCAGAAACAAGGGATGGGACCATCTAGGTTCTCAGCATTCAAACTCCACATTAAGACAAGCAGGAAGGTACACAAAAAAGCTGGAGAAACGCAGCGGGTGCAGCAGCATCTATGGAGCGAAGGAAATAGGCAACGTTTCGGGCCGAAACCCTTCTTCAGACTGATGGGGGTGGGGGGGCGGGGAGAAGAAAGGAAAAAGGAGGAGGAGCCCGAAGGCTGGGGGATGGGAGGAGCAGGAGGGCTGAGGAAGGGGAGGAGACAGCAAGGACTAACAAAATTGGGAGAATTCAATGTTCATGCCCACAGGATGCAGACTCCCCAAGCGGAATATGAGGTGCTGTTCCTCCAATTTCCGGTGTTGCTCGCTCTGGCCATGGAGGAGACCCAGGACAGAGAGGTCGGTTACGGGGTGGGAGGGGGACTTGAAGTGCTGAGCCACCGGGAGGTCAGGTTGGTTATTGCGGACCGAGCGGAGGTGTTCGGCGAAACGATCGCCCAACCTCCGCTTGGTCTCACCGATATAGATCTGCTGACATCTAGAGCAGCGGATGCAATATATGAGGTTGGAGGAGATGCAGGTAAACCTCTGTCGCACCTGGAACGACTGCTTGGGTCCTTGAATGGAGTCGAGACAAGCAGGAACTGGGTAATGAGGAGAGTCAAATGATTGAGGGGATACAGAACTGCTGAACCTGAGGAGCAAAGGACAGAATTGTGCTTTCTAAAGCACGCCACCTCAGAATAGTATCAGTTGTGAAAATAACATGGAATGCAGCTTGAAGATCAAAGGAGTTTAGTTTAGTTTGGTTCAGAGAAGCAGCGCGGAAACATTTTTGAGGATGTAACTAGGAAAATGGCCAAGGGAGAGCCAGTGGATGTAGTGTACCTGGACTTTCAGAAAGCATTTGATAAGGTCCCACATAGGAGATTAGTGGGCAAGATTAGGGCACATGGTATTGGGGGTAGAGTGCTGACATGGATAGAAAATTGGTTAGTAGACAGGAAACAAAGAGTAGGGATTAACGGGTCCCTTTCAGATTGGCAGGCATTGACTAGTGGGGTACCGCAAGGCTCGGTGCTGGGACCGCAGCTATTTACAATATACATCAATGATTTGGATGAAGGGATTCAAAGTAACATTAGCAAATTTGCAGATGACACAAAGCTGGGTGGCAGTGTGAACTGTGAGGAGGATGCTATGAGAATGCAGGGTGACTTGGACAGGTTGGGGGAGTGGGCAGATGCATGGCAGATTAAGTTTAATGTGGATAACCATGAGGTTAAAAAACAGGAAGGCAGATTGCTATCTAAATGGCGTCAAGTTGGGAAAAGGGGAAGTACAACGGGATCTGGGGGTCCTTGTTCATCAGTCTATGAACGTAAGCATGCAGGTACAGCAGGCAGTGAAGAAAGCGAATGGCATGTTGGCCTTTATAACAAGAGGAGTAGAGTATAGGAGCAAAGAGGTCCTTCTTTGAGACCACACCTGGAATATTGTGTGCAGTTTTGGTCTCCTAATTTGAGGAAGGATATTATTGCTATTGAGGGAGTGCAGCGTGGGTTTACAAAGTTAATTCCCGGTATGGCGGGAC
Source organism: Amblyraja radiata (assembly GCF_010909765.2). Classification (NCBI taxonomy): domain Eukaryota; kingdom Metazoa; phylum Chordata; class Chondrichthyes; order Rajiformes; family Rajidae; genus Amblyraja; species Amblyraja radiata. The sequence continues at coordinate 46,078,635 of NC_045965.1, forward strand.
TATCATATGCTGGGAGAATGGAGCGGCTGGGCTTGTACACTCTGGAGTTCAGAAGGATGAGAGGCGATCTTATTGAAACATATAAGATTGGTAAGGGTTTGGACAAGCTATAGGTGGGAAACATGTTCCTGATGTGGGGGGATTCTAGAACCAGGGGCCACAGTTTAAGAATAGGGGGTAAACCATTTAGAACGGAGACGAGAAAACACTTTTTCTCACAGAGAGTTGTGAGTGTGGAATTCTCTGCCTCAGAGGGCGGTGGAGGCCAGTTCTCTGGATACTGTCACGAGAGAGCTAGATAGGGCTCTTAAAGATAGCAGAGTCAGGGGATATGGGGAGAAGGCAGGAACGGGCTACTCATTGGGGATGATCAGCCATGATCACATTGAATGGCGCTGCTGGGTCGAAGGGCCAAATGGCCTACTCCTGCACCTATTGTCTATTGAAACAGGCCCTTCGGCCTACCAAGTCCGTGCCAACCTGCGATCCCCACACACTAACGCTATTCTACACCCATTAGGGACAATTTACAATTTTACCAAGCCAAATAACCTATACATCCGTACGTCGTTGGAGTGTGGGAGGAAAATGGAGCTTCTGGAGAAAACCCACGCAGGTCACGGAGAGAACGTACGAACTCCGTACAGACAGAACCCGTAGTTAAGATTGAATGTGGGTACACAGTCAGAAATGTTTTCCCAGGAGGAAATGGCCAATATTAGAGGGCATACTTATAAGATGAGAGGGATAAAGTTTAATGGAGATGTGCAGGGCAAGATCTTTACACGGGGAGTGGTGGGTCTGGATGGCATTGCCAGGGGTGGTGGTGGGCAGATACGATAGTGGCAATTAAGACACTATTAGATAGACACATGGAAGTGCTGCGAAACGGATGGATATGAATCATGTACTTGCAGATGAGATCAGTTTAACTAGGCATTATGTTCGGTGCAAATATTGTGGAACGAAGGGCCCATTCTTGTGCTGTACTCGTCTGTGTTAAAAGTCCAATGTCCGGGATTATTAAATATGTCATATTTATTAATCCCTTATTTCTATCACTATATCAAATTCCTTGTATGTTTTTACATACTTGGCTAATAAATTATATGTATCTTGTATATGCTCCAAATTTACTCAATAACTGAGCAGAGGCAGCCCTCTGGGCTAGACAATTGAAAACTTTTTTCTGTGTTGATAACGTTTATTCGTATTTTAGTCTTAAACAGTCAGCTGTTTATCCCCTTATAATGATTCCTTTTTAGACTCCCCTGACGAAGGAAACATTATACTAGCATCGACTTTCCCAAGCTCTCAAAGTTGTTAAATTTTATGCTTCAATGCAATCAATGTTCATTCTTATAAACTCCACAGTCTTCCTCTGCTTAATCGCTCCTCATGGAGCACTCCACTTACCCTGGAAATCAGCTGAATGAATCTTTGGCAAGAAAGGGAGAGATCATTTGGCTTGCATGGTACAATGGAGCTGAGGTGATGAGGCAGGTCATTCATGAAGAGGTGAATGACTGCAAGAAAGGATTATGGAGTGAAGCAGAGAGGAGCAGGAGGCGTTAATTATAGAAACATAGAAAATAGGTGCAGGAGTAGGCTATTCGGCCCTTCGAACCAGCACAGTCATTCAATATGAATATGGCTGATCATCCAGAATCAGTACCCATTTCCTGCTTTCTCCCCATATTCCTTGATTCAGTCATCCCTAAGAGCTAAATCTAACTCTCTCTTGAAAACATCCTGTGAATTGGCCTCCACTGCCTCTGTGGCAGAGAATTCCACAGATTATCCTGACCCTCAGCTAAATTGGAGCAAGGGGCTGGGCAGTGGGTCCTCAGACCTCAACCAATTGGAGGGTCAGTGTTTGGGCGAGGAAGGTAATCCTACCTGCAGACTGCACAATGTTAGTTGTACCCAGGACATCTCAGCCTTTCTTTCCTCCACATGTTCCAATTGCCTGGGGAATTATCTCATCCAATGCACACTGATTCAGATGGGGCAAGAGTGAGCCATAACTGGTTGAAATTCTGGAGTGCCACAAATAGCCGAGAAATGGATGCAATCCTGTTCGACATCACGGAGAAAAAATGATTCTCAAGTAAGTAATACTAAACATCAATGAAAATAAAATAAAATTTCACTTGTAGACTCGGATGCCGTGGGAAAATGGACCACGTGCAAACAGAGGAGGTTAACGGCTTCATGTGTGGCAATGACATTGTGGGCTGAATGACTCATTCCTGTCCTGTACGATTCTATTTTCATCCAAATTTTCTTTTAAAAAAATGATGTATTCCATATGCCCGAGTTTTAGCCGCATTTCAAATTTCATATAACTGCATCATATCTGTGTTAATCTCATTTGCTATGACTGAATTATAAATAAATCTGAATACAATATATCTCATTCCTGCATCTATGTAACAATTGAGTCTCTTGCCAGAGTAGGTGAATCAAGGACCAGAGGATATAGGTTTAAGGTGAAAGGGAAAAGATTTAATGGGAATCTGAGGGGTAGCTTTTTACACAAAGGGTGGTGGGTGTATGGAACGAGCTGCCAGAGGAGGTAGGTGAGGCAGGGACTATCCCAACGTTTAAGAAACAGTTGGACAGGTACATGGATAGGACAAGTTTGGAAGAATATGGACCAAATGCGGGCAGGTAGGACTATTGTAGCTGGGACATGTTGGCCAGTGTGGGCAGGTTGGGTCGAAGGGCCTGTTTGGTCTCATGTGATGCAGATGCTACTCTCTAGTTAAAAGTGGAGCAGGAGGGCTGATTACACCATCTGCATGTTTGAGGATAGACCCCATCAGTTTACTCTCTTGCCTGCTCTGGAATCCAGGGCAAAATGACACATGTTGAAGGTAGGGTGGAAAGGAGGGTAATCCCCTGAGCAATGACAACGTCCAGGAGATGAATCCCCTGTGCAATGTTACATCCTGCAGAGAACCCACATGCACAATAATACAGCCCTGCAGGTGAAGTCCCTCAGTCATCATAAGCAATCTCCGATTCAATGTTATAGCATCACAGGTGAATACCCTGTGCAGTGTTATAGCCCTATTGATAAATTAACTGTGCAATCTAACAGCCTGGCAGGTAAATCCCCAGCGAAATGTTACAGCCCCGGTGAATTCTCCAGGCAATGTTAAAGCCTTACAGATACTCCAGGTCAGTGTTACAGTCCCACAGATGAATCCCCTGCACAATATTACAGGCCCAGAGGTGAATCCTCTGAACAATATCACAGGCCTGGAGGAGAATCCTCGGAGCAATATTACAGAATTCTCCAGACAATGTTATTGCCTTGCAGGTCAATTCTCTATGCAATGTTACAGTCCCACAGATAAACCCCCTGGGGAATGTTACTTTTCAGCGGTGAAGTCGCCTGCGCGACATTACGACCCACCGGACCAATTCCCAGCAGAGCAGCAGGATTAGCACCTGTATCTCCTCCAACCTCATCTACTGCATCCGCTGCTCTAGATGTCAGCTGATTTACATCGGGGAGACCAAGCGTAGGTTGGGCGATCGTTTCGCCGAACACCTCCGCTCAGTCCGCAAAAACCTACCTGAACTCCCGGTGGCTCAGCACTTCAACTCCCCCTCCCATTCCCAATCCGACCTCTCTGTCCTGGGTCTCCTCCATTGCCAGAGTGACCAACAGCGGAAATTGGAGGAACAGCACCTCATATTCCGTCTGGGGACCTTGCGTCCTTATGGCATTAACATTGAATTCTCCCAATTTTGCTAGCCCTTGCTGTCTCCTCCCCTTCCTTAACCCTCTAGCTGTCTCCTCCCACCCTCCCATCCGCCCGCCCTCGGGCTCCTCCCCCTCCTCCCCTTTTCCTTCTTTCTCCCACCCCCCATCAGTCTGAAGAAGGGTTTCGGCCCGAAACGTCGCCTATTTCCTTCGCTCCATAGATGCTGCTGCACCCGCTGAGTTTTCCCAGCAATTTTGTGTACCAGCAGGATTGGAGTTTGTCTAGATGGTCTTGAAAATGAAAAGTGGCTCCATCTTCTAGAAAATGCATCCATGTGTCATTTTTAACCATATGAGTTTGTATTTAAAAGCTGTCTTCCCCTTACTTATTCATTCACCATCTTGAGCTACTCCGCGCTGAGATGATGCAATTTGCCTGGCCAGACAAGCGAGTCGGGATGACAGGAAGTTCTGAGATGTCAAACTGTGACCTTTGGCTCAGAACTAAGTATTCAGTCAGGCTTGCAGACTGATCGTTTGAAATAGCGAGTCCGACATCACCTACAGTGACAACTATTACTGACTAATTACATTGATGGGCATGAACTCATGCAATTAAAATCTTATTAAGATATCTTGTAACTCTAAACCAGGATGTGAACATCATCTTGAGTAATATACTGACAGAAAAAATAATCAGCAACAGCCCAAAAAATTCTGTACGGTGGCGCAGCGGTACAGTTGCTGCTTTGCACCTGGGTTCGATCCTGACTATGGGTACTTGTCTGAACGGAGTTTGTACGTTTCCCCCTGTGACTTGTGCGGGTTTTTTTTTTTACACAATCTCCAGTTTCCTCCCACACTGCAAAGATCTATAGGTTTGTAGGTTAATTGGCTTGGTATAATTGTAAATTGTCCCTAGTGTGTAGGATAGTGTAAGCGTGCAGGGATTGCTGGTCGGCACGGAATTAGTGGGCCAAATGGTTTGTTTCCGTGCTCTAAACCAAACCAAAACAATTGTACTGCAGCACACAAGTTATTGAGTACAGTCCTTTCAAGATATAGTATACAATTTTGACAAAAAAACATAAAATTTGAAATACCTGCAGCCCGGGAAATTAAAAAAAATCTAATGAACCAGCCAAAAAACTGACAGTATAAAATGTAAGTATACAAAGTAATTCAATGGCTATAAAACCCAATGTGGGTCCATGAGTTTGTGCACAATACTATATACATATGCAATCTTCTATCTGGTTTCAAAATTCACCCTGATTACCACCTTCTGCTGTCCTTTTTTCTTGAGGCCACAAGTATATGAACCAAGTATCCATGGAGACTTGCACAACAGGAACTAGTAGAATATAAATACATGGCCCTCACACTGTTAGGAGAAAGATACTAATTTGTAACAACTAACTTAATTTGTAGTTTGACTAAATTTTAAATTGAATAATCCAAGTGTTTTTATGCAAAGCATAATTAAGATTTCACTGAAGCCCATGGGCATTGCCATGAAAATGCTTACTTCATTTTCCACCTTGGTTCTCTTTCCAGAAGTCTGAATGTAGCAGTACGCAACATTCATCAAATATGTGAGATCAAATGTTTCAAAGATCATTGGGAATAATCTCCCTGTTATTTCCAGTGCTGTCATTAATGCTAGCCTGTGTCTACACTGCTTGTAGGCTTGGTGGCCCAATTAGCCACTTTAGTGTGAGTTGTTGCCCGAATATGCAAGCTGCTGTTGTGTACGTGAATGAGGAATTGCACCCAAAAGCAATTTACCTTGTGGTTTCTGAGGAATTCCCATTTTGAAACCAGTGAGTATTTATTTGTCAAATTCACAGTTCCTGATTTACGCTGAATAGGTTCAACTATGGATCATGCAGGTCTGCACTCTGGCATTCAATTGATCAATGTTGCAGAGGCAGTGGAAGAACCGAGAGGAAACTATATGTGAATACCCAAACAGTCTCAAATCACGTCAGAATTAGTTACACAATTCTGTGGTGAAATAGCTGAATTCCATTGTTAAAGTATCACTGGCTAACATAATGTATCCTGGGTAAGGATGAGAGAGATGCCATACTGTTCACTTTTTGCATTTCTCATCTTTGGCAGAAATCAAAAAAAGAATAGTCAAGGGAGCATGTTTCACCTGTCAGTTCATAGTCTCTCCTTCAGCTAATCCTCTGTTGTGCCTGGAAATAGTGAAACATGGAAACGAGTTCTTATAGCGTCAGTATAAACTCGGGCGAGGACCTGACGTGGAGTTGAAGGGTAGGCTGGTGCCTAACTGGGTCATCTTTCCTGCAACAAAATGCGGTACAACATAGATCTCTGGGATCATTTGTACCTGACTGGTGAGATCTGGAAGCTGACAAGTGTAAAGTCCAAGGTAGACACAAAATGCTGGAGTAACTCAGCGGGACAGGCAGCATCTCTGGGGAGAAGGAATGGGTGACGTTTCGGGTCGAGACCCTTCTTTAGACTGAGTGTAGAGTCAGTGTAGAGTCAAAGCGTGCACCCTAAACAGTGCATTGATTCAACATCGGAGAAGCCATTTACAGGTGATAAGCACCAAGCAAATGTCTGGAACAGTCAATGGCCCCTCTCGTTGTGGGAGAGATCAATGTGTTCCAGCTACAACTTACTTTCAGCGTACCCAACACACTTTTGTATATTCCTCTCACTACTGTCGTCATTTGACTTCAACTCATGCATCGAAGCCGTCTATTTACCACATTAAATCCGATGATCGTCTTTGGTGTGGCAGATCCTTACCAGTGAGTTCTTCCATGCCAATGATGCCATACAGGCATCCCACACCAAGGAATACCTGCAGTAATTAATGGACAGACTCTGTCATACTCATAACGCTGGTTGTCATCATTAGGCCATGGCAAACAACTTCAATAAGGTCCAGCTCCTCGATGGCCAAAGACACTTCCTTGATCAGCTGGCTACTATTGTGGCCAAATAGGTCTAATGAGGCCACAGTGTGGCAGCAGTGAGGTGTGAAGGGATCAACATTTCTGGGAATCTGGAGCAAAACAGGTCGAAGTAATTTGTTTTTTTTAATGCAAGTTGGATGAGACTGATCCTTCTCATGTTGGATATCACTTCAGAGCACCGAGCTGTATCTTCTGGTAGACTGTAAGAGGTATGTTGTTGCCACGCAAGACAAAGAGAGGTCAAACTGCCTTGGACAAGCTGATGGTTTTTGCATGGGTTTCCTCTCAAGTAGGTGCATTAGCAACACTGAAGATTGTACATTTGAAGCCAACTCACGTCAGCTCTTGTTGGCCATGAAGTTAGTTGGAAATAGCAGGAAGTCATAACCATTCTCGAAGAGAAACAGAAAGGTCAAGCTTTACTGTTTGATAGATTCACTTAGAGGCATAGGAACTAAAAGTTTTTTTAAATAAAAAGCAAAAGACCTAGGGTGCTGCATTTCCACCATCAATTAGAATTGAAAGTCTTTTACTGAAAGCTTTTGACAACTTCACACATTGAGGCTCTACATTCATTTTGTGCAGCGGTTATGTTTCAGCTGAAAAACAGAGTGTGAATTAACAGCAATCTGTTGCCGAATACCAAACTATGAGTCTACCAAGCATCTTCAGAGATGAGACTTTGAAGAATATTGAAAGGCAGGAGAAAAGATTACTTAAGGTGGCACAGTGGCGCAGTGGTAGAATTCCTGCCTTACAGCAACAGAGACCCAGGTTCAATTTTGACGACAGGTGCTGTCTGTATGGAGTTTGAACGTTCTCCCCCTAAGCTTTTCCTGGGTGTTCCAGTTTCTTCCCACATTCCAAAGACGTACAGGTTTGTAGGTTAATTGACCGGTAAAAATTGTAAACTGCCTCTAGATTGTAGGATAGAACTCGTGTATGGGGATCGCTGGTCGGCGCGGACTCAGTGGTCTGAAAGGCTTGTTTCCACGCTATATCTCTAAACTGAAGGTGCTGAAAAAATCCCCTGGCACGTCACGGAGTCGAGGACTTGTAAATTGGAGAGATGCTCAGTCCATTAGATTACACTTCACCAAGCCAACAGTGCTCGTAATGGATGGATGAAGGTCTTATTCCCAGGGAGATTCTGCATGATGAACAGGTTATTAGTCATGACTTGATGTACATTCATACAACTGGCCTTGTGGCAGATTAAACGTGCGATATAAAGATTCCAAATGCTCTCACAGATAAGCAGGAGATAAACAATGCAAGTTTGGGAGGAGGCACTGAGAGAGGGGAAATGGAAAGCTCAGCTGGTTGAGAAGAGCCTTGAGAAAAGAAAACAGTGAAGTCTGAACCTTCTCTGCTCATTGCTTTATCTGTAACAAATGTGGCACCTACTGCACACCAAAGCCAACTCACATTGGACCATATGCAACATGGAGTTTACCATCAATACACAAACCTTTCTCCAAAGAGTGGAGAGTTAAGGGCCTGCCCCACTTGGGCATCATTTGCGCCTCATTTACGCGTCATGTAGAAAATTGGTCGACGCGTCATGACGCGTGGGGGGTGCATGAGTGATGCACTCAGAGCGCATGGTGAGGCGTGGAATCGCATGTAGTGGCGCGTGGTATCGAGCGGCGCTCCGGGATTTCGTAGTGTACTGAAATCCTCGCGCGCCACCTGCGTGACATATCGCTGACGCATTGGCGTCACATGCTGTATCGCGTGGTGATGCATGGTTACGTCGCCGTGCGTCAACGTCCGTAAACATGCGACGCCCATACGGAATCGGCCCGCCTTTTGCGCGTCATGTAACCTCTAACCTCGTCCACACAGACCTCTTCCTGGGTTTCTTACTAGCCTTTCTTGTTGTACTCCTGCCTGGCTGATCTGTAAGTATGAGGGCTACTCCTAACAGACGTCTCTGTTGTTGCTGTAGCAATAAAATCTGTAGTTCTTCCATAATGGTCATGATGCAGAATAGGGAAGCAGGGTATTCTAATGACGTCATGCGCACCAGATGGTTGTGCTGACGTATGATGACGCATGATGATGCGTGATTTGCGCGTGTCAGTCACTACCGGCCTGTCGCCTAAATGACGCGCAAATGAAGCCCAAGTGGGACAGGCCCTTTACCAACGAAGCGCACTTAATAAAAACAGAAAATTCTGGAAACACTTAGAAAGTCAGGCTTCAACTGATGCAAAAGAAACAATTAAAATTCTGTGCCCTGCAAGCATGCAAAAGTGAGTTTTGTGAGCATTTGAAGTTTGATAACTGTAACTATAATAAAGAAGTGAAATAGGAATCAGATTCAAATCACAGAAGCATTTGAGCAAAATCATATCTGCACATTCTTCAGTCACAGGTCTTAGTTGGCAAAGCCCACTCAGTGTAGCCAGCACAGAGAGGGTACGATGAACTCCATGACCAATTTCCAGTGTATCATGTGCATTTCACATGTATTTAAATTGTTACAAATCAATTCATAAATTCCTTGATACATTATAGGCTGTTCATCATGCAGAATGTCCCGAGGAACGTTGGAAACAGGCCCTTCGGCCCAACTTGCCCACACTGGCCAACAATTCCTAACTGTCACTGTATGTCATGTTGTCACTTGCGGGCAGAGCACCAAGGCAAATTCCTTGTATGTGAATACTTGGCCAATAAACTTATTAATTCATTGTGTGCGCATTTTTATTTTTTACTCCTGACGATTTGCTGTGAGGAGCTTAAAATGCCAAAAATATAATCTTACTTAACAGAATGGAGTGCAAGGAAAACAGGCATAAACCTCATTGATTTTTCCGATGGCCATCATCTGCACTTTGAGGGAGGATCAATGTCGCCAATGTAACTGGCTGCAGGGCAGGCAGGTCATGCAGATTCTACTGAGCAGGACACAACTGCTGACAGTGCCACATAGTATCTGCTTGTTCAGCCTCCGGTTCTGCCTCTATTACACAGTCTGCAAAAGCCTTGCCAGGTCTGAACACAGAGCGAAGGAAAGGAATGTGCCTACAGCTGGCACTCTTGATGCCAGATGATCATTATCACATATACTGTGCCCAGCAGGGAATAAGCACAAACGTATTCATCCGCTGAAAATTGAAACTTTTTTTTTTCTCTTCCTTTTGTCACACAATGTGATATCGCGACCTCCATCCAGGTCAGAAGCAGCACAATCCTGGCTGAGTTTGGAATTCGTCAAACAGGATTTTGATGTAATACGACTGCAACTCCTGCTGAATAAATCAAGCATCTCAATCAACATGGTGATGTTGTGATCTTGCCGAACTTTGGAGTTCATCTGTTGCCAGGAACTCATAGAAACATAGAAATAGATGCAGGAGTAGGCCATATAATCATGGCCGATCATCCAAAATCAGTATCCTGTTCCTGCATTTTCTTCATATCCCTTGATTCCATTAGCTCTAAGAGTTAAATCTAACTCACTCTTGAAAACATCCAGTGAATTGGCCTCCACTGCCTTCTGTGGTAGAGAATTCCACAGATTCACAACTTTCTGGATGAAACTCATATCCAATGGGAAATTTGGCTAAAGCTTGCTTCAGCCTAAGACCAGTGCAGCTTAAGAAAGCTTCCATTTATCAGTGTGTACTCTCTGAGTGGAGCTGGGCATGCATTTGAAAAGAGAAATGATATTATGGGTGGAGGTGAATCTATGGAATTCTTTGCCACAGAAGGCTGTGGAGGCAAAGTCAGTGGAAATATTTAAGCCAGATATAGATCGATTCTTGATTAGCACGGGTGTCAGAGGTTATGGGGAGAAGGCAGGAGAATGGGGTTGGGAGGGAGAGATAGATCAGCCATGATTGAATGGCGGAGTAGACTTGATGGGTCAAATGGCCTAATTCTAGTCCTATCACATATGATCTTATGATTAAAAAATTCAAGTGCAATGAAAGAAGATTAGAGAATATTATTTCTCCGACGGTATTCACAGCGGCAGCACAGTCTTTGATTTCTGGTTTACTTTGAGTTATATTTTCTATTACTCTTAAAAAAAATAAGCAAAGTAAACAAGTACTGATACTTCCCTACATAGAAAACAATGAAATATGTTCACTGATACCAAATACTTACACCCATCTGCATGGTCACTATTACAGCACACACTACCAGCAACATCATTGACATTTTCATCTTAGGATAGTTTGGTTTAGTTTAGAGACAGAGTGCAGAAACAGGCCCTTCGGCCCACCGACTCCACGCCGACCAGTGATCCCTGCAAACTAATGCTATCCCACACACATGAGGGACTATTTACAATTATACCAAGCCAATTAACCTACAAACCTGTGCGTCTTTGTAGTGTGGGAAGAAAACGGAGAGAACTAGTGGAGTCAAGGGATATGGGGAGAAAGCAGGCACGGGTTATTGATAGGGGACGATCAGCCATGATCACAATATTCAGAAGGACTGCACTAAAGTCAAGTGCTATAGGTATGGAGCAGAGGACCCGTCTTTTTTGTGAATGTGCTTTATATTCAATTGTTAATTTCTGTTTAGTCATAGATGACCTATTCTGAAAATTAGCAATATTTGATCCAATGTTGATGAATGTGACGAATGGCCTCCTCCTGCACCTATTTTCTAGAACCCACGCTGATGCTGATTTATACTGAAGATAGACACAAAATGCTGGAGTAACTCAGCGGGACATGCAGCATCTCTGGAGGGAAGGAATGGGTGATCCTTGCTTTCCCGCTTTCTCAGTCCCTCCTACACCCTAGTTCTCCTACTAGTTTCACTGTCCTCCTGATTAATTTTACTGTTTCTATGCCTCTTTGTTACCTCCCCTCAGCCAACAATGAACCATTGTATGATCCCTTGAGCATGATCTGCTTTGATCTTTCCTTTTCACACCTTGCATGCTATTTGTACCCTTACATATCACGAGTCTCACTCTCCCCTGACTGAGTCTGAAGAAGGGTCTCGACCCGAAATGTCAGCCATTCCTTCTTCTCTCCAGAGAGGTTGCCTGTCCCGCTGAGTTACTCCAGCATTTTGTGTCTATCCTATGTACAGGGATAAAACAGGTTCAGAGAGATGCAAGCCAGATGCAGGCAAGCGAGTTAGCTTGATTGTTCGACTATTTGTTAGGCTATTTGTCAGGCTATTTGGTCATGTATTGGGTCGAAGGTTCTGCTTACATGCTGCATATCTCTATGACTCCACAACTGACAGTTTAGGCCTATTTGGCAAGTTAACAAAGTGTTGATGCATCCTTAGAGCATTGGAAATCCACCTTTCTTTTTTGCTGTATTTCAAAATAAATTGTAAGCCTACAAAACGCATAATTTGTTACGTCAATCCTTCATAATTGTATCTGGTTTCCCTACAGCATCTGATAAAAACCAACAAGGTAATCACGTGGGCTTTTATTGCATGAATATACTACTTAAAGTCAGTGGCACAGAGATCTATTCAGTTTATTTTGTTTTAATTGCCATCTGGCTGCCACGAGCATATAACATCATCGCTTTATACTCTGCAGACAGCACAAATAAGAGTTAATTTACAGGGCAATAGGACAAGAGGAGACTAGATGATCTTTAATTTTACTTCGGAGTCACGTGAGTGACTACGTGAAGAACCCGCTCAGTGCGCAGGCGCGGCATTACGCCAGCAGTGCAACAGCGGCGGCAGCTGGAGTCAGGCTCTCCAGCTGCACTTTAAAAACGGACCGTTAGGTAAGTATACCATGCGTGCAAAAACTAACGGAGGAGAGTGAAGTTGTGTTTTGCTTGCAGAAATGTCTACACAACAAAAAAGGCTCTCCAAGAGAACTGCCCCCGCTCTAACTTCACTAGAGGAGCGTTCTATTCCAGCGGGGCAGCAACCGGCGGCAGCGTCGCTCTTAGAGCATTTCGCTATCCCTGAGACCGAGCCGAGCCCAGTCCCGCCAATACCTGCACGGCGGACTGGGGGAAAATCGACCAGGAAGTCAAACCGGCCAGTCATTTCCGATTCGTCGGAGGGGGACATGTCTCCACCCAAACGGAGGAGAGACAGCCGCCTGAGCTGCATTCAGCAGCTCCTGGAGCAGATGCTCCAGCGGGATACGCAGCAAGAGCGTTCCCGGGGAGGAAGTTCAGGTACCTCCTCCACAGTGTCTTGTGCACTACCCTCTGCTCCCTCATTACTGGAGGCTAGCATTGGTGACCAGGGCTGGGCTGGTCTGCAACAGGGGCAGGCGGATGAGTTCGGGAGTATGCAAGGGGTGCAGGAGCAGGAAGAGCTGCTAGGTGTGTTGGACCGCTTTGTAGCAACCCCACGGGCTGGAGCACCGCTGGAACCAAGAATGGCGGCCAGCATCAACCATCTTTCGAACAAACCCTTAATGGAAAAGGTGCTCTCTGAGGTAATAGAACAATACACAGTACCAGAAAACTGTGAAGCCCTCAAAGTAAAAAGTGTAAACAGCCAAATCTGGGGGCATGTGGGGTCGCACATCCGAACCCAAGAATTAAAACTACAGCGGATCCTCAGGCTCCTGACGTCGGCCATCACAGCCTTTGCTCGTTCCGTGGAGACCACGGAGATGGATACCTGCCAGCAGGATGTGCTGGCATTAATGTGTAACACACAGTTTGAGATCAACAATCTCCAGAGGGAAATCATAAGACCTGCCCTCAATCCCAAATTTGCTGGGTTGTGTAGAGCCCCAGCTGCGGAGACGGACGCTCTGCTATTTGGGAAAGACCTCAATAAAAAACTGAAGGACATGGAGGAGGCAGTGAAAACTTTCGGCCTCATGAGGGCAGGCCGGCGGGACGAGCAAACCAAGACCTCCGATACCCAAGCGGCAGCACCCCACGGCATCCACCCGTCGACGTCCTCAATACGGGACTGGTGAACGCTTGGGGTCCGCATATTATCCCCAAAGATCTTTTTTAAGATCAGGGCCCGGAGCGGACCCCCTGGAAAATGCGCCTCCCCCCAACATCGCCAGCACGTCAGAACAAAATCTTCAAGAAAATGAGGAAACAGAATCGCCAATAACCATGGAGGTAGGTGGGTCTGGTTCCTACCAGCATATAGAGAATAAGGGTGCTTTACTAACAGGGGGGAGATTACACTTGTTCAAAAAAGAATGGGGTACGGTCACGAGTGACAAGTATATACTCAACAGCATTAGTGGATATAAAATACAGTTCATATCAGAAAAAACGCCGCCAGTTCAACATTGGCCCCAAAGGGTATTTTCTCCCTCCGTCAAAGAGAAACGTGAGGGACAAGCTGAACTGGTGAGACTCATCACAAAGGGGGTCATAGAAAAGACCAAACATGAACCTTTGGAATTTGTATCCAATATATTCACTAAAACCAAAAAAGATGGTGGATGTCGCATCATCATTGACTTAACATCACTAAACAAGTTTGTTAAGTATATACATTTCAAAATGGAAACATTTGTTACTGCCAGATAACTGATTTCCAAAGGATACTTCATGGCAAGCATTGATCTTAAAGATGCTTACTATCTAATACCCATACACAAAGATCATTGCAGATACCTAAAATTTATCTGGATGGTGCAGCTGTGGCAGTACAAAGCATTGCCCAATTGTCTAACTTCAGTCCCAAGATTATTCACCAAAATATTGAAGCCAGCCATGGCAATACTAAGAAAACAAAAACATATAGTCATGGCATATCTGGATGATATTCTGATAGTAGGAAAAACCATGGAACTGGCTGTGACAGCAGTATCAGCTACAAAACAGCTCCTCGAAACTCTGGGGTTCGTCCTACATCCAGATAAATCTAAGTTAAACCCATCCACCATTATGGACTATCTAGGTTTCACAATTAACTCAGACCATATGACTGTTACCTTGCCGAAGGAAAAAATGGTTGGATTAGCACAATCATGCAATAATTTAATGGTAAAAAAAAACGACCAACTATTCGACAAGTAGCAAGAGTGATTGGGAAAATGGTAGCAGCATTTCCGGCTACACAATTTGGACCTTTGCACTATCAAAATTTACAAAGAGCAAAGGTGCAGGCACTAAAACGACATAGAGGTCACTATGACCGTGTCATAGAATTACCCACTGAAGCAATATCAGAGCTACAGTGGTGGGCAAAAAATGTTTGGCATAGTTTCAACCCTATTATCATCACTAACCCTACTTTAGTGCTTCAAACAGATGCCAGTGCTCAAGGATGGGGAGCAACTAACTCCATATCCAGCACAGGTGGTAGATTGACTAACCCAGAGTCATTATTACTATTTACACTGGGCATTAACTATTTAGAGATGTTGGGCGCCTTTTATGGTTGAAAAGCATATGTATCCAATATGCAGCACTTGCATGTTCGGTTACAAATTGATAATACTACGGTGGTGGCTTATATTAACCATATGGGCGGCATAAAATCATTATCATGCGACAAATTGGTCAATAGGATTTGGCAATGGTGTGTCAAAAGACATATTTGGCTCTCAGCTACCTATCTACCAGGTAAACTAAACACAGTGGCAGACACCAGGTCATGCAAATTCAATGATAATATCGAATGGATGTTAAACCCTAAAGTATTTGCTAAAATTATTAAGCAATATGGAACGCCAGATATCGATTTATTTGCATCAAGACTAAATCACCAGTTACCTATGTATGTCACTTGGGAACCAGACCCAGAGGCAGCAGCGGTAGATGCCTTCACGCTGGATTGGGGAAATTTATTCTTCTATGCTTTTCCCCCCTTCTGCCTCATGAGTCGGGTACTACGCAAAATACAGATGGACTCTGCTTCTGGTATTTTGATGGTGCCCGACTGGCCTACACAGCCATGGTTCCCAGTTCTACATGACATGGTGGTAGAATCACCAATGGTATTTCCCAGTGACCCAGGATTATTAACCAACCCAGTATCAGGCATAAGCCACCCATGCCATAGAGACATTAAACTCCTGGGTTGCAGGTTTTTAACAGACCTTATCTGGGACTGGGATTGTCCGAACAAACCATCACCACCATGTCGGCATCCCTTCGAACATCCACCAAGAGGCAGTACTTAACCAGCATCAAAAAATGGGAAAAGTACTGCCAGGAAACAGGGACAACATATACAACAGCCACAGTCACCAACGTACTGGAGTTCCTGGCCTACCTACACCACCATGAAGGGATCAGCTACAGTGCCATCAACACAGCACGAAGTGCTCTTTCTGCTTACCTCAAACCTGCAGGACAACAGGCAATGGGATCCCATCCACTGGTGGTAAAACTGATGAGGGGCATTTATAATATCAATCCCCCTAAGCCCAGGTATACCCATATTTGGGACATCAGTGTGGTCCTGACATACCTGAGGGAATGGCCACCAGCCAGATCCCTCGGCCTCGAGCAAACCACACTAAAGACGCTCATGTTGATGGCACTCGTATCCGCTCAGAGGGTCCAGTCACTACACAAATTGAGGCTGGACAACATGGTGACCACCCCAGATCAGATCACATTCATTCTACAAGGTCTGGTGAAACAAAGCAGGCCAGGAACAGCTAATCCACTAGTGGTATTCCGGTCCTACCCACCAGAGCCACGATTGTGTGTCGTGACCCATCTACAACAGTACATAGACACAACCCACAACATCAGAGGGAGTGAACAAGCCTTATGGGTCAGCCACAAGAAACCTCATGGCCGGGTAACAAGCCAAACCATCTCAAGATGGCTAAAACAGGTACTGAAAGCTGCCGGGATAGATATTAATACCTTTAAATCTCATTCCACTAGGGCAGCATCAACATCAACGGCAGCAAGAATGCATGTACCTATTGACCTCATACTAAATACGGTAGGATGGTCGAGGGAAACAACATTCAGAACTTTTTACAATAAGCCGTTGATGAAACCTGATTTATTTGCAGCAAACATATTAGAAGCTGCAAATATTTAATTTAAGCCCGGGGGAGCAATTTAAATTTTGTTATTGTTAATAAATACCTTTTTGTTTCTTGAAAAACAGATTCACTGGTTGATTACGATAACACTTCCTCCCTCAAGAACTTCGGCAGTGAGTGAAATGAAACTGTTACACGGTTTGAAATCACAGAGCTTTGAAATCTTCACGTAGTCACTCACGTGACTCCGAAGTAAAATAGTAAGATTAAACGAGAACTTACCAGTTTGAAGTTTGATCTGTATTTTATGAGGAGTTACGATGAGGGATTACGTGCCCTCCGCTCCCACCCTCATTATATGGATCAAACTAATAAATTGATGTCTCCTTATCTTTACTATGTTTACTTCAAATAACTGTGTCTATCTGTGATTCCACACCGCTGCTTGGAAGTATGCCGCGCCTGCGCACTGAGCGGGTTCTTCTTCACGTAATCCCTCATCGTAACTCCTCATAAAATACAGATCAAACTTCAAACTGGTAAGTTCTCGTTTAATCTTACTATTTTGTCTCTTCTTATTAGCAAATGGACAGAACATTTCTAGATGATGCCAATGAGACAAGAAGCACAAATGGTTGAAAAAATGTACTCAGCCAGTTAGTCCTGGAGTCACGGAGTCACACAGTGTGGAAACAGGCCCTTCGGCCCAACTTGCCCACACTGGCCAACATGTCCCATCTACACTAATCCCACCTGCCTGCATTTGGCCCCTATCCATGTACCTGTCTAATTGTTTCTTAAACGTTGCGATAGTTCCTGCCTCAGTTAAAAAGCATCTCTCTGTGAACAATTGTCCCTGAAGTAAAATAAATAAACGTAATCATTTTCCTGTTAAATTATATTCCAAAATATCTTAGAAACATCGAACCATAGAAAATAGGTGCAGGAGTAGGCCATTCGGCTGTTCCAGCCAGCACCACCATTCAATATCATGGCTGAACATCCAAAATCAGTACCCCGTTCCGGCTTTTTCCCTATATCCCTTGATTCCTTTAGCTCTAAGAGCTAAATCTATCTTGCTTTCAAATCTTTTGAGGAAAAAAATCAAACTGATAGTTACTGTTATCTGTAATCAGGCTGGAGCCCGATTGATGTCAGTAGCTACACAGGAATAGCAGGGAGTGTATTAAACAGGTGACGACAATAAGATTCACAATGAAATCCTCAGCACTTGGAAAAATGCAAAGATCGCAAAGAAACAGACCCGCACAGTGCGACGATTATTAAATACTTAGGTTTACTTTTCAATCTGTAATGGTTAAGATAAATGGCCGCTAGGCAACCAATTCAATTTTTGATAAGCACATCTGTTGGTTTAGAATGCTCAAAGTAATGTCTCTTAAATTGATACAAAAAGCATTCTTGCAACGGTTGGATCTATCAAGAGTTTATTTCTGACAACAGCTTGACAAGGCATTCAATACGACAGAAAAGAAGAAAAAAACCCGATGTGTTTAATTATATATCTCCCAGCACTGCATTGAGTGGGTAGTAGAAAACAGTTCACTCTGGTCTTGCCATTCAATTTCCATTGAGAAATAGTGGTTCTGCAGCTGACATTTCAAAGATAGATCATACTGATAAGAACGTGAAACTGACAGGATTTGAATGGCCAGTTACTATTTTTCCCCCAACATCATGAAAGCACAAAAGCTCATTTTTAGAAGAAAAATAAATGTTGCCACAGCTGTGTTAAGACAGCTGAAGCTGCAAAAGATGATGTGGATCCACAATTGGCAACGCTGCTCTTTGAGGAAAATGGTGAGGCTGCAGGTCGACATCTTGCGATGGGGCTCATCTTGCATCACTGGACGCACTCCGGCAGTTTGGTGAAACTCTTGCAGGAATCACTGTTTAAAGTTTTGTCATGGACGTTGCGAGCCAAAGGGCCTGTTTCCTGTGCTGTACTGTTCTACATTCCAAGTTTCAAGCTATTGGAAGAATCAGCCAGTTCATAACTTACTTAGACTTAGTTCCTCCCACACTGTTCAGTCCATTGAGCAGTAAGCTTTCGCCATTCTGTTCGGTTAGGTGCGACGTCTTCCACCCTTGATAGGTTTACTTCCCGGGCTTCCAAATCCTTCTGGAATGTTCGCCTCCATGTGAGTTTTGATCGGCCCCTTTTCCTTCTTCCGTCAGGTTGCCATGTCATTGCTATCTTAGGTGCACGTTCTGGTGACATTCTGAGTACATGTCCTGCAAAGTTCATTGCTGGCTGAAATTCTTTGGGTGGTGGTACCTGTCAGTTGACACTGGGAGAAATTGTGCAAAAAAAAATTGCATGCTTCTACTACCTGAACAGACTGAGGAAATTCAGCAGTTCAATTACTCTCACAAACGTCGACAGTTGCACCATATAAAGCATACCATTGGGTGGCATAACAGCTTTGTTTGGGTGGCAGAGTGTTCGACCTCAGGCATCAATATTTGTAGGTTGCCAAATTGCCTTGTAATAGCTTATAGACAATAGACAATAGGTGCAGGAGTAGGCCTCTGGCCCTTTGAGCCAGCGCCGCCATTTAATGTGATCATGCCTGATCATCCCTAATCAGTGCCCCGTTCCTGCCTTCTCCCCATATCCCCTGACTGCGCTATTTTTAAGAGCCCTATCTAGCTCTCTCTTGAAAGCATCCAGATAACCTGCCTCCATCGCCCTCTGAGGCAGAGAATTCCACAGGCTTACAACTCTCTGTAAGAAAAAGTGTTTCCTCATCTCCGTTCTAAATGTCTTACTCCTTATTCTTAATCTGTGGCCCCTGGTTCTGGACTCCCCCAACATCGGGAACATGTTTCCTGACTCTAGCGTGTCCAAACCTTTAACAATCTTATATGTTTCAATGAGAACACCTCTCATCCTTCTAAACTCCAGAGTGTACAAGCCCAGCCGCTCCATACTCTCAGCATATGACAGTCCCGCCATCCCGGGAATCAACCTTGTAAACCTACGGTGCACTCCCTCAATAGCAAGAATGTCCTTCCTCAAATTGGTCTCACTTGGGCTCTGTACAACTGCAGAAGGACCTCTTTGCTCCTGTATTTGACTACTCTTGTTATAAAGGCCAACATGCCATTCACTTTCTTCACTGCCTGCTGTACCTGCATGCTTACTTTCATAGACTGATGGACAAGGACCCCCAGATCCCGTTGTACTTCCCCTTTTCCCAACTTAGAAACATAGAAAATAGGTGCAGGAGGAGGCCATTCGGCCCTTCGAATCAGCACCGCCATTCATTGTGATCATGGCTGATCCTCCCCTATAAATTAAGTAACTCACTCTATAAGTAAAAGGAAAATGTGTAGATATGTAAAATAAATATATTATGTTTATCATTTAAGATTTCATTAATACTGTTTTATATCAAGTATCACAACTAAATTGTAACTGAGTACTTAGATTTAATACTTAATAAAAGGAGAGCAGTGTAATTATTCATACATATTCATATATATGTTAATGAGTTGGTGTTCAATACAAGCAGGGAATGTTGGGTAATAAATCTCTCTCTCATGATCCAGGCAACCTGCGTGTAAGTTGTTATTCATTCTGCCGTCCGAAAGATAACAACCTCGTTATGGACATGGATGCGCTACAATGGAACTGATGTGCCACAATACCGAGATTTATATTTTGCACTCCGTGTCTTTTCCTTTCTTCAATCTATTGTGCTTGAGTTTAATTTGATTGTGTTTATGTATAGTATATCTGATCTGTTTTGGAGAGCATGCAAAATAGTAAGATTAAACGAGAACTTACCAGTTTGAAGTTTGATCTGTATTTTATGAGGAGTTACGATGAGGGATTACGTGAAGAAGAACCCGCTCAGTGCGCAGGCGCGGCATACTTCCAAGCAGCGGTGTGGAATCACAGATAGACACAGTTATTTTGAAGTAAACATAGTAAAGATAAGGAGACATCAATTTATTAGTTTGATCCATATAATGAGGGTGGGAGCGGAGGGCACGTAATCCCTCATCGTAACTCCTCATAAAATACAGATCAAACTTCAAACTGGTAAGTTCTCGTTTAATCTTACTATTTTACTTCGGAGTCACGTGAGTGACTACGTGAAGATTTCAAAGCTCTGTGATTTCAAACCGTGTAACAGTTTCATTTCACTCACTGCCGAAGTTCTTGAGGGAGGAAGTGTTATCGTAATGAACCAATGAGTCTATTTGTAGAAAAACACAATGGTATTTTTTAAACAATAACAACAAAGAATTAAGTTGCTCCCCTGGGCTTAAATTAAATATTTGCAGTTCGTAAATCTTTACTGCAAATAAACCAGGTTTTGCCAACGGCTTATTATAAAATTTCTGAACGGTCTTTTCCCTTCCCACCATCCTGCTGTAGCCAGGATGTGGTGTATAGGCATGTCCATTCTTTAGCCGTCGACATGGATGCTGCCCTGGTGGAATAAAATTTGTACATGTTAGTGTTTATCCCAGCAGTTTCTAGCACCTGCTTGAGCCATCTCGCAATGGTTTGGCTCGTACCCCACCATAAGGTTTTTGTGACTGACCCACAAGGCTTTTCATCTCCCTCGAATATTCTGGTTGTGTCTATGTAGGATAGTAGGTAGGTCATGGCACATAACCGTGGTTCTGGTGGGTAAGCCACGACTGGATTAGGTGTTCCTGGTCTGCTCTGTTTGACCAGTCGCTGGATAACGACAGATCTGGTCTGGAGCTGTGATCATGTTGTCCAGTCGCAATAGGTGTAGTGACTGGACCCTCTGAGCGGATACAAGTGCCATCAACCTAAGCGTCTTTAGTGTAGCTTGCTCGAGGCCGGGGGATCTGGCTGGTGGCCATTCCCTGAGATATGTCAGGACCACACTGATATCCCAAATATGGGTATACCTGGGCTTAGGGCTTGATATTGTAAATGCCCTTCATCAGTTTTACCACCAGTGGATGGGATCCCATCGCCTGTTGTCCTGCCGCTGGTTTGAGATAAGCAGAAAGAGCACTGCGCTGTGTTGATGGCACTGTAGCTGATCCCTACATCGTGGTGTAGATGGCCAGGAACTCCAGTATGTTGGTGGCTGTAGCTGTTGCGTATGTTGTCCATGTTTCCTGGCAGTACTTCTCCCTTTTTTGATGCTGGTTAAGTACTGCCTCTTGGTGGATGTTCGAAGGGATGCCGACATGGTGGTGATGGTTTGTTTGGACAATCCCAGTTCCAGGTAAGGTCTGTTCAAACTTGCAACCCAGACGTTTAATTTTCTCATGGCATGGGTGTTTAGCTTACCTGGTAGGTAAGTAGCTGATAGCCAAATATGTCTTTCGACATACCATTGCCAAATCATGTTGACCAATTTGTCGCATGATAATGATTTTATGCCACCCATATGGTTAATATAAGCCATCACCGTAGTATTTATCAATTTGTAACCGAACATGCAAGTGCTGCATATTAGATACATATGCTTTTAAACCATAAAAGGCGCCCAACATCTCTAGATAGTTAATGCCCAGTGTAAGTAGTAATGATGACTCTAGTTTAGTCCATCTACCACTTGTGCTGGATATGGAGTTAGTCGCTCCCCAGCCTTGAGCACTGGCATCTGTTTGAATAACTAAAGTAGGGTTAGTGATAAAGATAGGGCTGAAACTATGCCAAACGTTTTCTGCCCACCACTGTAGCTCTGATATTGCTTCAGTGGGTAAGTTCATGACACGATCATAGTGACCTGTATGTCGTTTTATTGCCCGTACCTTTGCTCTCTGTAAATTTTTTGATAGTGCAAAGGTCCGAATTGTGTAGCCGGAAATGCTGCTACCATTTCCCCAATTACTCTTGCTACTTGTCGAATAGTTGGTCGCTCGTTGACCATTAATTTGTTGCATGATTGTGCTAATTCAACCATTTTTGCCTTTGGCAAGGTAACAGTCATATGGACTGAGTTAATTGTGAAGCCCAGGTAGTCCATGATAGTGGATGGCTTCAACTTAGATTTATCTGGATGTAGGACGAACCCCAGAGTTTCGAGGAGCTGTTTTGTAGCTGATACTGCTGCCACAGCCAATTCCATCGTTTTACCTACTATGAGAATATCCTCCAGATATGCCATGACAATATGTTTTTGTTTTCTTAGTATTGCCATGGCTGGGTTCAATATTTTGGTGAATAATCTTGGGCTGAAGTTCGCCCATAGGGCAATGCTTTGTACCATCCAGATAAATTTTAGGTATCTGCGATGATCCTTGTATATGGGTACTAGATAGTAAGCATCTTTAAGATAAATGCTTGCCATGAAGTGTCCTTTGGAATTCAGTTGTTTGGCAGTAACATATGTCTCCATTTTGAAATGTATATACTTAACAAATTTGTTTAGTGATGTTAAGTCAATGATGATGCGACAGACACCATCTTTTTTGGTTTTAGTGAATATATTCGATACAATTTCCAAAGGTTCATGTTTGGTCTTTTCGATGACCCCCTTTGTGATAAGTCTCACCAGTTCAGCTTGTCCCTCACGTTTCTCTTTGACGGAGGGAGAAACACCCTTTGGGGCCATTGTTGAACTGGCGGCGTTTTTTCTGACATGAATTGTATTTTATATCCTGTAATGTTGTTGAGTATATACTTGTCACTCGTGACCATACCCCATGCTTCTTTAAACAAGTGTAATCTCCCCCCTGTTAATAAAGCACCCTTATTCTCTATATGCTGGTAGCGACCAGACCCACCTACCTCCATGGTTATTGGCGATTCTGTTTCTTCATTTTCCTGAAGATTTTGTTCTGACGTGCTGGCGATGTTGGGGGGAGGCGCATTTTCCAGAGGGTCCGCTGCGGGCCCTGATCTGAAAGATCTTTGGGGATAATGTGCGGACCCCAAGCGTTCACCAGTCCCATATTGCGGACGTCGACTGGTGGATGCCGTGGGGTGCTGCCACTTGGGTATCGGAGGTCTTGGTTTGCTCGTCCCGGGGCCTGCCCTCATTAGGCCGAAGGTTTTTGATGCTTCCTGCATCTCCTTCAGTTTTTATTGAAATCTTTCCCAAATAGCAGCGCGTCCGTCTCCGCAGCTGGGGCTTTACACAAGCCAGCAAATTTGGGATTGAGGGCAGGTCTTATGTTTCCCTCCGTAGATTGTTGATCTCAAATTGTGTGGTACACATTAATGCCAGCACATCCTGCTGGCAGGTATCCATCTCCGTGGTCTCCACGGAACGAGCAAAGGCTGTGATGGCTGACGTCAGGAGCCTTAGGATCCGCTGTAGCTTGAGCTCTTGGGTCTGGTGTGTGACCCACATGCCCCCAGATTTGGCTGTTGACACTTTTTACTTTGAGGGCCTCACCGTTTTCTGGTGCTGTGTTGTTTCAGCACCTCAGCGAGCACCTTTTCCAGTAATGGTTGATGCTGGCCGCCATTCTTGGTTCCAGCGGTGCTCCAGCCCGTGGGGTTGCTACAAGCGGTCCATCACACCCAACAGCTCTTCATGTTCCTGCACCCCTGGCATACTCCCGAATTCGTCCGCCTGCCCCTGTTCCAGACCAGCCCAGCCCTGGTCACCAATGCTAGCCTCCAGTAATGAGGGAGCAGAGGGCAGTGCATGAGGCACTGTGGAGGGGGTGCCTGACCTCCCTCCGCGAGAGCGCTCTTTCTGCGCATCGCGCTGGAGCTGCTCCAATTGCTGTTGGATGCAGCTCAGGCAGCTGTCTCTCCTCCATTTAGGTTGAGACATGTCCCCGTCCGACGAATCGGACGCCACCGGCCGGATGCCTGTTCGGATGGCTAGACATCCAGCCCGCAGTTCAGGCACTAGCGGGACTGGGCTCGGCGCGGTGATGGGGATAGCGGGGCGACCGGTAATTGTTCCTACCGCCTGTTGCTGCCCCCCTTGCAATGGAACGCTCCTCCGCTGGAGTCGAGCGGGGGACAGGTTCTTCTGGAGCTTTTGTGCCTTGTGTAGCGAGAGCGCCCCTCAAGCAGCGCGTCTCGCAGGCATCTGCTCCGTGAGCCGCTCCAGCGGCTCAGGCGGCTCTCTCTCCCCCGTGCGGGTGGAGAGACGTCCCGTCCGACATCGGGAAACACCTGCCGGATGCCTCTCGAGTGGCTATGCGTCCAGCCCGCTGCTTCAGGTACTAGCGGGCTGGCCTCGGCACGGTGTCGGGGAATTACGGAACACCGGGTCGCTCCTACCGCCTGTTGCTGCCCCCCTCCCCAACGGGAAAACGGGGGACAGTTTTGTTCCAGAGCCTTTTTCTCTGCCTGTAAAACACAAGCAGAAAAAGGCTCACCTGTAAAAGAAAACCCGACCTCAGGATACTCACCTGACGGTCCGGTTCATCCTGTAACGGGACAGCCTAGCTCCCGTGGCAGCCGCTGTTGCACTGCTGGCGTAATGCCGCGCCTGCGCACTGAGCGGGTTCTTCTTCACGTAGTCACTCACGTGACTCCGAAGTAAAACAAAGATTTTCACTGCACCTCGGTTCATGTGACAATGTAAACCTACACTTAGCATGCCAAGCAGCATCTGCAGAGGTAAAGGAACAGTCAACATTTCGGGTCAAAACCCCGCAGTGTCCTTTGTTTAATTTCCAGTGCTGGCTTTTCCTTCATAACTTCGTGCCTTCACTGTTCGTGAACATTGTGCCTTCTCCCACAGTGCTATCCACTGTGGGGGGATGATTTTTTTTTTTTTTTGTCTAACTGTAGTCTTGTAGGTCTGTGTCCAAGATGGCTGCCGTGAAGGGAGAGTGGACGCTGGCACGAATTGGTTGCCGCTGCTCTCTCTTCACACTGTGTTTTTGATTTTCTGTTTTTGGATTGAATTCTGTTTTTAATTTGTGTCTCTGTGATGTCTTTATTATTTGTCATATTCCAATTATATGTTATTCCGATTAAATGTCTATTATTGTTATGTCTGTATTCTTTCTTTATGTGCTGCACGGAGAGGACGCTGGCGCTGTTTGTTCGCCGCTTCTCCGTTTGCTATTGTCTGTTACTATTGTAAAGCGACTTTGAGTCTTAGAAAAGCGCTATAAAAATAAAATTTATTATTATTATTATTATTAAAGTAAAAGGAACAAACTCCAGGAGTATTTATGTCATGTAGCTGCTTGACCCAAGGGAAAAATAAGATGTAGACGAGGAAAGAGGCTCAGCCACATTCACATTCACATCTGTTGTCGCCAAGACTGATAAAAATGTTCACAAAAACACAAGCTGCAAGCATAAAATCCATATAAATTGATACAAGTGAAACAAAGCTACAAATGTGTGCTATGAGTGTACCAATTTCTAATCTAATTTTATGCAGGACTTGAGTAAATCTTTGAAGACTTCTCAAAAGTCTTCCTGAAACAACGTGGCATTAAAAGTACCTTATGAGAGATAACTAATTCTCAATGTAGTGGAGATTACGGTTGAGAAATAGCAAAGGGATCAAAATTAGGAAATAGAATAATTTAATTTATGTTAGTATTATAGTTTAAATCCTGAAACTAAAGAGCTTCAAATGTAACTCAGTCGATGTCAACAAATCTGTAAGGCTGGATTGCTTGCTGCGTAAAAATAGCCTTGAATCGGTCTAATCTTTTCAGGAGAAAGCAGGATAGAGCCGCATTCTTAGTCTTTCTGTACAGGCAAGTAGATACAATAGGTGAAGTACGTCCAGAATTGTGCTGTGTAGCCTCTTTGTGTCCTTAATATTACTTGCTCAATATATCAATGTAAAAGCAGAAGAGAAGGTCTTGCAAAGATGAAGAAAAGGCCTCTTAGCTCATCTTAAAAGCAAGGTCACTGAAATATGAAGCTGGAAGAAATTATGACAGGAAGACAGAAATAAAATTGAGTTGACTAGTTGTCAACAGGCATCTCTTTAAACGCTGGTGTAAGCCCAGAGCTTGTTTATTCATTGTAATCTTAAATATACATTCATGCATTTGGCTGGCCCAAGAATCGGACTAAATTTGTGCAGGAAGGAACTGCAGATGCTGGTTTAAATCGAAGAGAGAGACACAAAATGCTGGAGTAACTCAGCGGGACAGGCAGCCTCTCTGGAGAGAAGGAATGGGTGACTTTTCAGGTCGACCCGAGGCTCGACCCGAAACGTCACCCATTCCTTCTCTCCAGAGAGGCTGCCTGTCCCGCTGAGTTACTCCAGCATTTTGTGTCTCTCTTCGATTTAAACCAGCATCTGCAGTTCCTTCCTGCATTTTGTGACTAAATTTGTGAAAGCTTTTGAAAAGAAACAAATCAAAATGTCAAATAATAATCATGCAAATGTTGTGAGGAACATTATAAACTACTGTGAACATTGTAAACTACCGTGAATACTGATTCATAATTACACATTTAATTTAAATACTCAAAATATGAAATCTTCATGATATTTCTTAAATTAAATGAAATCTAAATATGAATTGACTTAATTGATAATTATCTTTATCCCATTCCTATTACTTCTACATCTCTACACTTGCCTCTGGAACCATACACCTTCATAACATAAAAAATGGTGCAGTCATAATACTATTCTTGAGTGCTCAGCGTCAGCCCCACAAGTGTGCTACACACCCAGTCTCACACTTTGGTGGAATAATTCACATCCAAGCCCCTTGCCAAGGCTACGTTGCAATGTAACATTATGCATCAGGATCCCATTTGAGTACATTGACTGGTTGCCTGGTTGGGTGACTTGATTGTGCAGAAACAAAGGAGTATACAGAGAGTGGCAGATATTGCCCAGTTCACCGCAGATACCGATCATCAAAGCGATCTATAGGAGGTGCTGTCTCAAAAATGCAGCTGGTAGCATCAAAGACATACGCGACCCTGGCCACACTCACTTAATTCCTACCTTTGGCAAGAAGGTATAGGAGTCGGAAAAATCACCAGGTTGAAGAATAGCTTCTTCCCTACAACCATCAGGCTCTTGAACATAACACAACACTAACCTCAAGTCAGGGCTAATTACCTAGAAGAATCAAAACTGGAAAAAACAGAAGAAATGAAGGTCCACTGCTTCACTGCTTTCCAGGGCTTTTATGCATAGTGACCTTTGACCTGGGCATGAGCAGTCGGAATACCGAACTCGCTTATTAAAGCCCCTGTCCCACTTTCCCGAGTTACTCGCGAGTTCTCCCGAGTTTGCCCTTTGATTCAAACTCGGAGAATGTCCGTAGCGAATCCATAGGAGGCCGTAGGAGTTCGTAGATGTTTCGTAGCGGCTCGTAATGCCAGCCGTAGGTACTCGGGGCATCAGATAAGTCGGGACGGTTTTTCAACGTTGAAAAATGCCCACGAGTAAAAGAAATAGCTCCGAGTACCTACGGCTGGCTATTACCGTAATTCTCCGAGTTTGAATCAAGGGGAAAACTCGGGGGAATTTGTGAGTAACTCGGGAAAGTGGGACAGGGGCTTAACTGTGGAAAGCAGTGGGTGATGGTGGAAGGTGTTTTTTGGGACTGGAGGCCTGTGACTAAGGGTACGTTTCAGTGTTCGGTGCTGGGCCAATTGCTGTTTGTATTTTATATCCATGACCTGTGTGAGAATGTACAAGTAATTATTGGTAAATCTGCAGATGGCACTGAAGTGGGTGGTCAATGGAGTTTAATGCAGATAAATGCTAGGTGTTGCATTTTGGAAAGTCAAACCAGAGCAGCACCTTCACAGTGAATGGCAGAGCCCTGGGGAGTATTGTAGAGCAAAAGGATCCAGAAGTACAGGTACATGGTTTCCTGAATGTGGCATATCAGGTAGGATAGGATGACCAAGAATGCTTTTGGTACATTGGCCGTTATCAGTCAGGGTATCGAGTTTGGAAGTTGGGATGTTGTGTTACAGATGAACAAATGGTTGGTGAGGCTGCATTTGGAGTAGTGTGTTCAGTTTCAGTCACCCTGTTATAGGAAGGATGTTGTGATGCTGGAAAGAGTACAAGATCTCCAAGAATGTTAATAAGAATTAAGGTGCTGGGCAGAGGTTGGGGAAACCAAGACTTCATTCCTTGGAGCGCAGGAGGCTGAGAGGTGATCTTATAGAGGTGCATAAAATCATGAGAATAATAAATAGGGTGAATGCACAGTCTTTTACCCAGAGGATTGGGGAATCAAGAACTAGAGGATTTAAGGTGCGAGGAGAAAGATTAAATAGGAAGCTGAGGAACCTATTGTCTTCACAATTAAAAAAAACAAGTTCAATAGTGTTCAAGAGAGTTTATTGTCATGTGTCCCAGATAGGAAAATGAAATTCTTGCTTTCCTTTAGCACACCAGAACATAGTAGGCACGAATACAGAACAGATCAGTGTGTCCATATACCATTGTATAAATATATACACACATGAATAAATAAACTGATAAGGTGCAAATAAACAGATTATGGGCTATTAATGTTCAGAGTTTTGTCCAAGCCGAGTTTAATACCCTGATGGCTGTGGGGAAGTAGCTATTCCTGAGCCTGGTCGTTGCAGTCTTCAGGCTCCTGTACCTTCTACCTGAAGGTAGTGGAGAGATGAGTGTATGGCCCGGATGGTGTGGGTCCTTGATGATGCTGCCAGCCTTTTTGAGGCAGCGACTGTGATAGATCCCCTCGATGGAAGGGAGGTCAGAGCCAATGATGGACTGGGCAGTGTTTACTACTTTTTGCAGTCTAACCTAATTTGACCAATAAAACAAACCTAATTTGTTTGTTTAACAATAAAATCTCATAATTGATTCACTAGTGCGGTCAATCGGTCAATAAATACTATGAGCAGTATTTTTCCCAGGACATGTTAAGTCGTGTTTATTGAAACATGCACATGTACGGTGAGGTAAAGGTACAATGAAATTCTTGCCTCCAGCAACATCACAGGCACATGGGCCACAATTATTTCCACAAACAGGTCACTTACCTGATCAGAGCATTTGGAACCTCTTCAACAGCTCATGAGATAGGATGAGATTTATGAGCTATTTTACCCACATGGCAACTTCTTTATCTCTTTCAGGGAAAGTAGCCAAAAAGGAATGAGTCACTCGGAACCTCCTTCTTCATTTCCTGGCCAACAGTTAACTGAGCAGAAGATAGACACAACATGCTGGAGTAACTCAGGGGGACAGGCAGCATCTCTGGACAGAAGGAATGGGTGACGTTTCGGGTCGGGACCCTTCTTCAGACTGGACGGGTCTCAACCCAAAACGCCACCCATTCCTTCTCTCCAGAGATGCTGCTTGTCCTGCTGAGTTACTCCAGCATTTTGCATCAATCTTCGGGTTAAGCCATCATCTGCAGCTCCTTCCTACACAGTTACTGAGCAGAACTGTTGGAGGGGTGAGGGGGGGGGGGGGGGGGGGGGGGGGGGAGGTCAGGGAATCTGTCCACAGGTTCAATTAGCTGTGATTAATTTTGCATGGAAAGTTAGTGGATAGCGCAACAACAAAAAAACTTTCCTTATTGCAAGGGGGAACTTCTGATTTTGATTCATGTCAAGTTTAACCGAAAGATTGTCTTGAAAATTGACCTGGTTCACTAATATCCTTTCGAGAAGGAAGCCTGTCAGGTCTAAGCATGACTACAGGCCCACATCAATATTGTTAGCACATTATTGTCCATGGTTACATCAAACTAAGGACAGCTGGGGATACGCAGTCACTTCTACTTCCAAACAGTTAACGATTGACGCTAATTTGCAACTGCGCCCACATCTAAAATGAATTTTATTTTTCTTTAGTTTAGAGATAGGCAAGGAAATAGGTCCTTCGGCCAGGCCATCCTCAGGCCAGCCTTTCACAGTGAATGAAACACAGGGGAGGTGCAATCACTTTTGTGGAAGGGAGAAGCCAGGTGAACCTGGGTGATGCCACAAATAACAATGAGATGCAGGACCAAGTAACCTGTTTTAGCAAAGTTGCCGAGGAACAAAGTTGGACGGGATACTTGTAAGGCTTTCTGATCATTGAAAAATGCCATATTTCCATCCAAACAAGGAGACGCATGCTTGGTTTAACACATTATCCAAGAAAAGGCTCAGCAGCACAATGCCACATCGAGTAGAGCTGCTGCCTTCTTGCTCCAGAGACCCAGGTGACACCAAAGCTCCACCTTCAAATGCAATGATACATCAAGGGCTTAAATGCCTCTTTAGAGGGATATTGTAAACTTTGTTGCATTAGTCAGAGATGCCAACGTATTCTGAAATGTACGGATCGATATTGCTCGTTCAATCACCATCATCAAAAACGTTTCTATCTGGCTTGCAGTGTCTGACCTTACTATAGAGAAAATAGCTGCCGGTCAATAACAAGACTGACTATATTTTATAAGTAATGGGCGTGAAGCATTGCGGGACTGACTATCTGTAAATACATCAGGGTATTCTTAGTAACTCATCGCTGCCAACCGAACAGCTAATTCTATTTCATCATATGTGCTTTTAGAAACTTACAAGGCGGCCAACTATGAATGGCATAAATATGCAGTTTTAAAACAGAAATCCGTACCACTATCCGAGCATGCAGCCACTGTAATCACCTGACTCTCCAACATGGCAGCAGTTGGATTTTACAGATAAATGCCCAAAGGTCCACAACAAATGCACTGTAAAACATGGAGAACATGGACATATCTGGAAATGGGGGGGGGGGGGGAGATGGAGGAGGGGATGGAAATCTAGCTCAAAAAGTAATACCCATCAAGTAAAAGCATGATTTGCGTCTGCCAGTAATCTGTTAAGAACATTTAAAAAAGACTCAACGTCCATGACAAGCAAAAGGAACTGATTGCACTTAAGGAGACATGTAATTGCCAGCATAATGTGAAGACAATCAGAAATTTTACAGATGTTCACTGTCAAGCTGTCACTTTGACTGATATTTTTTGCAAGTATAGTGCTCATTTCCTTCCACACAACATTTTTGAAAATACTTCTCACCAGTGAAGGACAAGCCTGTCCTATGATATAATTGCCAAATATTCTTAATATTGCAGAGGTAGAAATAAACCTCATTCTTCCAGAGTTCAACAATGAAGATCCATAGTGATTTATTTGGAAGTTCTCTCAAATAACCACCAGAGGTTTATATGTTCTCCTGATTTTCCCAAATTACTAAAATCACTAATTAAAAAATCAGATTAAATACCTGGATAGTATTTGCAACAAAACGGATGTATTGCTCATACTGATTCATTTTATCACTGTCACTGGGAACGATCTTTGTACCTGGAGATTTTGTGGAACCACCTTGGCGCAGCAGTGGTGTTGCTGCCTTGCAGCGCCAGAGACCCACGTTTGATCCTGACTACGAGTTTGAACGTTCTCCCCATGACCCCGTGGGTTTTCCCTGGGTGCACTGGTTTCCTCCCACTTCCCAAAGACGTGCAGGTTTGTAGGCTAATTGGCTTCGGAGAAGGTTGTAAATTGACCCTAGTGTGTAGGATAGTGCCAGTGTATGGGGATTGCTGGACATGACAGACTTGGTGGGCTTGTGGTTTCTGCGCTGCATCTCTAAACTAAACTAAACACTCACAGATAATAAGTGTGATATGTGTATATCTAGCAATAATTTATTAGGAATTTTATGTTCCTGAACTTTATAATAGTCAAGATACATACTCTTTTCTTACAATTTCTATTTCTCCCAATTTAGGTTACATGAAAGAACAGTGTCCTTGATCATTGATGAGTCTTGAGTGATTAGCATTTTTTATTTTCCTTGCTGTAAGTCCAATACTGGAATTTTTTGAATTCCTACAACGAAAAAAAAGTAGATTTATAGGATTTCTCTCTGCAGTAAACTCTCTCAGAACAGGGCAGAAACACACCACCAGTCTAGAGATTTCTAAAGCTGTAGCTCAGCAAGTCTTTTGCAATGAATGAGAACCATTCCATAATTCGCTTTGATGGAGAGATATTTGGATTAAGGCTTGTTCCTTTTCAAATTAACCGATTTAGATGATGATGAGTGCTTTGATTATCAACACCACAACATAGATCAGAATGGTGATAGCATAAGGAAAGACATTACAAAACCATCTCATTCAATTATTTTCTGCAAGTACATAGAAACATAAAAAATAGGTGCAGGAGTAGGCCATTCGACCCGTCGAGCCAGCACCGCCATTCAATATGATCGTGGCTGATCATCCAAAATCAATACCCCGTACCTGCTTTCTCCCCATATCCCTTGATTCCGTTAGCCCTAAGAGCTATATTTAACGCTCTCTTGAAAATATCCAGTGGAGGTGCTGTCTCGAAGGGCCGAACGGCCTATTCTTGCACCTATTGTCTATTGTCTAATACCACAGATTCCAACTCTCTGTGTGAAAATGTTTTTTCCTCATCTCAGTCCTAAATGGCCTACCGCTTATTCTTAGATTGTTACCCCCTAGTTCTGGACTCCCCCAACATCAAGAACATTTTTCCTGCATCTAGCCTGTTCAATCCTTTAAGAATTTAATATATTTCTATAAGATACCCTCTCATCCTTCTAAATTCCAGTGAATGTAAGCCCAGTCGATCCATTCTCTCATCATATGTCTGTCCCGCTATCCCGGGAATTAACCTGGTAAACCTACGCTGCACTCCCTCAATAGAAAAAATCTATACTTGCTCCAACAGAACTGCACAGTTAAATATGCACTCACGAAGAATAGCAGATGCTGGCTTACAAAATCAACACAAAGTGCTGGAGTAACTCAGCGGGTCAGACATCTCTGGACGACATTTTGGATGGGCACCTTTCTTCAGACCCTGAGGAACGTCATCTATCCATGTCCTCCAAATATGCTGCCTGACCAGCCTGACTTACTCCAGTACTTTGTGGTTTTTTTTGGTATAGTTGAACACTCACTCACCTGGTTTATGATATAAATGCCATAGTTGATCTTCTGCCTGTGGAGAATGGGATGCAAGTAATGGAGCCAGAACTTCAAGTGGTGTTCCCTGTGCCTGAATGGAATTATGATGGCAACTCTTTGCTTAGCTATACAGTCGGCTGGTGTGTATTTGCCTCCTTCTCGTACATCTGGGTTCTCTCTTTGAACTTTCTCCATCGTCATCAGGGAGCTGAATTCTATCAACAGTCTTCCAACTGCAATAAAATTAAAAGAATGATGTGAAATGGTTCTTTTTCACACAAAAAACCCAAGACAATGAATTAGTAACCTCACAAGCAATTTGCTAATACATTCCATTAGAAAGAATGCGCAAGTAGGCAATACGTCTTTATATTTATACAGGCAATGTCCTTTGAAATGTAAGGGAATGTGAACTATTCAAACATATTAGGCATCTCTGCGCCCCTGTGATCTCTTTGCAATCCTCCAAAAGTTCTGTTCTCTGAATCTAGCCCTGTGATCATCCCTTTTCAAAATTACCTGCACATCGCTACCAAGGACCTCCACTGTGGATTTGGTCTAACCCATCCTCCATAAGACCTCACACAGAACCTCGCCACTTCTGCATCTTGTCAGAACTAACTAAATCATCTGGTTAGGTGCCTTCTTACACCCATATATAATTTGTCAGAAATTTTTAGATAATAAAATAGTAATATATAGGGCGGGCTTGGTGACGTAACGGTAGAGCAACCTCCTTGCAGCACCAGAGACCCAGGTTTGATCCTGACTAAGAGTGCTGTCTGTACGGAGTTTGTACGTTCTCCCCGTGGGTTTTTTTCTCCGTGATCTTCCCCCACACTCAAAGACATACAGGTTTCTAGGTTAATTGGCTTGGTATAAATGTAAAATTGTCCCTAGTATGTGGAAGGTAGTATTAATGTGTAGGGATCGCTGGTCAGTGTAGACTCAGTGTTTCAGCTCTGTATCTCTAAACTAAACTAAAAATTGCACCAGGAAGCAATATGGGAAGTTTCATTGCATTAAAGATTGTCAATAAATGTGCTGTTGCTGTTGTTATGCTACACTGTGCCTTTACTTAGTCCCTTTTTGGTAATTGGGGCAGTACAGCAACCTTGAATACAGCTGGGTAAATAGATGCATATTCCTATTCCCTGAACTTGCTACATTTACAAATTACTTGAGGTAATTTTGCATAAATCATGATTAAGATCTATAAATAGCACAAAGAAGCACTGGGATCAATCCTGTATATTTTGTAAATCATTAGCGCTACCATTGACACACAGTCCTTTGAGTAACTATGACAGGAAAGCTGCGAATCTCAGCCATGGTACTGGGGAGCTGTGGTCTGTGTAGAGGCAATATTAAATTTCATCTTGAATCTGTACCATGCTAATCCTAACCTAGGGAAAAACTTGACCCAATACACACCCAACAGGTATAGTCTGATCTCACTGGGTTAATGTTGCATAGCCAGGCTTCAATAGGGTATATTGAAATTGACGCCAAAAAACTGTTTTTTGTGTATCTCTATGTTGAGTTACACAAACCATTTAGACAGAAAGCAGGAAGGGGGTGTGGTGCCCTCTCCTTTGCTTGTCCATCCTAATAAAAATGCTCAATCTAAATCTGCAGGGGGAAAAAAACACACTTTTTAACTTTCTGCACCCAATCCTCCAAATTAAAGTTTGCAAGTTGCATTATGAACTTTATGGAGGAACTGCAAAGTTTAAAAAAACTGCTCGAAAGTAGTGAGTCAACTTAAAATCTGAATCCTGCAATGTATTACGCATCACAACGTCATTAGCAAGCTTCATGTGCCTCATCTCATAATTCTGTTCCCTTTATAAGACACTTGGGACATACATATTCTCTGCTTCAAGGCTACCAATTCCTCAATTTAGATTTCATGCAAATATAACAGGATATTCATTATGATGCAAAACTCAACCAAGGGTGAGAAATGCTATACTCCTGAGAATTAAACATATTGAGATTCATTTCTATCACATAATAACAAGATTATTATATTCCTTCGACTTTTGCACAAGTTGTGTTCTAATTAACTTCCGGTGTCTGACTGCAATAGGACTGAGCAGTGACATTTGAGCTCAAGCCGAGAATACATGGTATAATGACTATGTCATTTGGTTTGATCTTATGGACACTATATTCAGTTTATTTCTACATTTTGACAACAGCGTGCAAGAAGGAACAGCCTCACAGGCTGCGTGCTGAGCACATTATGTAAATTTTGTAATTAGCTCAAATCTGGTTTTGTAAATCGAATCACCAACACAGTAAAATAACTTAGGAGTCACAGCAATACCAGACATGTATTTGCGCCAAACATTTCTGTCAAACATAAATGGTGCTATTTAGTAATCAGTTCACAATGACCAAACCTATCATTAAAGCAATAGTTCTTGACAAATTACAGAAATGTCAAGCAAAATATCACAAACAAATTAATTTACCTTTAAACCAGAGGGAGGACAGTACATAACAATTTAACCAATTAAAAGACCAGATAAACACAACCTGAGAACATTTGTAGAATTGTTAAGAAAAAATTCCTGCCTTTCGGTTGGTGCACCTAGAAAACAAAATCCCTCTGTGTTTTTAACAGATGTATGAATAAACAACAAGTTATTAACAAATTCCAATTACAACCCAGAAATTGACTCAATTCTTTATTTTCTGTCAACCATACAGGAAATTTAGCATTCCACTGATAAACTAGCAATACAGTGTCACCGCGATAGAGTTGCAGCCCCAGCGATATCGATAGCGATACAGCCCCAGAGACACGGGTTTGATCCCGACTATGGGTGCTGCGGTACATAGTTTGTACATTCTCCCTATGACCATGTGGGTTTTCTCCAAGAGCTCCGGTTTCCTCCCACATTCCACAGACCTGCAAATTTGTAGATTAATTGGCCTCCGTAAATAGTCCCTAAAGTGTTGGATTGAATTAGCGTACTGGTGATCGATGGCCAGTGCTAACTCGGTGGGCTGAAGTGCCTGTTTTCTAGGCTGTATCTCTTAATCTAAAAAAATCCTTGCCCCAAGATGCTCAGTTTGAGGAGGTCCGTTTAGGACCAGTTCTTCACCATGAAAGATGGACAAAAAATGCTGGAGTGAATCAATACGATAGAACGTTATTTATCCCAGGACAGGCAGCATCTCTGGA
Organism: Amblyraja radiata; assembly: GCF_010909765.2. Classification (NCBI taxonomy): domain Eukaryota; kingdom Metazoa; phylum Chordata; class Chondrichthyes; order Rajiformes; family Rajidae; genus Amblyraja; species Amblyraja radiata. The sequence continues at coordinate 46,115,258 of NC_045965.1, forward strand.
GAGAAGGAATGGGTGACGTTTCAGGTCAAGATCATTCTTCTGAAGAAGGGTCTCGACCCGAAACGTCGCCCATTCATTCTCTCCAGAGATGCTGCCTGTCCCGCTGAGTTACTCCAGCTTTTTGTGTCTATCTTTGGTTTAAACCAGCATCTACAATTCCTTCTTACACAAGTGCTAATGGCTGATTGTCTTTGACATGTCGCCTTTCATCAGTCAAGATGTCGGGACAATATTCCCCTAAATTTAGCCGTAAGATACATAAATAGACTGTGGCAGTGATTGTGGACAATTTCTCCAACATTAGCACATTGACTGTATCATCACTTTCCCACTCTGTGACCTATTTCCTTTGAGCAAGGCTGGCTCAGTTTATCAAAATTGTCTTACTTTTCAATGGGCTCCAAAGATTCCCAAAGTTACAGCACTGTTCTTCAGTGATAGGTATTAATAATTACAATGAACCTGCCTGCTAGGAAACTGACTGAGTCAAAACTGGCTTCTGACCCCCCCATGTGATTTTACCTTCATTGATATGGGGCAATGTGCAAACAAGTAGTCAGTCCAATCGGTTTCCAATTGGGCAGGTTAAGTAAAACGCAAATTAAATGAAACATTTAGAATTTAATGAGAGAAGAAATAGCTACCACCTTGGTCTTCTTCAAGACAAATCCATTAAGACAAATGAATTGGTTTCATTATGGACTGACTTCTTGCTACTGACTTTGCCAAGGTAATTTCTAAATGTCAATTCATGATGTTATAATTCTTAAATAAATTATCACAAAACATGCTTTATACTAATAATTAAGCAGTTTTAATTGCTTGCAGAAACCTGGCAGTTAAAATTGTCTGCAAGACTCTCTTGCTGACAATCCTGCAGCCTACAATTATGTCTTCATCTTCTCCAAAGACATTACCTGCAAACCAGCAGGTTCTTCCTTAAATGCATTGAATGAGCTTTTGATTACTGCAGTGAGACCTAATGCTATTTCAACAATAGGTCTGTGGGGGAATGGCTGCAGCCTTCTGGCTCAGTTGGTCTGGAATAATCAATGGCAGAAGAGGACACAGAAGTCACATCTTTTTTTTAAAAATCTTCCATGATCCACAGGCAAGTTTGGAGCTTGCCACTTTCAGGTATCCCATGCCTCCTCTTGATCAATGTATCCAATGGTGCTATATTATCACGTGTACACTGCACAGTGACATTTTCTTTGCATAGATCACACATGCATGAGTCCAGGGGTTAGTTTCTTGTTTTTAAAAGATTATTGCTGTCAATCTTGGCTCTCATCCATTTGCTTTCCATCCCAAGTTAAATCAAGCTAACCGCTTCTGTTCTTCAATCTCCAGTGAACAAAAGCATTGAAGAAGGGTCAAAACACCACCCATTCCTTCTATCCAGAGATGTCGCCTGCCCCACTGAGTTACTCCAACATTTTGTGTCATCAAAAGCATTTAAAAGATAGATGTTTGAGAGAATAGAAGAGCAAATAATCATCACAATACCAGAAATATGTGGTTGCACTGAAGATCAAAAGGAGATGCATGAGGATGTTATCAGAGGTGGACATTTTAGCTAAGAAAGAAAAGATTGGATGAGCTAGAGTTAATTATTTTGTAACAAAGGTGGGTGAAGGGAATCTTGATTGGGATATAGAGGTTGGGAAATTGCACCCAAGTATAAGAATTTTAAAAACAGGGGATGTAGAATTAACGCAATTGGCAGAAGGATTGGACGGTAGATGAGGGAACATGTTTACACATTTTCTGGTGGCTGAGAACTCACTACAGAAATCCTTTAGACTTTAGACTTTAGAGATACAGCATGGAAACAGGCCCTTCATCCCACTTAGTCTGCGCCAACTAGAGATCGATCACCCCATATACCAGCACTATCCTAGGCACTAGGGACAATTTAAAATTACAATTTACAGAAGCAAATTAACCTACAAACATGTCTGTCTTCGGAGCACCCGGAGAAAACCCACGCGGTCACAGGGAAAACGTACAAACTTTGTGCAGACAGCACCCATAGTCAGGATTGAACCCGGGTCTCTGGCGCTGTAAGGCAGCAACTCTATCACTGTGCTACTATGCTGCCATAATCCTCTCAACATTAGAAATTATTTGGATGTGTACTAGCAGGGATATGACCTGCCATGGCTCTGGTGGGATATGCTTTTGATTTTTTTTTCTATGAAACCCAAAACTGTGGTTTGTTTATGGCAGATGAATGCCAAGAATAAAAGCATCAACTGTAAGGTACATTTTGCAGGTGTTTATAGCCAATACAATATGCACTACACTGGACTGTTGTTTTCCTTGAAACCTCCACTCAATTTCTGTGCCTGCCCATTTCCACCTCCTATAATCTCCTATCACCGATTAGCGGTGATGTCTGTCAATAAATCCACTGAAGCTAATCCATTTATTTTGAAAAATAAAGAGAAAATCTCGCCCCAAATCTATGTAATAGAATGAGTGTATCAATCTGTGTCAAGAACAAATCATTTAAAAAATATATATGCTCTTATGCTAAATACAGCAATTAGCTCTTCAGATGTGGAGCCCCAGCTTCAATGAACTATTAACACAAGAGTCTTCCAAATACAATCTGACTAAGGTTCCAACAAAAGGCCGCAGATACCACTGTACCACAGTTCCAGTTTGAGTGAAATTTTATTACAATAAAAATTAATGAAAATCATAATCCAATTGATGCAGAATTGCACTGGATCTAAGAAGGTAATCAAAGTCCAATGGGATATCCAGCTGATCGACAAGATAAAATCTTCAGAGACAAGAACAATCTTTCTGCAATATCTTTTTCTGTACAGAAAACTTCACAGGAATTCCGAACAGGATAAACTAATTTCCCATTCCTCTACCCTGACAAAATTCTCAAACATTGCTCTTTATATTTCCATGCTCACTTTCAACACTTAGCGTGTTACTTCATTCTCCATCTTCAGTCTCTTTTCCCTTTCCAGACCTGCCCTCGTCCACTCCCTAAATTCACTCTACAACTCCGTTGTAACTCCTCTCATTAATTAATTATTCTACCTTTGGCAAGATTAACTCCTCCATTGACACTCGTGCAGTTCTCTCATTTCTTCTGCAAGACTAAAATCTAATCATTCAATATTTATTTTCCAGTTCCTACATTCATGTACGAGTCATAATTTTGCAAATAGCCTCCAAAAGAGTACCAACCCATATGCAAAGCATACATGGAAGCAGGAGAAATAGAACAAACTTGGTCACAAAAGGGATATGAATAGTGCAGGACATGTGAATTGACAGGAAAAGGCACTGAATCATTGACAATTTTGAATTTGAATTCTTAGATACCAATTCAGAAATCATGAATGTCACCAAATTACAAAGTAGTATTGTTAAAAGATAAAACAATTGTGATAAATTACAATGAACTCGCAAAATGTTTATGTAGATTGCTGACTTATTTTGGCCTGGACACAGTATCATGAAGACAGACACAAAGTGCTGGAGTAATTCAGTGGATCAGGCAGCATCTCTGGAGAAAAAGGGTGGGCAACGTTTCAGATTGGGATGCTTCTTCAGACTGAAAGTAGAGGGGAGGGATCTGGAAGCAAGAAAGGCCAGGACAAAGCAGGACGGGCAACAGATGACCAAGGAAGGATAGAGGCCGGTCAAATTTGTTCTGGACTTTTCTTACCTCCTGTTCCTTCCCCTCTACTTTCAGTCTGAAGAAGGGTCCCGACCCAAAACGTCACCCATCCTTTTCCCCCCAGAGATGCTGCCTGACCCGCAGAGTTACTCCGGTACATTGTGTCTATCTTCGGTATATACCAGCATCTGCAGTTCCTTTCTACACATTTTGGATAGAGTAGTGTGGTCGGAGGAATAGAAAGGCTACATACTGTTTGGAAAAATGTCCAAATCGTTTTGAAAAGCAAATTGCAAATAGATTTAGATTTGTAAGAGATGAAAATGTGCAGATACATCATTAACGGAGAGGCAGAATTGGAAAGCTATTTTAAACTAATTTGGACAGTAACCTGGCAACATGGAGGAATGTCTTCAAATTTCAAAAATAATGTGAGTGAAATTTGATTCAGTTATCAGGAGACACTGAATATCATTCTACTCTTAACCCCTCTTCCCCTCCTCCAAATATATCGTTTTGGAGACTGGAATCTTGAGCAATTTATGAATAATGCATCCCCTGATGTTGTTTCTCAATAGTCCAGTACCAAAGAACTGTCCTTGCCCGACAATTTTATTCTTCTGTGACTCTTCAAATCTACATGGTCACATATGTTTATCTAAGGATCTAGCTTTGTCTCCTATAGTCAATGCTATCAACTTACTTTGAATTGCTGGCACCAGCTAGAAGAATTGGTAGAATTAGGTATTTCCTCACTTCCATAACTGCATTTCAAATGCATCTTAAAGTGGTGCAATGAAAGCCTGTTGCAATGAAAGATCATTGGCCTCAAATATTGGCTGGTTATGGCTCCACAGACACTGGCTAGGCTGGGGAGCATTTTTAATTTAGATTTATGGCCTCTCTACTATTTTCCCTTTGAATGAGTACGTTCCTCTGCTTCTAACACAAGTGAATTAAACAATTTCAGACAAGCTGGATCCGGTTCATACTGAACAGGACAAAACAACCTGCAATTTGTCTATACCGGCCAACTGCACAGATTGGAAAGCAGAATGTGGGCTGTGGACTGCTAGGCTCTGGGCTATAGCTATGCCTTGAAGCGAGGATCACAGACTCAAAGCACAGCTACAGGGATCTTTTAGAGACACAAGAAAACACAAAGTGCTGGAGGAACCCTGTGGGTCAGGCAGCATCTGGGGAGGGTTTGGACATGTGCCGCTTCGGGTCCAACCCAAAACATCACCTGTCCGTTCCTTTCCCAGAGAGAAGAGAAACACGGTAGATGTTTCAGGTCAAGGACCGCTCATCAATACTGAAAAAGAGACCTGCATTTTAAGTTGGATAAAAGAAAGACTGAAACCATATACAATTAGAGGGAGGGAGGTGGAGGGAATGTCTGTGATAGAGGAGAGGGCATGTTTGTAATAGAGAGTACAGGCTGAAGTTGGAAAGGCAGCAATTACCTTTGAATTTGAAACCAAAATGGCAAAATGATACATTTGGAGGTGGGGGGGGGGGGGGGGGGGGGGGGGGGGGGGGGGGGGGGAGAGGCGGGGGGTTATGAATAGAATTATATTCAGTGTCTCCTGATAACTGGGTGAGAAGTTGGCTTTTGGTGTGTAGCACTGAGTGGACTAGACTCCACCCTAGAAACATCACATATTTAACACTCAAGAAACAGTAGAAACATACATTTTGCAGATAGACACAAAAAGCTGGAATAACTCAGCGGGACAGGCAGCATCTCTGGAGAGAAGGAATGGGTGCTGTTTTGGGTCGAGACTCTTCTTCAGACCTCAATATCACAGCCCTGGGGCTCTTTCTGACTATGGATCCTGCCCTCAATACTCATGGAATGAACCAGTTATGGTCAGTGGGGATGAGAGGTGGCTGGGGCTGCACGGAGGTATCTCGGTGAATCTGTCCAAGTGCAGTTTCAACGGTAGCAACACTTTCCAACTTATGAAATCATTGACCTCACTTTTTTTTCTGGTTCGTATTTCTGATTTGTGCTTTAACACTAAGTGCTGAGGATATCGGCAGAGGAACTGGGCCAGAGCAGTTACTCAGCATGAGCATGTAAGACGCAAATTGAAATGGCAGCGGCAGTAATCCAAGGTTAATGAGTATCTGTCTACTGAATGTTAATTTGACCTCTGCTCATAGTCAAGCTCTGTAACTTTGAGCCAGAAACTTCAATACCATTGACGCTGTTTAAAAAAGGATCCACAAATGCACGTATGAAATACGGTCACATTTGTTGAACGTGGAGAATTTTGTGCAAAAGCTTCTCAGGAACAGGCAGCAGCTTTATGGAAATTGTAAATTACCAGTGAAGAGGCTCAACAAAGATTAGAATACATTTTAATGGGAAAGGGAGATAGACAACCACCCCCAAAATAAGCTGCAATTAGAGTCAAGGTGAATTTTCATTTAATTGTTCTTTCTCTGACATACATTAACAATGACAAAATGTGAAGGTTCAACAACATTGAATATTTCAACTACTCAGTCTAGACCAATCATTCTGACTGTCTTCACTGTGGAATATCAGCAGACACAGAAACACCAGTTTACAAACTTTGTGTTGAATCGAACATGATCTAGCCCCCCGAGCCAACCTCACAACCAACCACACCACCAACCCATTGCAGATTGCTTGATGCCTTGGGTATGTGAGCAACAAAGGGCATGAATGGCAACAAGACTGAAACAATACAGGCCAAGCCTACACCTCCCAGCACAGTTCTGATGGTTTATGATGGCCGACAAAAGACTGCTTCACTGTAATTAAATATCTCTGACAATCAAAGCAGTGTGCATTGATTTAATGTAATTTTAAAAGTTCAACATTTAAAAAAAATGTACATACTACAATTAATTCATTTCTTTACATATTTATGTCATCAATTAAGAAATGTAATAAGTATATCAATATTTATCTTAATTACCATTAAATGTGGGGACTTTGCTGTGGTGGGTGTTTACTTTTATGTAGTTGTGTGTCCCATTGCTTTCTTTTAAGTATGGCTGTATGGTAATTCGAGTTTCACTGTACCTTAATTGGTACATGTGAGAACCACAATCACAATAATACTTTATTAGCCAAGTATGTTTTGCACCATATGAGGAATTTCATTTACCAAGTCAGTCATACAAATAAAAAGCAACGGAAAACACAAACATTTTAACATAAATATCCACCACAGTGACTCCTCCACATTCCTCACTGTGATGGAAAGAGAAAAGAAAAGTTCAGATCTCGAGTCCTCCGTAGACAGGACGATCTTAATTCCCGTAGCCGGCGGCGTTTGGGCCCTCCGCATTGGGGCGATCAGCTCCTGCATCAAGGGGGATGTCAGCTCCCCCGCGCCGGTGATCAAACCCCGCATCGGGGCTGGTCGAGCCTCTGCGTCGTTGGAGCTCCGGACTAGCCTCCCCCGAGACTGCGAGCTCGTGCTGGTACAGTCCACAGGCCGAGGTTGGAGCGATCCCAGGCAAGGGATCACCTCCGATGTTAAGTCCCCGCCCCACGGTGGGGCTCAAAGTCAGCCCGACGAGGCCTCCAGCTCCATCAATGGTAGGCCGCAGAGCGACCGGAGATACAATCCGGAAAAAAATTGCATCTCTGGCAAAGTAAGAAACTGGAAAAAAAAAATTCCCCGACCCCTCTCCCCCTTCCCTCACATAAAACAAACCGGAGAACATTTAAACAAACTTTTAAAATGTAATAAAAATTAAAAAAGACTAAAAAACAGAGACTGTTGGCAGGGCTGCCAATTGTGCGGCGTCCCTGGCGATGCCCCTAATTTTAATAAACTGACCTTTGAATGGAGCAATGCTTGATGGTCTTACCATTGAGCTTGGGTAAGACTGAGGGAACAGATACAAAATGTTTCCAGCTTTCAGCTGTGGAAGTTACATAACTCCCCTGTACATAATGGTAAAACTAGTGGTGAAATGAGTGGTCAAATGTCCTGGAAGTCTGAAAAGTGTTTTCTCAAGATCTGCAGCTGGCCAAAGCTTCACACTGGATTGCTGGCTATCCTTTAGCACAAACTGCCTTTATGCTTTTATTTGTTTATAACACCTCATGAACCTGATGCCAAAAGCATCATCTTATGTCATTTTTTTACGCTGAATTTATGGTAAGTACATTTACACCTATCCTAGCAAAACAGACAATTCATGGGATAAGTATAGGTTCCATTCCTGAGAACTGTCTGTAAACCAATTGTACCATAGGTCAGAAATAAACAGTTTCAAAGAGGGTCATGAACATTTATTTATTGCCTTTCCCTGTGCGCAGGTAGCTCTGTTATAACAGGATAGTTGCATTCCTAAGAAATCCCACTATAAAAAACGTTCTGTCAGTGTGAAAAGGGGAGTTAGAGGCTGGTTTCAGATTCACAACAACAGGGTTATTTTCCCCATAGGACTTTGAGATATAAAGGTGTTTGTAATAGCTATGTTCATTTTGTTACAGCAAGCTAAAGTTCTAAAGGTGTCAGGGGTTATGGGTAGAAGGCAGGAGAATGGGGTTAAGAGAGAATGATCCATCAGCCATGATTGAATGGCGGATAGACTTGATGGGCCAAACAGCCAAATTCTGCTCCTATCACTTATGAACTTATGAAAGACCATATGGAGCATTGTTTAATTAAATATCATTGCACAAGTGTCAATATAAGTGTAGACACAAGGAACTGTAAACACTGGCTTAATTAAAATTAATGTCATTTTCCAAAGTAAACCTCATTAATGGCCTCTCATCGAAAATAATAGCATGTGTTCTCAAGGGGCAATGGTGTAACGTTTAGTTTAGTTTAGAGATACAGCATGGAAACAAGTCCTTTGGCCCACCAAGTCCGCACCGATCAGTGATATAAACATGATCGCACACACACTAGGGACAATTTTACATTTATATCAAGCCAATTAACCTACAAATCTGTACGTCTTTGGAGTGTGGGAGGAAACCGGAGCACCCGGGGAAAACCCACGCAGGTCACGGGTAGAATGTACAAACTCCATACAGACAGCACCCATAGTCGGGATCGAACTCGGGTCTCTGGCGCGGCAAGTGCGGTAAGGCAACAACTCTACCGCTGCGCCACCGTGCCACCAACATTTCTGTGGGGCTCGTCCCTGATCAAAATCACATTGTAACCAATTTGTCGGTGGGGGCGCTGCAAGCCGGCGCCCTGTCAGCAGCGTGTACGTTTTTTTAAACTTTTTTTGTTTTTTGAGTATGTTTTAAAGTATGTTTTTGATGTTTCTCGGTGTGTTTTGTGTGGGGGGTGGTATGAGGGGGAAACCGCTTCGGTCGCCTCCTCCATGGAGAGGCGACTTTTTCCAGGTCGCCTTCCCCGTGGCCTAACAGCAAGGATCGACGCGGCCTTTCCCGGAGACGCGCCCGGGACTTCAGCGGCGGGCGCAGCGTGAACTCTCGGCGTGGAGTGGGTGAGCCCTCGCTGGGGTTCACCGGAGGGGAGCGCTCCGTTTCCCTGGCCCGCGGCAGCCGACAGCCTGAAGCCACAGTCTGCAGAGCTCAAGCTGGCGCGGCGTCTACAGCCCGGGATCCCTCGTGGGGGACTCGGGGGAAGAAGGAGCTTCCACCGCCGGCCCGCGGCCAACTTCTACCGCGGGCCCGGCGTGGACTTACCATCACCCCTGGAGGGGGAGCTTCGACCGCCGGCCCTGCGGTCTGCGGTGCTTCTGGCTGCGGCGCGGCGGGGACTTTAAATCTTCGACCGCCGGCCTGCAGCCTACACCATCCTGAATCCGCGGTCCCCGGTGGGGAAGAGCCGACTATGGACTGGCTCCGGACTCTGATCCCGACCACGGGGGGAAATGGAGGAGGACTGGACAAATTTTGTGCCTTCCACCACAGTGATGAATGCTGTGGTGGATGTTTGTGTTAAATTTTTATTGTGTATTGTGTGTTCTTTCTCATTGTATCGCTGCTGACAAATTCATTTCACTTGCACTTTATGTGCAATGTGACGAATAAACCCGTATTGTATTGTATTGTATTGTATTGTATTTGGCCGGCATATCACAAATAATGATCCTTAATTCATCAAATACATTACATCCAAGTCATGTGATGGAAGCACAAGTTATAGTAGAATAGAATAGAATATCATAGTTTCTTTATTGTCATTGTAACATGAACCATGTACAACAAAATTTAAAAATGTCAGCCAGTCAGTGCACCATTCAAACATTTCTAAAAGCTAACGATACATACAAGGTAAAATATTTTAAAAAGATAAACAACTAAAATAAATATCATGAAAATAGCACGCATAAACACCCAGCCCTACATCCTTCTGTCGATTTCAGTGTACCACAGCCCCTTAGTATGTATCGCCCCTGCGTTCCTTGGCGGCTACATTTAGTGCCTTTATAGCAGTGGGGTAAAAACTGTTTTTAAGTCTGTTTGTCCTTGTCCTTGTAGATCTGTACCGTCTGCCTGACGGCAACAGTTCAAACAGGGAGTGTCCGGGGTGGGAAATGTCCTTTATAATACTCTGGGATTTTTTGATGCAGCGGGAACTGTGTAAGTCCTCCTAGGTAAGGAGAGGGCAGCCGACAATCCTCTGGGCGTTGTCAATGGCCCTCTGGAGCGCTTTCCTCTGAGCCGCTGTGCAGCTGGTGTACCACACGCATACACAGTATGTTAGGATGCTCTCAATGGAGCACCGATAAAAGGACAGCAGCAGTCTCTGAGTGATGTTATTCTTCCTGAGCACCCTCAGGAAGTGCAGTCTCTGCTGGACCTTTTTCAGCAGCGCAGAGGTGTTCACGCTCCACGTCAGGTCCTCCTCAATATGGATTCCCAGGAAGCAGAAATCCGCCACCCTCTCCACACAGTCCCCTCTGATAATTAATGGTACCATGTCCGTTTTATTCTTCCTGAAGTCTATTATTATTTCCTTTGTCTTTAAGGTGTTGAGGAGCAGGTTATTTTCTCCACACCAAACTGTCAGTTGCTCCGCCTCATCCCGGTAGGCGTACTCATCCCCCCCGGAGATGAGTCCCACCACCGTAGTGTCATCCGCAAATTTGACAATGGTGTTGCTGTGGTGGGCGGGGGTGCAGTCATGTGTGTAGATGGTGTAGAGCAGGGGGCTCAGCACGCAGCCCTGTGGTGAGCCGGTACTGAGGCTGAGGGCCGTGGATGTGTGATGGCCCACTCTGCCTCTCTGGCTGCGACCCGACAGGAAGCTATTTATCCACATGCAGGTGGAGTGTGGAAGTCCCAAGTACCCCAGTTTGTCCACCAGTTTGTGGGGAAGGATGGTATTAAAAGCAGAGCTGTAGTCCACAAAGAGCATCCGCACGTAGCTCCCCCGCTGCTCCAGGTGGGACAGTGCAGCATGGAGAGCTGTGGCTACAGCGTCCTCTGTAGATCTATTCGCTCTGTACGCAAACTGGTGGGGGTCAAAGCTTCGGGGCAGGAGTGATGTGATATGACCCCGGACCAGTTTTTCAAAACACTTCATCACCACTGGTGTGAGTGCGACTGGCCGGTAGTCGTTGAGGCTGGAAATGTGGGGTTTTTTGGGCAAGGGGACTATGGTTGCGGACTTCAGACAGGGTGGAACAGTGGACTGGGCCAGAGACTCAGAATGACCCTTAGTAACAAAGAATCAAAATACTTTAGTAACAAAGTATCAATGGATGTTACATTGTTTAACAATGGGTTTTTTTAACAATTGCCAATAGAAGAGATTTGCCTTGACAGTTTTCAAAGCAAATCTTTTAAATGGCTTTTGGCTGTGAAATGACAGCTAAAAACTTTAAGCCATTGTGTTTGATTATTGCAGGTCGTTACTTGCAAACAGCTTTTCTTGCAAACTAGTTGCCTTTTGAATTAACTAGCTGCTATCCTTATTCTATAACCCCTAAAGATATTCGCATTTCTGTAACTAACGTTCCTATCTTGAAAAATGCTTAAAGATTTATGGGGAAATTAGCATAATGTCAGATTTCCATTCGTTAGCCTTTCCATAACCGGGAGACACCCTGCATAGTTTTATACAGAATCTTCTCTTTTGAACATTATGCACTTCAACTAAAACGTTGTTCTCTACAGAGGTTTAAGAAGACGGAATATTCATAATTTTAATTAGATTCCAACCTCAGATAAATGCATCGTGATATGATGTTGGCAATCTGTCCATTTCTGCTCACCTCAAAAAAGCACTATATTTAGTGCGAGTACTTGAAGGGGAATAATTGTGCATAGTTAGAATGAAAAGGACCTGTGAATGGGGTTAATTAGTTCGTTATTTCAAAGTGCGGGCGCAGGCTTAATGGCTAATGTGCAAAATTAATCTAGGATTCCAAAATAATCAGAATTGAAAATGGCCATTGGACACTACATCATCCAGCCCAATTTGAAACAACATATTGAAATGGATCAACGTTGATTAATAGAAGATAGAAATGACAGGATCAATATCATTGACTTTGATGATAGGGTGGCAGGGATATGAAATGAGCTGCTGGATTAGCTAGTTGAGAGCATATAAGAGCATTTAAAAGATACTTGGACAGGTACACGTGGTGGAAATGTTTAAGAGGGATATGAGCCAAATGCAGGCAAAGTTTGAACAAGTTAGGGCTTTATGAACAAGTTAGGGCTTTATTCTTTGGAGCGCAGAAGGTTAAGTGGGGACTTGATAGAGGTTTTTAAAATGATGAGAGGGATAGACAGAGTTGACGTGGAAAAGCTTTTCCCACTGAGAGTAGGGAAGATTCAAACAAGGGGACATGACTTGAGAATTAAGGGACTGAAGTTTAGGGGTAACATGAGGGGGAACTTCTTTACTCAGAGAGTGGTAGCTGTGTGGAATGAGCTTCCAGTAAAGGTGGTGGAGGCAGGTTCGTTTTTATCATTTAAAAATAAATTGGATAGTTATATGGATGGGAAAGGAATGGAGGGTTATGGTCTGAGCGCAGGTATATGGGACTAGGGGAGATTATGTGTTCGGCACGGACTAGAGGGGTCGAGATGGCCTGTTTCCGTGCTGTACTTGTTATATGGTTATATTATATGGTTAAATGGAACCAGCTTGTATGCAGCATTTTGCTTGGCATGGATGTTGGGCCGAAGGGCCTGCCTCGTGCTGTATGATTACAAGTCCACGTTTTGTACATTTGATGATGATTCATAGGTAGGTGAGGTAATAAGCTCTGCAGAAGACACAAAGATAGTACAAATATATAAATAGACGGGATAAGAAGGTGACAGACTGTGTAATGTAAAAATGCAAAACTATTCACTTTCCTTAGAAGCATGTAAAGTATTTTTCTTATCAAAACGGCAAGAGACAAATTAACAATCGTATTCAGAGAGATGCATCATAAAAATGAAAAAATGATAGATGTAGGAAATGTGATGCAAAAACAGAAAATGCATGAAAAACTCACCAGGTCGGGCAGCACCTGATGAAGTGCTTACAACCCAAAGCATTAACTCTCTCTTTCCACACATCCTGCCCAACACACTTACATTAAAATAGCATTCTGTTTTCCACTTCACCTTGCAACAGCATTCCCATAGCCAATCTCATTATCAACATCTCGGGGGTTGTAGGGATGAATGATATCCTCTGATCACAAACTTAAAGGGCACCTCCACATAAAAGATTCCCCAGAGAAATCCCACTGTCTAGAAGTTAGGAGTGTGATGGAATACTCTCCACTTGCCTGCGTGAATGCTGCTTCAATAAAAAATAAAGTTGAACCCCCCCACACAATGGGTAATCAATTGCAACATTTAAGAAACATTTAGACAGGTACATGGATAGGACAGGTTTAAACAGATTGGGGCCAAATGCAAGCAGGTGGGACTAGTGTAGCTGGGACATGTTGGTTGGTGTGGGCAAGTTGGGCCGAAGGGCCTGTTTCCATGCTGTATAAGACTCTATGAACACCCGAAATGAGGCAGAGCATTCATCATTTTAATCATTCGGTCTTTCCACCACTGATGTGCCATGGATACCATGTCCACCAATACCATCAAATCACGTACACCTTGGTTTGAAAGCACATCGCTGTTCTTCACCAATGTCAAGTAATATTCTTAAGTTCCCCATCTAATAGTAGTGTGGGAATACCATTATAATAAGGACTGCTGCAGTTCAAGATAGTGGCTCCACGTTCTGGATTGACCATTAAGTACCAGGCTTGCCAGCAATGTCACAGTCTGTAAATGATTTTAAAAGTATATCAAACAAACCCTGCCAGGGGTTTAAAGGAATTGAGTTTAGCTGAAAGCAGACGAGTGTGAAGGAAAGACCTCCTTAAGAGGGGGCACACGTTTATCTGGTTGATTCCTCAGCTCTCATATAAAGGAGCAGGAGGAATCAAGGTATTTTCCCTGCTGCTTGGAAGAAAGAAAGGTGATCTAAATTAAAGCGTTTGACAGCACTGGGCTTCTACTTGCTGGAGATTAGAAGGGTGAGGGAGGGCCCTCATTGATATCTTTCCACTCAGACGTTTGTGAACCTTTGTGGTTCTTCAACTCAGACTAGTGTGAATATTCTACCAATGGGTAAATTCAAAACTCAGATCAACAGGTTTTTCTCCCCGAAGGGAATTAAGAGATTTGTATCTAGATTGGCAAAATGGAGCAAATGTAGAAAGTCAGGAAAAATAGGCAATGCTTGATTCATTAAAATTTCCACAAAATTGTTCCTGAAGAAACAGAAATAAATCTGTTTATACAAATCTCCAATTGTGCTAAATTCCCGGAATAGAAGTGAATCTATATACAGTGTAATTAAATTCCAAAATTGTGTTTCCTTGATTCAAATGTTTCAAATGACCTTCCATCTCGGTTAAGTCAGTGGTTGAACTTGATATTTTACACTGCTGGCCAACATGAGGATATTTGGAGGAAAGAGTTCTTCAGGATATATTTTATTTTATTCTAACTTTTACTTTCATTCTCATTTTATAACATTTAAGGATTGTATCCGTTCTCTGACAGCCCTGTTATTATGATTATTATGATTATACCAAAAACAATGTTTACTCTTAGCCTTCACCTCAGGGACTATTCATTTCCCTCGGTCTGTCTTTCCCACTCCAAATACATCTCATGTTTCTGCATTTTCAGCACTTTCTCCTTTCTCCCTGGGCTAAATGCACAGGCCATAGCATTGCTCCTTTATCAAACATTTATATCTGTTGTTTATCACATGGCCAAACCCATCCATGGTGTATTTTTCCACATCTAAGCCCATCTGTAGATTCATAGATAGGTTCATTGAGAGGGACAGCGCAGAAACAGGCTTTCCAGCCCAAATTGCCCATCAATGCACCCATTTTAACACTAATCCGACCCAAACCTATTTCATTCTCCGCAATTCTTAGATTCTGGCACCAGAAGTCTGTGCGTAAAACTTCAAGCAGCCGGAGTTAGCTAACATCGGAGGCGACGATAGAGGAAGCTACAAGTACTTGCTAGACTTGTAACAACAGAGGTGTCTCCCAAAGGAAGCCATGACTGAGCTTTCCAGAAGTTTCAGCAGGGATATTTACCCATTACAATTACTCTTGTCGAAAGCATCTTTTTGTTTGGCAGTCTTTTAGATTTGAGGACTAAATTCAGAACTACATTTCTGAGGAGTGGGCGATACTTGTGCATGGATTCTTTTAACGTGCACAGCAACCTTCATAAAAACTGGATTATGAGAGGTCTTCGGCTCTTGTGGCCTGACATACAAGTCAAAGCATTTGGAAATCAACAGCAACATTTTCCAATGTTACTCTGATGCAGTTCATTGGCCTGATATATTGACTCCTGTTTATGTCATCACAGATGCTGACTGGCATTCTGAGTATTTCCAGCATTCCCTGGTTTTATTTCAGGATTAATTTGTTACTCAATTAATATTTTCATTCTTTCTGCTTTAGCAATGTTTGTACTCATTTATTTTGATAACTTCTTTCTCCGTCTCTGCCTCTTTCTCCTCTCTCCTTCTGAGCCTCTTTCTCTGCTATCCTTCTTAACATTTATCTCTGCTCTCTTTCTAAATCTCTTTCTCTTCTTCCCATCCATCTTTCTGAAAGAGTATTTATGTTTTTTTTCTCATATACCGTAGAGTGATGTCTACCATATACAGAAGCAGAGTGCCTCGTCTGGAAGCGCTGTTCCATAGTCATGGAATCATGCAGCGTGGAAGCCGATCCTTTGTCCCATCTCTTCTGGATGCCGAGTTAACTCCAGACCAGTAAAGTCAACTTTAACTTCATATTCCTGAAAACGAGTGCAATATTTTTGCTCTAACCATGGAACTAAAACAAGAGAATTATCAAGAATGGACATGGAATATGAAAATCCCACAGGATTCACTTCCATGTGAGATTAATGAACTGGAGCTCTAGGGGCCTTCTATTTAATTGAAGGTCTGCGTGAGGCTGATTCTGTAGAATGCCACTGCACACACAGAAAAATAGACAATCCGTAAAGTACATTTCCTAACTTTCTGGCAATTCTCCAGGGTTCCAGCAGCTGCTGCTGTTAATGCTGTCAACGAGGAGGGTGATAAAACTGGCCAAGATTTCCAAAAAAACATTTATCGTTCAATAACAGCTACTCTGTTTCCGGTGAAAAGGGAACATTACTCCAAAACCAACTTTTAGCTGTTAAGAAATGTAAAAAGAGAGAGTGTGTCTTGTCAGCTGACACTTAAAAGCTGCACAATAAACAAACTAGTTAATATATAATTGGGGGCAGCACAATGGTGCAACTGGGTAGAGTGCTGCCTTGCAGCACGCGACCTGTGTTCAACCCTGGCCTTGGGTGCTGCCTGCGCGGAGTTAGCACGTTCTCCTCGTGACCATGTTAGTTTTCTTCCGAGTGCTCCGGTTTCCTCCCACCTCACATGTGTGGATTTGTAGGTTCATTGGCCTCTGTAAATTGCCCCTAGTGTGTAGGGAATGGCAATTTTCCTGCCTCTTCCAAGTCTTCTGCCTATTGCATTGTGTGGAGTAATGTATAATTAGGTCATCATACAACACATTCTCATCATATTGTCACTAACAAGAAAGTACAATTCAAATGGGAGTTCGTAATATACAAATTAGTTAAGAGTGTTATATCCATCTTCATGTAAGCACAACTGGCAATCATCAATAATCTCATTACTGTGATACATTCACTGCTGTGCTAGCATTCACATCATAAGGAATATAGTAATTTACAGTGAGGAAACAGGCCCTTCAGCCCAACTTGCCCACATCGGCCAACAGTGCCGGATTTAGATGAAGAGAGGCCCTAAGCTATTCCACTTGTGAGGTCCCTCCCAATCCCCCACCCCCACGACCAGAGGAAGATGGAAGTGTTTTACAATATATCCGGCCTTTTGAGGGAGAATACACAAGCCACTCTCGGCTATATGTTTCCCCATTGACTTTTGTTGAATAAAAAAAGAGCTTTTATGCAAAACCTAGACTACTTTTTATACACTCCCTTGGAATTTGAAAATGGTCCACAATGATTCATGAACTTGAGAGGGGCCCCTTTCTACCCAATTGGATAGGTCCTCATGTGATTATTCTGTCCACAAACCAACGTCTGTTAGAGTAGATCTATGTTTGGCATCATGTATATGTGAGTCTGGAATACCTTGGACTTGGCCTACCTTACCAGGTGTCAGCTGAAAATTCTGACTAAACACATTATTTTCTTGTCGCTCTTTAGCCTCTCCCTGTCCATTAAGTAACTCCTGAATTAGTTCTATATTTTCATTTTGAGCCGGCATCATGACTGCTTACTCATATTCAGCTTGCTGTTCCACGTCCTGCTTTTCTGGTTTCTGTTTCAGGGAGGTTTTCTTTTGGTTGAATGCTAGTAGTTGGCTGGATAGCTCCACCACACTGATTTCCTTGTGTTAGTATCAATGTATCTGCTTCACCGCTGGCACTTGTTGCCTCTGTCAGTGGCTGATCCAAGAAAGCAGAGATTGGTCTTAACTGCTTTACCGTATCATTATCAAGTGTCTTTCTCTAGCGCTTGCTAGCACCAATTTCAAATCTTTTACTCATGCTCAGATTAGAATCTGAAAATAAAAAGTAAAATTAACCTTCAACAGTTATTAGAAAGGAAAACATGAAGGGGCGTTCTCACAAAATGGGGTCCACTTGAGTGAAGAAAACAAATTTCTGTATAATATTTGGGAAATATTTCTTAAAGAATTGTTCCTTATTGACAATTATATTGCAAAATCTGAATCAAATCTGCTTCCAAAAACCGTTTACAAAACGAGTATGTTTTTTCCTATCGTTAACAAAGATGCTACGAATAAGCTTAGTTTTATTACTAACCTGACAGTGGCAGCCACAGCACTACACAGTAGGTTTCTAGCAACGATTATCAGCTCTACCCCTAGCATTGCTCCTTGCCAACTAAATAGTTCAATTATCTTTGCATTTTCTACTTACCCTTGAGTTTTGACTTTTGAAGCCTGCAAGTATCCAAAGATGTTCCCTGCACCCGTCATCGTTGCTTACTGGAGCACATATGAAAGTTTGCCGGACCCCGGTGCCACCAGATTGACTCCGATATGCAACCGAGCGTGGCCAATGAGATAAGGGGCTGGAAAGCTGTGCCTTTTATTGCCAGTGCTAGTGTCGATTTATCAGCTTAAAACAATATTATTCTGAAATGGTGGGCAAGGAAAATTACTGAAGGGTTGTTTGGGGACTGCAATGCATTGTGACAACATATGCAAGAAAGGCCTATGACAGTGTCAAAAACATTATACACCTTGGCCGGCGGCCCCCTAGATTTTGAGGCCTTCGTCGTCAGCCTACCAAGCCTAAAGGTAAATCCGGCACTGTTGGCCAACATGTCCCAGCTACGCTAGTCCCACCTGCCTGCGCTTGGTCCATATCCCTCTAAACCTGTCCTATCTATGTACCTGTCTAATTGTTCTTAAACGTTGGGATAGTCCCAGCCTCAACTACCTCCTCTGGCAGCTTGTTCCATACACCCACCACCTTTTGTGTGAAAAGGTTACCCATTTTGAAACATATAAGATTGTTAAGGGTTTGGACGCGCTAGAGGCAGGAAACATGTTCCCGATGTTGGGGGAGTCCAGAACCAGGGGCCACAGTTTAAGAATAAGGAGTAAGCCATTTAGAACGGAGACGAGGAAACACTTTTTCTCACAGAGAGTGGTGAGTCTGTGGAATTCTCTGCCTCAGAGGGCAGTGGAGGCAGGTTCTCTGGATGCTTTCAAGAGAGAGCTAGATAGGGTTCTTAAAAATAGCGGAGCCAGGGGATATGGGGAGAAGGCAGGAACGGGGTACTGATTGGGGATGATCAGCCATGATCATATTGAATGGCAGTGCTGGCTCGAAGGGCCGAATGGTCTACTCCTGCACCTATTGTCTATTGGCTATTTAAATCCTTTCCCCTTCACCTTGAACCTATGTCCTCTGGTCCTCGATTCCCCTACTCTGGGCAAGAGATTTTGTGCATCTACCTGATTTATTCCTCTCATGATTTTACTTCGGAGTCACGTGAGTGACTACGTGAAGAACCCGCTCAGTGCGCAGGCGCGGCATTACGCCAGCAGTGCAACAGCGGCCTGCAACGGGAGTTAGGCTCTCCCGCTACAGAATGAACCGGACCGTCAGGTGAGTACCCTGAGGTCGGGTTTTCTTTTGCAGGTGAGCCTTTTTCTGCTTGTGTTTTTTACAGGCAGAGAAAAAGGCTCTGGAACAAAACTGTCCCCCGTTCAAGGAGGAACGTTTTTCCCGTCGGGGAAGGGGGCAGCAACAGGCGGTAGGAGCGTTACCCGGTGTTCCGTAATTCCCCGACACCGTGCCGAGGCCAGCCCGCTAGTACCTGAGCAGCGGGCTGGATGCATAGCCACTCGAGAGGCATCCGGCAGGTGTTCCCGATGTCGGACGGGACGTCTCTCCACCCGCACGGGGGGAGAGAGAGCCGCCTGAGCCGCTGGAGCGGCTCATGGAGCAGGTGCCTGCGAGACGCGCTGCTTGAGGGGCGCTCTCGCTTCTACAAGGCAAAAGCTCCAGAAGAAGGCGGTAGGAACAATTACCGGGCGCTCCGCTATCCCCATCACCGCGCCGAGCCCAGTCCCGCTAGTGCCTGAACTGCGGGCTGGATGTCTAGCCATCCGAACAGGCATCCGGCCGGTGGCGTCCGATTTGTCGGACGGGGACATGTCTCCACATAAATGGAGGAGAGACAGCCGCCTGAGCTGCATCCAACAGCAATTGGAGCAGCTCCAGCGAGATGCGCAGAAAGAGCGCTCTCGCGGAGGGAGGTCAGGCACCCCCTCCACAGTGTTTCATGCACTGCCCTCTGCTCCCTCATTACTGGAGGCTAGCATTGGTGACCAGGGCTCGGCTGGTCTGGAACAGGGGCAGGCGGACGAATTCGGGAGTATGCCAGGGGTGCAGGAACATGAAGAGCTGTTGGGTGTGATGGACCGCTTGTAGCAACCCCACGGGCTGGAGCACCGCTGGAACCAAGAATGGCGGCCAGCATCAACCATTACTGGAAAAGGTGCTCGCTGAGGTGCTGAAACAACACAGCACCAGAAAACGGTGAGGCCCTCAAAGTAAAAAGTGTCAACAGCCAAATCTGGGGGCATGTGGGTCACACATCCGGACCCAAGAACTCAAGCTACAGCGGATCCTAAGGCTCCTGACGTCGGCCATCACAGCCTTTGCTCGTTCCGTGGAGACCACGGAGATGGATACCTGCCAGCAGGATGTGCTGGCATTAATGTGTACCACACAATTTGAGATCAACAATCTCCGGAGGGAAACATAAGACCTGCCCTCAATCCCAAATTTGCTGGCTTGTATAAAGCCCCAGCTGCGGAGACGGACGCGCTGCTATTTGGGAAAGATTTCAATAAAAAACTGAAGGAGATGCAGGAAGCATCAAAAACCTTCGGCCTAATGAGGGCATGCCCCGGGACGAGCATACCAAGACCTCCGATACCCAAGCGGCAGCACCCCACGGCATCCACCAGTCGACGTCCGCAATATGGGACTGGTGAACGCTTGGGGTCCGCACATTATCCCCAAAGATCTTTTTAGATCAGGGCCCGCAGCGGACCCTCTGGAAAATGCGCCTCCCCCCAACATCGCCAGCACGTCAGAACAAAATCTTCAGGAAAATGAAGAAACAGAATCGCCAATAACCATGGAGGTAGGTGGGTCTGGTCCCTACCAGCATATAGAGAATAAGGGTGCTTTATTAACAGGGGGGAGATTACACTTGTTTAAAGAAGCATGGGGTATGGTCACGAGTGACAAGTATATACTCAACAGCATTAGAGGATATAAAATACAATTCATGTCAGAAAAAACGCCGCCAGTTCAACAATGGCCCCAAAGGGTATTTCTCCCTCCGTCAAAGAGAAACGTGAGGGACAAGCTGAACTGGTGAGACTTATCACAAAGGGGGTCATCGAAAAGACCAAACATGAACCTTTGGAATTTGTATCGAATATATTCACTAAAACCAAAAAAGATGGTGGCTGTCGCATCATCATTGACTTAACATCATTAAACAAATTTGTTAAGTATATACATTTCAAAATGGAGACATATGTTACTGCCAAACAACTGAATTCCAAAGGACACTTCATGGCAAGCATTTATTTTAAAGATGCTTACTATCTAGTACCCATATACAAGGATCATCGCAGATACCTAAAATTTATCTGGATGGTACAAAGCATTGCCCTATGGGCGAACTTCAGCCCAAGATTATTCACCAAAATATTGAACCCAGCCATGGCAATACTAAGAAAACAAAAACATATTGTCATGGCATATCTGGAGGATATTCTGATAGTAGGGAAAACGATGGAATTGGCTGTGGCAGCAGTATCAGCTACAAAACAGCTCCTCGAAACTCTGGGGTTCGTCCTACATCCAGATAAATCTAAGTTGAAGCCATCCACTATCATGGACTACCTGGGCTTCACAATTAACTCAGTCCATATGACTGTTACCTTGCCAAAGGCAAAAATGGTTGAATTAGCACAATCATGCAACAAATTAATGGTCAACGAGCGACCAACTATTCAACAAGTAGCAAGAGTAATTGGGGAAATGGTAGCAGCATTTCCGGCTACACAATTCGGACCTTTGCACTATCAAAAAATTTACAGAGAGCAAAGGTACGGGCAATAAAACGACATACAGGTCACTATGATCGTGTCATGAACTTACCCACTGAAGCAATATCAGAGCTACAGTGGTGGGCAGAAAACGTTTGGCATAGTTTCAGCCCTATCTTTATCACTAACCCTACTTTAGTTATTCAAACAGATGCCAGTGCTCAAGGCTGGGGAGCGACTAACTCCATATCCAGCACAAGTGGTAGATGGACTAACCTAGAGTCATCATTACTACTTACACTGGGCATTAACTATCTAGAGATGTTGGGCGCCTTTTATGGTTTAAAAGCATATGTATCTAATATGCAGCACTTGCATGTTCAGGTTACAAATTGATAAATACTACGGTGATGGCTTATATTAACCATATGGGTGGCATAAAATCATTATCATGCGACAAATTGGTCAACATGATTTGGCAATGGTGTGTCGAAAGACATATTTGGCTATCAGCTACTTACCTACCAGGTAAGCTAAACACCCATGCCATGAGAAAATTAAACGCCTGGGTTGCAAGTTTGAACAGACCTTACCTGGAACTGGGATTGTCCAAACAAACCATCACCACCATGTCGAACATCCACCAAGAGGCAGTACTTAACCAGCATCAAAAAAGGGAGAAGTACTGCCAGGAAACCGGGACAACATACGCAACAGCTACAGCCACCAACATACTGGAGTTCCTGGCCATCTACACCACGATGTAGGGATCAGCTACAGTGCCATCAACACAGCGCAGAGTGCTCTTTCTGCTTATCTCAAACCAGCGCCAGGACAACAGGCGATGGGATCCCATCCACTGGTGGTAAAACTGATGAAGGGCATTTACAATATCAAGCCCTAAGCCCAGGTATACCCATATTTGGGATATCAGTGTGGTCCTGACATATCTCAGGGAATGGCCACCAGCCAGATCCCCCGGCCTCGAGCAAGCTACACTAAAGACGCTCATGTTGATGGCACTTGTATCCGCTCAGAGGGTCCAGTCACTACACCTATTGCGACTGGACAACATGATCACAGCTCCAGACCAGATCTGTCGTTATCCAGCGACTGGTCAAACAGAGCAGACCAGGAACACCTAATCCAGTCGTGGCTTACCCACCAGAACCACGGTTATGTGCCATGACCCACCTACTATCCTACATAGACACAACCTGAATATTCGAGGGAGATGAAAAGCCTTGTGGGTCAGTCACAAAAACCTTATGGTGGGGTACGAGCCAAACCATTGCGAGATGGCTCAAGCAGGTGCTAGAAACTGCTGGGATAAACACTAATATGTACAAATTTTATTCCACCAGGGCAGCATCCATGTTGACGGCTAAAGAATGGACATGCCTATAGACCACATCCTGGCTACAGCAGGATGGTGGGAAGGGAAAAGACCGTTCAGAAATTTTATAATAAGCCGTTGGCAAAACCTGGTTTATTTGCAGTAAAGATTTACGAACTGCAAATATTTAATTTAAGCCCAGGGGAGCAACTTAATTCTTTGTTGTTATTGTTTAAAAAATACCATTGTGTTTTTCTACAAATAGACTCATTGGTTCATTACGATAACACTTCCTCCCTCAAGAACTTCGGCAGTGAGTGAAATGAAACTGTTACACGGTTTGAAATCACAGAGCTTTGAAATCTTCACGTAGTCACTCACGTGACTCCGAAGTAAAATAGTAAGATTAAACGAGAACTTACCAGTTTGAAGTTTGATCTGTATTTTATGAGGAGTTACGATGAGGGTATTACGTGCCCTCCGCTTCCACCCTCATTATATGGATCAAACTAATAAATTGATGTCTCCTTATCTTTACTATGTTTACTTCAAAATAACTGTGTCTATCTGTGATTCCACACCGCTGCTTGGAAGTATGCCGCGCCTGCGCACTGAGCGGGTTCTTCACGTAATACCCTCATCGTAACTCCTCATAAAATACAGATCAAACTTCAAACTGGTAAGTTCTCGTTTAATCTTACTATTTTATACACTGAATATGTAAAGTTCCAGTGGGTAACATGAATATCCAATGTGACCAGCGGTTAACAGACCACATCAATTGCTCATGAAAAGTCACAAAGAAAAAGCTGAAATTTCTAAAGCCTTTAAAGTTCTGGTTCACTCCATATATTGGATTCGGTCAAATCTAATTCCATGGACAAAGACCTGCCACTCACTTTATTTTCTCTAAAATAATCAGACTACAACTTTACAAAACTTCAGCCTTAATTACATTTCTTTAGCCTGAGGGTGGTGAATCTATGGAATTCATTGCCACAGATGGTAATAGAGGCCGCCACGGGGTATGTTTGAAGCAAAGATTGAATAATAAAAGGTTATGTGAAGAAGGCAGGAGACTGGGGTTGAGAGAGAAAAATAAATCAGCCATGATCGAATGGCGGACCAGAGTCGATGGGCTGAATAGCCTATTCCTTCTCCTCTGTTTAATGATCTGAATTGCATAAGACATGAACAGCAGTGGAAAACATCTCTTATTAACCCATTCTCTTCTAAATGCAAGCTAATCTGATCCCCAATAATCTCCTCCAATAACTTCCCGACCACTGATGTGAGGCTCACTTACCAATAGTTTATGGAGTTATTTTTACTTTCCTTCCTAAATAAAGAAACATCATTAGTTATTCTCCAGTCTTCCATAACTTCACTTGTGGCTTGAAAGGATACAACATCTTCGTAAAGCCCACTGCAATCTCCTGAAGAAGGGTCTTGACCCAAAACGTCACCCATTCCTTCTCTCCAGAGATACTGCCTGTCCTGCCGAGTTATTCCAGCATTTGGTGCCTAACTGCAATCTCCTTGCTGTCTCTCTCAATAGCCTGAGATAGATCACATTCAGCCCTGGGGATTTATCCAGTTTAACTCCAATGCCATCTCCTAGATCTAATCTGTGCTAGCATTTTAGTATACACCATATGAACACACTGTCCTCCATGCCATTCTCCTTGGTGAACACCATTGCAGGGTATTTATTTATTACCGCAACTAGCAGAAAAAACTCACAATCTCATTCCCCTGCTCTTTCTCCAAAGACTTGCAAATTATTCTCGCTTAGACATAATGTGCTTAAAATTAAGATTTTTAATGAAACTGGGCAAACCTTTTCAATTCTTTTCTTCTTGTACATTTTATTCCTCCTCTACACCCCCCCCCCCCCCCCCCCGAGAGTTATTTCTCCGTTGGCAGTGAAGAAAGCGAGTGGCATGTTGGCCTTCATAACAAAATGAGTTGAGTATAGGAGCAAAGAGGTCCTCTTGCATTTGTACAGCGTCTTAGTGAGACCACACCTGGAGTATTGTGTACAGTTTTGGTCTCCAAACTTGAGGAAGGACATTCATCCTATTGAGGGAGTGCATCGTAGGTTCACGAGGTTAATTCCCGGGATGGCGGGGCTATCATATGTTGATAGATTGGAGCAGCTGGGCTTGTATACTATGGAATTTAGAAGGATGAAAGGGGATCTTATTGAAACATATAAGATCATCTATAGCTGTAAGAGAGATACAATTTGGCATTTAAATGTTATAAACGTTTAACGAGAAATGACTTGTCCAATGAGCGCACCTCTGCACTTACTGAAGAAAAACTATAGTCAGCATTTTACCATAGCAGCAAAACCAAAAAAGAAATCGAAAGTAGGAAAACATTATTGGTTCATTTTGACACATCTCAGATGAAGAAATCTGGGATTTATTCACGAGTTGTCAAAATAAAGCAATTAGTTCTTCAGGTCAATTTGAACTAGTTTATGAAAGAGTAAAATGTATAACCAAGTAATAGAGATAGACAAATTCTTGATTAGAACGGGTGTCAAGGGTTATGGGGAGAAGGCAGGAAAATGGGATTAGGAGGCAGAGATCAGCCATGATTGAATGGTGGAGTAGACTCAATGGGCTGAATGGCCTAATTCTCCTCATATAACTTGTAAACTTGTAATATTCTGCTTCAGATAAAGTCTGTCATTACATGACATTACGTTACATGAACCAACAAAAATTAGACAAAATCATCAGCGTCCAAATACCTACCCAATTCTGACTGTCACAATGGTGCACACAGATACTAATGAACTACCATGTCTAAGTGTATGAACTTTCCACCTAAAGGGAAGCTTAAAGGGCCTGTCCCACGTACGTGTCCTTGGCACGCAAATTACGCGACCTCGTCGTCACGTTGAGGCGCATGGGCATCGTATGGCCGCGCAGGGCCAGTCCCACTGAGAAGCGCGGAGGGGTATGTAGTTGTGCTCGATATCACGCGGCGCTCCGAAATTTTGTAGCGAACAAAATCTTCACTCGCCAACGGCCTGTCACATAACTGACGACCAGAGTGGGACAGGCCCAAGACCCTGGCGCGACGCAACGTCTCACCTCCAACAGCAGCAGAAGCAGGCAAACGATCGCCGAACTCGACCTGGGGCTCACGGCCGCTTCGGTCCGGATCCGCTCCCACTTCTACTCCCAGAGCGGGGCCAAGAAAATTGACGATAGACACAAAATGCTGGAGTAACTCAGCGGGACCACGAGGTCGCGTAATTAGCGTGCCAAGGACACGTAAGTGGGACAGGGGCTTAAGAATACACATCTGTCTTCAAGAAGGGAGAGGAGACAGAATACTCTAATTTACCTGAAGCTAAGTAAAATAGCTTACACATGCACAAATATGTACAGAAGACCCCCAATGAAAATTACAATATGCCAGACCAAACTTCATTCTAAAACGGGGTCAATCATCAGCCCGCTGCTGCACATGAATGGTTTCCAGCTAAAAGCTATATTTTGTAACAAGTCTCCTGAGACAGCAGTATCGGTTCTTTCACACACATCATGCACAACTACAACTTATTTTCTCAGCATCCAACTGCAAAGGCCAATTTTAAATTGCTGCCCTTTTTATTCAAATTGGAGAGCAGCTGCTGAAACCTGAAGGTAGACACAGTTTGAGTTGGCCTTAAAATCAGCACCACCGAAACACGTGGAAGCCTCACTGAAATTATTCAATCTTAATCTAGTGCGTCATACAGGATATAGGGGTGGATTTCCAAACTAAATCAAACTAAACCAAACCTGCTCATGGTGTTAGGAAGAGCTACTCCCACCTCACCTCATCCCACTACTCACTCGCCCAGCAAACTTTGATACCCTAAAGCCCCTGTCCCACTTAGGAGGCCTAAACAGCATCCTCTGGTGACCTTGCCCGCCACTCAAGGTTTCCATGAGGTCACAGGAGGTTTTGGTCACTCTCCCTAATGGTCGAAAGTGGTTTCCGTGTGGTTGAGGTTTCATCTAGGTTGCTGTTATTTTTTCATCATGATTAAAACCGGCCTCGACTAAAAATGGATTGCCGTTTTAAAAATCAATAATTTTTTAGTCGCAGGTCTAGTCGAAGCCGGTTTTCTTCATAGTCGAGGAAGGTTTTCAACATATGCGTGGGAGGTGGGAGGAGGTTGCAGGTCACCTCGACCTTGATCTTTTTTTTTGGGTGGCGGGCAATATCACCAGAGGTTGCTGTTTAGGCCTCCTAAGTGGGACAGGGGCTTAACCCTGTTACTCCTGAACTGGGGTTCGATATCTTGGGTTTACCTCACGTTTAGTTTAGTTTAGAGATACAGCACGGAAACAGGCCCCTCGGCCCACTGGGTCCACGCCGACCAGTGATCCCCACACATTAACACTATCCTACACACACTAGGGACAATTTTTACCTTTACCAAACCAATTAATCTACAAACCTGTACATCTTTGGCGTGTGGGAGGAAACCGAAGATCTTGGAGAAAACTCAAGCAGGTCACTGGGAGAACGTACAAATTCCTTACAGACAGTACCTGTAGTTGGGATCGAACCAGGGCCTACGGCGCTGCATTCGCTGTAAGGCAACAACTCTACCGCTGCGCCACCGTGACACTACATGTTGTAGAGTTGATGTGGATCAGGACAAGTTGCCACAAGCAAATGTTCATTGTTATTAAATCCAACAGGAGACCGAGGAGAGTGATTGCAATGTGGTATTTGATACCGCAAGTTGAGTGGTATAGACTTATTAAGTTAGATAAGCACTTAATGAAGGAGCAATAGGTTATGCTGAGAGGGTTAGATAAAGAATAGCAGAAGGGATGCTGCCTTGATACAAATATGAACCTTCTGATCCAACGCCTGTTTCTGCACTTTATATTCTTTATAATGCTCCCTTTTGGAAACAGCTCCATCCAGGACCGTAGGAAATTACAAAGAATTGTGGACACAGCCCAGGCCATCATGTAAACCAACCTCCCTTCAATTGATTCCACACTGCCTCGGCAAGGCCAGCAGCATAAACAAGGATGAGTCGCACCCTGGCCACTTCCTCCTCTCCCCTCTCCCATCAGGGAAAAGGGTATAGAAGTGTGAAAACGCACACCACCAGATTTGGGGACAGTTTCTTCCCAGCTGTTGCCAGACAACCGAATTGTCCTCCGACAAGCAGAGAGCAGTGCTGAACTATTATCTACCTCTTTGTTGACTACCCTTGACCTGACTCTGCTGGCTTCACATAATGCACTAAACATTATTCTCTTATCATGTATCTGTACACTGGAAATGGATTGATTGTAATCAATCCACCGTGGTGGGAAAGATGTTGGAGTCAATTATTAAAGAGGTAATAATGGGGCATTTGGATAGCAGTAAAAGGATTAGTCCAAGTCATCATGGATTTATGAAAGGGAAATCATGCTTAACTAATCTTCTGGAATTTTTTGAGGATGTGACAAGTAAAATGGATGACGGGGTGCCAGTGGATGTTGTGTATCTAGACTTTCAGAAAGCCTTTGATAAGGTCCCACATGGGAAACTGGTGACTAAAATTAGAGCACATGGTATTGAGGTTAGGGTGTTGACATGGATAGAAAATTGGTTGACAGACCAGAAGCAAAGAGTAGGAGTGAACGGGTCCTTTTCAGAATGGCAGGCAGTGGCGAGTGGAGTGCCGCAAGGCTCGGTGTTGGGGCCGCAACTGTTTACCATATATAATAATGATTTGGAAGAGGGAATTAGGAGCAACACTAGCAAGTCTGGAGTATTGTGTACAGTTTTGGTCTCCTAATTTGAGGAAGGACATCCGTGTGATTGAGGCAGTGCAGCGTAGGTTCACGAGGTTGATCCCTGGGATGGCGGGACTGTCATATGCGGAAAGATTGAAAAGACTAGGCTTGTATTCACTGGAGTTTAGAGGGATGAGGGGTTATCTTATAGAAACATATAAAATTATAAAAGGACTGGACAAGCTAGATGCAGGAAAAATGTTCCCAATGTGGGGCAAGTCCAGAACCAGGGGCCACAGTCTTAGCATAAAGAGGAGGTCATTTAAGACTGAGGTGAGAAAAAACTTTTTCATCCATAGAGTTGTGAATTTATGGAATTCCCTGCCACAGAGAGAAGTGGAGGCCAAGTCACTGGATGGATTTAAGAGAGAGTTAGATAGAGCTCTAGGGGCTAGTGGAGTCAAAGGATATGGGGAGAAGGCAGGCACGGGTTATTGATAGGGGACGATCAGCCATGATCACAATGAATGGTGGTGCTGGCTCGAAGGGCCGAATGGCCTCCTCCTGCATCTATTTTCTATGTTTCTATGTTTCTATGTATCTTCTTTCCACTGACTGGTTAGCATGCAACAAAAGCTTTTCACTGTACCTCGGTACACGTGACAATAAACTAAACTGAATTAAGTCTCTCGTCTTGCTCAACATTTAACAGCTCATGTTCCGTCCTGCAATCTTCTCCTCCTTGTTGTCGCCATGCCCAATAAGCTTAAATTCCTTGCCTGCCTTCAAGTTCCCTCAGGCCCTTGCCTCTACCTACCCCTGAAAACTGTTCCACTTTGACCAAAGCGAGGTATTTTACTACCATTCTGGTTCCTTGAAATCCAATAACATTATTTGGCTCAAAAAATGATTCCAGTAAGAAGCTTACCAGTGTGCAATATTAGTGAGTTTCATCAATTACACGGAGGTGAGGGGATTATTTCGGCTGGACTGAGATTGGCTATGCTTGTAGATAACTTGTGGCTCCTCTATAAATTGAGGTAGTGGAACGTGCCAGGCGCAGCGAGCACTGTTAACACATTTTGAGTAGCAAAAGGCAGAATTTGAAAATATATAATTTGAAGCTCTTCAAAGACCCAAATCATGCTGTGATCTTTAAAGTAGCAGCTTAATTTATCTCAGGACCCACAGTGAGTATTGCATTTACAGCACACGCTCCTTTTATCTTGTTTTGTTTTGTTTTGTTTTGATGCATTCCCAGTGAAATATGCCTTAGGGCTTTCGGCATTAAACGCTCCATGTTAGTGCCTGTGCAGACATCTGCTGCCACTTGTTTTGGTGGAGCTGTTTTTGTAGCATGTTATTATGAAAATCTTGGGCTGAATCTTCTCTGCCTTTGCACTAAGAATGTGATATAGCTTGGTTGAGGATGTTTGCAGGTAGAATGTCGGCTTCAAAGCGGGGGATAGAGTCATACAGCGTGGAAACAGGGCCTTCAGCCCAACTTGCCCACACTGACCAACATGCCCCATCTACATTAGTCCCATCTGCCTGCTTTTGGTCGATATCCTTCTACACCTGTCTTTTCCATGTACCCATCTAATTGTTTCTTAAACGTTGAGATAGTCTCTGCCTCAACTATTCAGTATTCAGTATTTACTTTAATGTCATTTTAACTGAGTACTTACATACACAGATGAAACGAAAAATTGTTTCTCAACCAGTTCCCGTCAGTGCAGTTAATAAAAACAGAATAAATACATATAGCTTTAAAAATTAAAATTACCATATCTAAAATAGGCCTAATAATTAATATAAAAACAGACATTCAGACCGAACAGTGGCTTTGCTTTGACAGGTGCCTAGCTGTCAAAGTATGGGCGAGGTTAGATGTGTTGGTGTATGATATATGGGGAGGGGACACAGTCCGTTAACCAGTCTTATTGCCTGTGGGAAGAAGGGAAGACTACCTCTTCTGACAGCTTGTTCCATACACCATTGTTCAACACCATTATACCATCAAAACTGATCACCAAACTCGGTAACCTGGGCATCGACCCCTCCCTCTGCAACTGGATACTGGACTTTCTAACCAAGACCCCAGTCTGTTAGGTTAGACAAGCACACCTCTTCAACCCTCACCCTGAACACCGGCGTTCCACAGGGCTGTGTGCTGAGCCCCCTCCTCTACTCCCTCTTCACCTATGACTGCACACCTGTACATGGTACTAACACCATCATCAAGTATGCAGATGATACAACGGTGATTGGCCTCATCAGCAACTACGATGAGTCGGCCTACAGGGGGGAGGTCCAGCACTCAGCAGCATGGTGCGCTGACAACAACCTGGCCCTTAACTCCAAGAAGACCAAGGAGCTCATTGTAGACTTCAGGAAGTCCAGGGGCGGCACGCACACCCCCATCCACATTAACGGGACGGAGGTGGAACGTGTTTCTAGCTTCAGGTTCCTGGGAGTCAACATCTCCGATGACCTCTCTTGGACCCACAATACCTCAACTCTGATCAAGAAGGCTCACCAGCGTCTCTTCTTCCTGAGGAGACTGAAGAAGGTCCATCTGTCTCCTCAGATCCTGGTGAACTTCTACTGCTGCACCATCGAGAACATCCTTACCAACTGCATCACAGTATGGTATGGCAACTGCTCTGTCTCCGACCGGAAGGCATTGCAGAGGGTGGTGAAAATTGCCCAACGCATCACCGGTTCCTCGCTCCCCTCCATTGAGTCTGTCCAAAGCAAGCGTTGTCTGCGGAGGGCGCTCAGCATCGCCAAGGACTGCTCTCACCCCAACCATGGACTGTTTACCCTCCTACCATCCGGGAGGCGCTACAGGTCTCTCCGTTGCCGAACCAGCAGGTCCAGGAACAGCTTCTTCCCGGCGGCTGTCACTCTACTCAACAACGTACCTCGGTGACTGCCAATCACCCCCCCCCCCCCCCCCCCCCACCCCCGGACACTTATTATTATTTATTCAAATCATTTGCTATGTCGCTCTTCCAGGGAGATGCTAAATGCATTTTGTTGTCTCTGTGCTGTACACTGACAATGACAATTAAAATTGAATCTGAATCTGAATCTGAATACACCCACTACCCTTTGTGTGAAAATGTTACTCCTCAGATTCCTATTCAATCTTGTCCCCTTTCCCTACTCTAGGCATGAGTCTACCCGATCTATTCCCTTCATGATTTTATACACCTCTATAAAATCACCCCACATCCTCCTGCGCTCCCGGGAATAGTCCCAGTCTGCTCAACCTCCCCCTATAGCTCAGACCCTCGAGTCCTGGTAACATCCTCGTAAATCTTCTCTGTACACTTTCCAACTTGATGTTGATTTTTGCAGAAGCTTGCAGCAAATCAATGAAAGCATATTCTCTTTCTTCAGGTATCCCTCAGGATTGAGGATGTCTTTTTCGGTTTAGGTTTAGTATTATTATCGTCACTTGCACTTAGGTACAATGAAAAACTTTGTTTTGCATGCTATCCAATCGGTTAATACTGTACATGAATATAATCACACCAAACTCAAGTACAATAGGTAGAGCAAAGGGGAAGGTACAGAGTACAGAATATAGTTCTCAGCATTGTAGCACAACAATTCTATAGACAAAATCCACTGTCCGCAGTGGGGTGGAGGTGATTTGGACAATAACCTAGGCTTATGGAAGAACCGTTCAGAAGCCTGATTAAGAAGGGAAGAAGCTGTTTCTGAGGCTAGTGGTGTACACATTCAAGCTTTTGTACCTACTGCAAGACAGGAGCAGGGAGAAGAGGAATGATAAATGGTGGAACAAATCTTTAATTATAGACACAAAATGCTGGAGTAACTCAGCGGGACAGGCAGCATCTCTGGAGAGAAAGAATGGGCAACGTTTCGGGTCGAGACCCTTCTTCAGACTGATCTTTGGCTGCTTTTCTGAGGCACTTCCACTACATGACTAAGATGAGACCAACAGAGGAAATTGCAGACTCTTCCACAAATGGGAGGGTAACTTAGGAGATCGGGCTCTCCTTCCACCGTTTATGCTGCATATCTGGATGCTTCCAATCCATGAACTCAAGGTTCTCAATGCCATCCCAAATTCTCGTTAGAGCAGACGCAAGCCAGAAGGGATGCTGCTTCTCCCCACAAGGAATACCTTGAAAATATGTTTGGGCCTTTTCCTCTGTGACAAATTTAAGGTCTTAATCTTCAAACATTCTTTTCTATCGCAGGTAGTTTCTTCCCGAAAGAGAGAACAGCATAGAGGAGAGATGATGCTTTGGATCTGAGGAAGGATCCCGACCCACATGTCACCTGTCCACATTCGAGAGAGACATGCTGCTTGATCCACTGAGTTACTCCAGCACTTCGTATTTTTTTCCCACTGCATAGAGTGCTTGTACTGAAAACGTGGCATTGGCAAACGTCACTGTTGGTTTTTATTCTCATTTCAGTGACAGTGGTCAACTTAATCCTCTGGTATTTTGTTTGGACCGATGATAAATGCAGGCAAAGGAGGAAAATAGATTTTGAACGGTATTTCCCCAACTAACAATTTCCAATGCTGCTAAAAAGTTGGTTAATGAAAATATTTTAGAAAGTTAATTTCCTGAAAGCAGGAGCAGGCGATTACGATCAGGAAAATGGAATATTAAAAGTCATGCAATTTCCTGAAATCTTCATCTTGTGCAAAAACCATTAACACTTGTTCACTCCCTAATCCAAACCATTCCACAGCGAAAACATCACAGGTACCCACTCCAGAATTTCTGTAGGTCACCGACAGTCTTTTCTGGTGAGGCAGATCTTCACTTGCACCTCCTCCAACTCCATCTACTGCATCAGCTGTTCCAGGTGTGGACACCTGTATATCGGTGAGATCAAGTGCAACCTCGGCGATTATTTCACTGAACACCTCCGCTTAGTCCGCCTGAACTTACCTGATATCCTGGTTGCTAAATACTTTAACTCCCCCTCCCATTCCCACATTGACCATTCTGTCCTAGGCCTCCTCTATTGTCAGAGTGAGGCCCAGTGCAAATTGGAGGAACAGCACCTCATAATTCACTTGGGCAGCTTACACCCCCAGCGGTATGAACATTAACTTCTCTAACTTCAAGTAACCCTCCCTTTTCCTCTCTCCATCCCTCTCCCTTTCCAGTTCTCCGACCAGTCTGACTGTCTCCAACCACATGTTATCGCTGTTTGCTTTGTTGTTACCTTCTCCCAGCTAACAATGATCTATTCTGCATTTTCCTTGATCTGCATTCCCATTGCCCTATTTTCACACCTCCACAGTTCCTTATCTATCTATCTCCCACCCCCCTGAAGAAGGGTCTCAACCCGAGATGTCAGCCATTCCTTCTTTTCAGAGATGCTGCCTGACCCGCTGAGTTACTCCAGCTTTTTGTGTTCATATAAAGAATTTCTGTAGCTGGAGCTCGAGCCGACCTGGAGTGTTACAATGTCCATACATCGTGATTGAGTTGCAGAATCAATTGATTGAATTGACTGAAAAAAATGGCATAGAAACAGGCACTTAAGCCCACCGAGTGCATGCCAATCATCAATCATGCAAACAAAAGCTTTTTCACTGTATGCACATTGGTACACATGACAATAATAAACTAAACCAAACCCATCATATTAATATTGTTTCCCACTTTCACATCCACTCCCTACATAGTATGTATAATTTACAGAGGCCAATTAACCTGCAAATTTGCAAATCTTCGGGATGTGGGAGGAAACCAGAGCACCAGGAGAAAACCCACACAGTCACAAGGAGAATGTGGAAACTCCACACAGATAGCAGCTGAGGTCAGGATTGAACCTGATGGGTTTTTGGTGCTGTGAGGCAGCAGATCTATCAGCTGCGCCACTGCACTGCCATCCTGGTGTTGTGTTTAGACAGGTGATAAATACAGGCAAATAAGAAGAATGGATGTTGCAATTTCACAGGATATGGTAAGTATAGGGACCAGAGATGGGAAAAAGTAAAAGGTGAGAAAAGTGACTGGGGAAAATGGAAGAGAAGAAGAGTTTTAAGAAAAGGGAAGTAGAGCAAGAGGAACACTTACAACTCTGTACAAAAGATGCTTTGTCCTCGAAGGCATTGATTTTCTTGAGGGTTGGTGAAGCTGCATTAATCTGAGCAAGTTGAAGCAATTCCATTAGAGTGGAAAACCTTTGGGATTTCTGGAGAAGAGTCACTTGCTAAAGAAGATTCAGCCCTGGTCTGATCTTCAATCTACGGTGCAACAGTTAAATTCAGAAGAGCATTCAATAATCGCTTCCATAATCATTAGGCAAAGTCCTTAATTCTGCAGGTCTGAGAATATCCAAATAGATTTCAATTCGAATCACAGAGGTCAAAACCCCAGGGACCAAACTCCTCAATCAGATCATTGATCTTGTGTTTCTGAATCTGTCAGATCATTTAATATTGCATTAATTTTCACCCATTTGCTATCTATCTTTTTTTCCTTATTCCCTTTTTGCCATTCTTCTTAAGATTACAAAATTACAATTGAAGTAAAGCCAGTTGAATAATTATTTCAGTGATTTGGCCATGTTATGCAGTTTGCACTGCTTCCCGTTCATCCATGCAGGGCAACCTATTAATAAAAGATGGTGTTACTACTTTAAAAAATCTTAATGTTGTTCCTTTGGTTGATTCATAAATTGCACACATGTGTAGGTAGCATCAAACAACATGATCCACCAACACACTTCATGAAAATGTATGGAAGTGGATGTTGACCATAATTCTAAATCTTGTATGATATTCAAATCCAAATATTTCACTATTACCCAAACTTTAAAATATTTGTTATGATATTAAGGCAGAGCACAGTGCTCCATCTACAAATGGCATCGCTGGAAGAGCTGCTGTCTCGGGGCCCAGGGCAACGGGTTTCGATCCTAACCTCAGGAGCTATCTGTGCAGAGTTTGCACAATTTCCCTGTGACCACACAAGATTCCTCCGGATGCTCCGGTTTCCTCCCACACGTGGGTTTGTTGGTGAATTGGCCTCTGTAAATTGCTCCTAGTGTGTAGGATATGGATGTGAAAGAAGGACAACAGGAAGAGGAAGAAAGATTCTAAGGGGAGTAAGAGGCAACCGTGGCTGACAAGGGAAGTTAGGGATGGTATAAAACTGAAAGAAAAGGTGTATAACATAGCAAAGAGTAGCGGGAAGCCGGAGGGTTGGGAAACTTTCAAAGGACATCAGAAGGTAACAAAAAGAGCAATACGGGGTGAAAAGATAAAGTACAAAGGTAAGCTCGCCAAGAGTATAATGAAGGATAGTAAAGGCTTCTTTAGGTATGTTAAGAGAAGAAGATTAGTAAAGACAAATGTGGATCCCTTGAAGGCAGAAACAGGTGAAATTATTATGGGGAACAAGGAAATGGCAGAAGAGTTGAACAGGTGCATTGGTTCTGTCTTCACTAAGGAAGGCACAAACATTCTCCCAGATGTACTGGAGGACAGAGGATCTAGGGAGACAGAGGAACTGAAAGAAATTTGCATTAAGCGAGAAATAGTATTGGGTAGCCTGATGGGACTGAAGGATGATAAATCCCCAGGGCCTGATGGTCTACATCCCAGGGTACTCAAGGAGTTTGCTCTGGAAATTGTTGACGCATTAATGATCATTTCGCAATGTTCTATAGATTCAGATTCAGTTCCTGTGGATTGGAGGGTAGCCTAATGTTATCCCACTTTTTAAAGAAAGGAACGAGAGAGAAAATGGGGAATTATAGACCAGTTAGCCTGACATCGGTGGTGGGGAGGTGGTGGTGCTGGAGTCAATTATTAAAGTAATAATGGCGCATTTGGATAGCAGTAAAAGGAATGGTCCAAGTCAGCATGGATTTATGAAGGCAAAATCCTGCTTGACTAATCTTCTGGAATTTTTTGAGGATGTGACAAGTAAAATGGATGAAGGAGAGCCAGTGAATGTATCTGGACTTTCAGAAAGCCTTTCATAAAGTCCCACACAGGAGATTAGTGGGCAAAATTAGAGCACATGGTATTGGGGGTAGGGTATTGACATGGATAGAGAATTGGTTGACAGACAGGAAACAAAGAGTAGGAATAAACGGGTCCCTGTCAAAATGGCAGGCAGTGGCAAGTGCAGTGCCTCAAGGCTCGGTGCTGGAGCCACAACTATTTACAATATATATTAATGATTTAGATGATGGAATTAAAAGTAACACTAGCAAATTTGCAGATGACACAAAGCTGGGTGGTAGTGTGAACTGTGAAGAGGATGCTAGGAGTTTGCTGGGTGACTTGGACAGTTTGAGTGAGTGGGCAGATGCATGGCAGATGCAGTATAATGTACATAAATGTGAGGTTATCCACTTTGGCGGCAAGAACAAGGAGGCAGATTAATATCTCAATGGTGTCAGATTAGGAAAAAGGGAAGCGGCAGCGGCGAATGGCGGCGCTGGCTCGAAGGGCCGAATGGCCTCATCCTGCACCTATTTTCTATGTTTAACTAGTGTGAATGAGTGATCAATGGTTAGCCTAGACTTGCTGGGCCAAAGAACCCACATCCAAGGCTGTATCTTTCAAACCCATCAGACCGCATTTACTTTAACATTCTCATCATAACAATAGACATTAGGTGCAGGAGTAGGCCATTCGACCCTTCGAGCCAGCACCGCATAACATGGAGATTCCCCAGGGTATACACAATCCATGACCTAGAAAACAATCAACTCCTACATTTCCAATAAGTTTTCACTGATCTTGAGTAAATGTTATAGTGCAAACCCTTTACTGCAGCGAAGAATAAAAATACTGCAACTCCCCAAAATAAAATTCCTACCTCATTCGTTTTCTGCAAGGATTTACAACAGGATTTACAAGCGTAGCAAGGTGGCTCAGCAGTAGTGTTGTTGGCTTACAATGCCAGAGACCTTCGTTCAATCCTCATTATGAGTGCCGTTTGTATGGCTTGTACATTCTCTCTGTGACCTGCGTGGGTTTTCTCCGGGTGCTCTGGATTCCTCCCACACTCCAAAGATGTACAGGTTTGTAGGCTAATTGTTAAAATTGTAAATTATCCTTCGTGTGTGTAGGATAGTGCTCGTGTGCGGGGATCGCTGATAGGCGCAAACTCGGTGTGCTGAAGGGCACGTTTCCACGCAATATCTCTAAATTAAAGTTAACTAAATTTAAACTAAGCAGTATATGAAATATCACCTCACCCTCTTTGTACTGTGTCAGGAGCCCAACGTCATGCCACGGCCCATTTTTAATCTTCACAGTGTAGATCAATGAAAACATTCCATGCATCAATGTAGGTTTGTAGCGTTATCTCAATTATTTAAATTAAGCTGCACACATTGCACCCATGCGAAAAATTAAATTCCTCTGCTGAAAATGCGTGTTCTTGTTGATAAACCCATGTAAATAAAGCTGCACTATTCCTCAATGCACCAGGAGTCATTTTCAAACAGCATCACAGTATATTTGGGAAGGGAGATTGCAATCTTCACGTGGTCCACCCTGTTTCGACAAAAGCAATCAACCCGACGTGCACAAACAGATAGATGTAGGTGTACAACTTTAGACTGTGCACGTCAGACGCATAAAGAAGGAGACAGTATATTTGTTGGCTGTGAATAAGTTAAGAGAAGATTTAACATTTATAATTATGTAAATAATTGTCAACAGGAACTTGATATGCAACGTAAACAATAGTCAGGGCATTGTAGCGGGCAGTGGCAACAGTAAGTAGCAATCAAGCTCTGTCCCTTACATCTTATTTGTAAAAGAATACGCCGTAAAATACAAATGTTTATTTCACTTCCACTGATCTGTCAACATTCTTATCTGTAGTGTCAGCATCTTCAAATTTTGCTCATGGCTAGACTATGTAATGAAATAATAAACATTTTGAAAGGAATAAAAGGTATACGAATAAACCATCATATCATAATAGTATTATTTCTGATCATTCACCATTGACTTTTATACTTAAAATTGAGGGAATGCCGGGTATAAAACCTTTTTGGAGATTCAACGCACACATATTAAATAACCCGCAGGGCTATGAGTATATAAAAGAACAAACAAAATTTATTTTCGAAATAAATGACACGCCGGGTATTTATATTATGGGAAACCTTCAAGGCATATATTCGCGGCATCATAATCTCTTACCAAAGTTTTCAAAATAAGGAAAATAAAAGAGAACTTCAGCGGATAGAACAGGAAATAAAATTACTAGAACTGGACAATGCAACTGACCCAACCATAGATAAATATAATAAGATAACTTTATTGAAATATAAAATCAATAGAATACTATCGGCAAGAGTAATAAGATTATTCCAAATTACAAAACAAGCACACTTCGAATTTGGGGATAAGCCACATAAATTACTTGCGAGGCAACTGAAGCAACAAGAAAAGGAAAAAACTATCAGTAAAATTAAATCGGATAAGGGTGAGTTTCTAACACTGAAAGGATATTAATAAGAGGTTTGCCCAATTTTATCATAATTTATATACATCTAAAATAAATACAGATGTTAGTAAAATTACAAATTTTTTAGATAATTGCAATCTCCCAAAATTGGATAGTTTAGAACAAGAGCAATTAGGAGCACGGATTACTAGTGAAGAAATAAAACAAATAATAAACTCAATGAAAAATGGGAAGACCCCAGGACCAGATGGTTTCAGTAATGAATTTTATAAAAGATTTCAGGAGTCAATTGTACCAAGATTATTCAATTTATACATGCAGGCTTATTCCGAAAATAAACTACCAGAAACCCTAGCAGAAGCAACAATAACGCTTATACCAAAAAAAGATAAAGATTTAGATGAACCGGGTTCTTATAGAGCTATTTCACTTCTAAATACGGATCAGAAAATTTTAGCAAAGATTCTAGCTAGAAGACTAAATAATTATATTAACAATTTAATAAATACGGATCAAACGGGATTTATACCCAAAAGACAATCATTTAATAATTTGAGAAGGCTTTTCAATATAATGTACTCTCACAATGAGGACAATGAAAATATTTCAGTTGTTACGCTGGATGCAGAGAAGGCATTTGATCAGGTAGAATGGCAGTATTTATACAAGGTACTCCAAAAATTTAATACGGGAGAGAATTTTATTAGATGGGTTAAACTACTTTACGATAGACCTACGGCAAGAATATTAACTAACAATATGCTATCTCCAAAATTTTACTTATCAAGGGGTAAT
This sequence comes from Amblyraja radiata, assembly GCF_010909765.2. Lineage (NCBI taxonomy): Eukaryota > Metazoa > Chordata > Chondrichthyes > Rajiformes > Rajidae > Amblyraja > Amblyraja radiata. Next base: position 46,155,391 of record NC_045965.1, read on the forward strand.
AGGCAAGGTTGTGCCTTATCACCATTGCTATTTGCCCTTATGATAGAACCGCTGGCCGAAAGGTTTAGAAATCACCCGAATATTCACGGATATAACACTAAGGACTCAAAGAATAAAATTTCATTATACGCTGATGATATCCTTTTATATATTACTAAAACACAAACGAGTATACCCACCTTATTACCACTAATTGAGGAATTCGGCTCTTTTTCAGGATATAGAATAAATTGGAATAAAAGCGAAATTATGTCTTTAAAACCACAGGATTCGAGACACTTACTAAAATTCCCCTTCAAAATTGCAACAGAAAAATTCAAGTATCTGGGTATTCAAATTACGAGAAGACACAAATCATTATTTAGTGCCAATTTTATACCACTATTAAATAAACTGAATGATATGATTAAATTTTGGAAAACACTCCCGCTCTCATTGATTGGTAGAATTAACGCTATAAAAATGACTTTCTTACCACAATTAATATATTTGTTTCAAGCGATCCCAATATATATTCCAAAATACTTTTTCAAAAAACTAGATTCCACTATCACTAATTTTATATGGGATTACAGAGCACACAGAATTCAACGAAAGCATTTGTGTAAACCTAAAGAAGTTGGGGGTTTATCATTACCTAACTTTATGTATTACTACTGGGCAGTGCATATTAAGAACATAATGTACTGGCTGGATAGTTCCACTCAGCAGTTGGAGTGGATAAGAATGGAGAAAGAGGAGTGCTATCCGCACGATATAGGAACGATCCTGCTCTCACCGATAAAATTGAATAGTATAATATATAAGAAGAACCCAATTATTCACAATACAATAAGAATTTGGAAACAAATAAAAGTATCATTGAAATTAAATAATCTATCAGTACTAACCCCACTATTGAACAACCCCGCATTCAAACCATCTCTCATCGACAAAACATATCAACAATGGGATAGACTGGGGATTAGGAAAGTAGGGGATATGTATGAATTGGGTAAACTGTTATCATTTCAACAATTAAAATTAAAATTTAAACTGAAGGATAATCAATATTTTAAATATATACAGATATGTGACTTTATGAAGAAATATACACATGGATTTCAAACTATATTTTTAGACCCTTTAGAAGAAGCAATGAATATTAAGGCTGCTTCACAAAAACTAATGTCATACTTTTATAATAATATATTAAATAGAGAATTACCCTCAACAGAAGCACTAAGAGAAGATTGGGAACATGAGCTAATGATAAAGATCTCGAAGGATAGATGGGAAAAGTATCTGATGAACACACATAATTGTTCTATTAATGCAAGACATAATTTAATTCAATTCAAATTATTACATAGACTATATTATTCAAAAACGAGGTTGAATAAATTTTATCCAGATGCGATAAATGTTTGTTTCAAAACGCTAATATAACACATTCATTTGTAGGATGTACAAAGTTGAATAAATTTTGGAGCAATATATTTGATATATTTACAAAGCTTTTCAAGTCCACAATAGAACCTAAAACGGAATGGATTATATTTGGAATAATAGTAGAAGATATCAATTTAAATAAAGACCAAAACTTTTTTTTAATTATGGGTTAATAATTGGAAAGAAATTGATACTTAAATTTTGGAAAAATACAACCATACCAACTGTTAAAATGTGGATTAGGAATATGATGGACATAGCACGCCTTGAAGAAATGAGACAAATATGACCAATTCTTAAGGAGTTGGTCTCCTTTCATCGAGTTTTTGGAATCATGTGATGCAGCGGTACCGTAAAGATTGCTGATTTCAGTTCATGCCGCAAATAGATCTACATCTCCGAATAAAGATATGAAAATTTCTCTTTTAAGGGGCCTTCTCTCCTAGTTCTACTTTCCACTTTATATATACACACTTCACGTTTTTCTATTCTCTACCATCTATTTTTCCCCTTTCTATTGTTTTCTTTTTCTTGTCTTGCTTACTTCCTTCTCAAAACATAAAACTAGAGGTTGTACATAGAATGGATTACGGTATGACATAGTTGGCACCTAAAATTAGGTTCCACTGTACTGTTTTGTACTGTATTAACTTCTAATAAAATAAACAAAACAAAAACAAAAAAAAAACAAAAACAAAAAAAAAAGAAAGGAATAAAAGGTCATGCTGATAAATACAGGCAGAAGATCAAAGTAAGCCTTCCGACCTAGAGAAATGGTAGACACAAAGTGCTGGTGTAACTCAGCAGGACAGGAAGCATCTCTGGAGAGAAGGAATGGATGACGTTTTGAGTCGAGAAGAGTCTCGTTCTGAAACGTCACCCATTCCTTCTCTCCAGAGATGCTGCCTGCCCCGCTGAGTTACTGCAGCACTTTGTGTCTATCTTCGGTTTAAATCAGCATTGTACATATCTAGAGATATGGTATCTATAGAGGCCAGGGAAAACCAATGTTACAATTTCAGGTAAGATTCCTTGTTGCCCCTGAAAATAAAATTAATTGAAGATGTTTCATGGTGCTGTTAGGCACCTTTCTATTGCCATTCCACAATCGACAAAAGATCTTGCCAAACATTTCATGAAGTAAGATTGGTGAAATGTACGGTAGATATTTTGGTGCGTTAAACTCCTATTGTCAGACAGTAGTTCACTATTCATTACAGTGAAAGATAGATTTATAAATCAAAGACATGTATCCCAACTGTCAATGGCATTAATAAGAAATGTTATAACTACAAAATTTGTAAATCATGAAATACCCGTATTTAAACTGAAAATACAGTTTAATTACATCATAGAACCTAAAATAGTACTGCACAAGAACAGGCCTTTCGGCCCACAATGTCTGTGCTGAATGATAATGCCTTTATTCCTTGGAGCGCGAGAGGATGTGGGATTATCTTGCAGAGGTGTATAAGATCATGAGGGGAGTAAATAGGGTCTTTTAACAGAGTAGGGGAATCAATAACCAGAGGACATAGGTTTAAGGTAAGAGGAGAAAGAAGAAATAGGAACCTGAGGGGCAACATTTACTCCCAGAGGGTGGTGTGTATATGGAACTACCTGCCAAAGGGGGTTGTTGAGGCAGATACGATAACAACATTTAAAAGACATTTGGACAGGTTCATGGATAGGAAAGATTTAGAGGGATATGTGGTAAACGCGACCAGATGGGACTAGTGTCGATGGGATATCTTGGTCGGCAGAGGCAAGTTGGCCCCAAGGGCCTGTTTCCATGCTGTATGACTCTAATCATATGTTGAGAAGACAATATGGTGGGTACAAATACTCAGCACTCATTTAGTGCTGACAACCAAGGGCATTTTTTTTATCCTAGTGCTGCAATAACACAAATTTCTATCCCTGCGAATTTGATGTCTTGAATGTCTTTTCTCCACACTCCATTTCATGCTTCTGTTCTGGTGTTGAGATTATTTAATTTTTTTCCCCATTTACACAGCTAAATGTGTTAGACTGCAATATAACACTTAGCAAAATGTTCTGCAGGCTTGCCGTGTTGGCAAAAAAGATGACAAACGTGACTGTGAAAGCTAACTAAACGTTCGAGACAAAGCTTTTGATGGAAGTAAAATAATTCATTACCATGGTGTTAAAAATCATGATCTGCGATTTGTGCAAGTTATTTGCTTTACAGTGGAGTGGTTATGCTCTATTGTAATAGGAACCCTTTTACATAGATGCCAACATTATGTGCAGTAAAAATGTACTAAATCTAATTTTGAGTCAAATGATTCAAGCAGCTTGAGCATAAGGACATGAGAAACAGGAGCAGAAGAAGGCCATTTGGCCCCTCAAGCCTGCTATACCATTCAATAAGATCACGACTGATCTAATTTTGGCTTCAATGCTTCTTTCCTGCCTTCCTTGTAGGTTAAATTATATGTCAATGTCTGCCTTAAATGTATTCAATTACTTCACTTCCACAACTCTGTGTGGTAGAGAATTCCTGATTGAACTAGAATTTATTTTCAAATTATGAATTAGTGGTAGTTGCAGGCAATGTCTTCCATTTCCTTGTTGTAAAGGGAAAGAAAGGGAAAGTTGCCTTCATACAATATTAAAAACAGCAACACATTTTTGTTATTTGCAATACTGACTGATTGATTTAAACAGTCTAGAGGAAAGTTTAAGTTTCAATTGACTGAGTATTTTCTCCACAAATGCTGCTTGACCCACTGAGTTCCTCCAACCGTTTTTTTTCCAGGTTCTAACATAAGCAGTCTCTTCTATTGATTAACAGCCGAGCACAGCATACCCTCCACAGGTTATCAACCTCTAGCAAATTGCCAACCCTCAATGCCCTATGCAAACTCGTCAGCAAAAAGATGACAATGGCTAGAAACAGAAATCTATTTTACAATAAACATTGATCTTCAACAAGATTGTCATTGTTATATTATAACCATATAACAATTACAGAATGGAAACAGGCCATCTCGACCCTTCTAGTCCGTGCCGAACACGTATTCTCCCCTAGTCCCATCTACCTGCACTCAGACCATAACCCTCCATTCCTTTCCCATCCATATAACTATCCAATTTATTTTTAAATGATAAAATCGAACCTGCCTCCACCTCCTTCACTGGAAGCTCATTCCACACAGCTACCACTCTCTGAGTAAAGAAGTTCCCCCTCATGTTACCCCTAAACTTCTGTCCCTTAATTCGCAAGTCATGTCCTCTTGTTTGAATCTTCCCTACTCTCAGTGGGAAAAGCTTATCCATGTCAACTCTGTCTATCCCTCTCATCATTTTAAAGACCTCTATCAAGTCCCCCCTTAACCTTCTGCGCTCCAAAGATTAAAGACCTAACTTGTTCAACCTTTCTCTGTAACTTAGTTGCTGAAACCCAGGCAACATTCTAGTAAATCTCCTCTGTACTCTCTCTATTTTGTTGACATCCTTCCTATAATTAGGCGACCAAAATTGTACACCATACTCCAGAATTGACCTCACCAATGCCTTGTACAATTTTAACATTACATCCCAACTTCTATACTCAATGCTCTGATTTATAAAGGCCTGCACACCAAAAGCTTTCTTTACCACCCTATCTACATGAGATTCCACCTTCAGGGAACTGTGCACAGTTATTCCTAGATCCCTCGGTTCAACTGCATTCTTCAATTCCCTACCATTTACCATGTACATCCTATTTTGATTTGTCCTGCCAAGATGTAGCACCTCACACTTATCAGCATTAAACTCCATCTGCCATCTTTCAGCCCACTCTTCCAACTGGCCTAAATCTCTCTGTAGACTTTGAAAATCTACTTCATTATCCACAACACCACCTATCTTAGTATCATCTGCATACTTACTAATCCAATTTACCACACCATCATCCAGATCATTGATGTACATGACAAACAACAGTGGACCCAACACAGATCCCTGTGGCACCCCACTAGTCACTGGCCTCCAACCTGACAAACAGCCATCCACCATTACTCTCTGGCATCTCCCATTCAGCCACTGCTGAATCCATCTTGCTACTCCACCATTAATACCCAACAATTGAACCTTCTTAACCAACCTTCCATGAGGAACCTTGTCAAAGGCATTACTGAACTCCATATATACAGCATCCACTGCTTTACCCTCATCAATTTCCCGAGCAACCGCTTCAAAAAATTCAAGAAAATTAGTCAAACGTGACCTTCCAGGCACAAATCCATGTTGACTGTTCCTAATCAGACCCTGTTTATCCAGATGCTTATATATATTATCTCTAAGTATCCTTTCCATTAATTTGCCCACCACTGACGTCAAACTAACAGGTCTATAATTGCTAGGTTTATTCTTAGAACCCTTTTTAAACAATGGAACAACATGCGCAGTACGCCAATCCTCCGGCACTATTCCCGTTTCAAATGACATTTGAAATATTTCTGTCATAGCCCCTGCTATTTCTACACTAACTTCCCTCAATGTCCTAAGGAATATCCTGTCCGGACCTGGAGACTTATCCACTTTTATATTTTTCAAAAGTGTCAGTACTTCCTCTTCTTTGAATCTCATAGTTTCCATACCTACTCTACTTGTTTCCCTTACCTCACATAATTCAATACCCTTCTCCTTGGTGAATACTGAAGAAAAGAAATTGTTCAATATCTCCCCCATCTCTTTTGGCTCTGCAGATAGCTGTCCACTCTGACTCTCCAATGGACCAATTTTATCCCTCGTCATCCTTTTGCTATTAATATAGCTGTAGAAACCCTTTGGATTTACTTTCACCTTACTTGCCAAAGCAACCTCATATCTTCTTTTAGCTTTTCTAATTTCTTTCTTAAGATTCTTTTTACATTCTTTATACTCCTCAAGCACCTCATTAACTCCATGCTGCCTATAATTATTGTAGATCTCTCTCCTTTTCCGAACCAAGTAGTACAGCATGGAAATCGGGCCTTCGGCTTAACTCGTCCATGCCCACCAACATGTCTATCGAGCTAGTCCCATTTGCCTATTCTTGGCCCAGATCCCTTCAAACCTTTCCTATGCTTGGACCTATCTAAATGTCATTTAAACACGGGCATGATGGTGAACAATATTTTCCAGACAAAATGTGACTTTGTTATAATAAACTATCGTAGAAGTTATTTTTTGAAATTATAGTAATTGATGGCTTAACAAGAATTGTGACAAATAAATATATTTACGTTTAGAGCACTGCTACATCCTTAAGAGTTTTGCAACATTATTTCTTCACTCCATGGATATACACATAGGCTCAGAATTTATACTTGGCAAAGCACTTTGACAGAATTTGTGGAAAGTTTCCCCAACGTAGCCTGTTCTGCAGAGAGACTTTATCTTAACCAATGTATCCTAGAGCTCATTTAGAGCTCCCACCAGTTACACAGAAACAGAACTGTGCCAAAAAAACATGTGCGTTTAGATAGCATTGTTACCAATAAATCCCCTCAGGCAGAATGAAAACACGAACAGCTGAAAAGTTGGTTTGAGATCATATTCAATATTCCCTTTTTTGGAAAGTATTACCACGGAAACAATGTCAGCTTGCTATATCGTTCATCGGAAATGGAAGTTAATTAGTTGCAGCCATAAGCAAGCAGATAGAGTTCACTTATTCTTTTTGTGCAGGGAGCTTCAGAAAACCATTTGAGAAATCTTATCTCAGCATACCCATGAATCCTTGTTAATTACAAACTAAAAAAAACCCAAATGATATGAGAGAGCAAGAGGGGAACAAAAAAACATTCTCCTTGGATAGCTAATTAGACATGACAAAAGCATATGGTTGGGTCATCCTTTTCCATCCTTCTCCTCCTCTTCATATCTGACAGTCACTGCAGGAGGAAAACATCGGCTCAAAGAGCCTTGTTCAAATTACTGCACCGAAAACTCAAAAGCGATTCGGTCTCAGAGCTGAGGAGACAAGGTTAATATGCTTTGGGGCTCAGCTGAATGCTAATGCTGCAAGTAAATGTAAAAAATGTTGGAAAGCTTTCAGCTCCAACACGTTATCAAAATCCTGTGGGCCAAACAGAACATTTTTCTCAACCCGAAAACTCAAATAGCCCATTAATAAGTGAAAAAGGATGGGCTACATTTTATCAGTGGTGAAGCACAGCTCCCACAATCATCCCACAATCCTATGATCCAGGTGCCTACCCTGGCCAACGGTGGCTTCTGTCATCATGCTAAAGAACATTAGGAAATTTAAAATCCACAGGTTTTTTAAATATCTACCAAAAGGAATGATAATCCATAAACAGTTTTATTGGAGTCAGAGAATTCGCTAGACGGGATCATTGATTAATATGTAATTTAAACCAACATTACACATTATGCAACAAAGCACAACATCTTTAGACTACAGTAATTTGTAAAAGCCGAACATTTTAACAATTGACTAGTTCCTGAAGAATTCAATGGACAAGCCAATTTCCCTTGTATGAATATGAGGGGCAGCACTGTGGCGCAGTGGTAGAGTTGCTACCTTACAGCTCCATAGACCTGGGTTCAATCCTGCCTACGGGTGCTGTCTGTATGGAGTTTGTTCTTTCTCCCTGTGACCATGTGGGTTTCTCCGGGTGTTCCAGTTTCTTCCCACACACCTAAAACGTACAGGTTGCAGGTTAATTGGCTTTGGTAAAATTGTCCCTCGTGTATGGATAGTGATTGCTGGTCGACAACAGACTCGGTGGGCTGAAGGGCCTGTTTCCACACTGTAATCTCGAAAGTCTATACTAAAGTATATGCAACTGTGCATTTGCATCCAAGACACATAATGATGGCAAAGACTGGCAGTTCTATGATCACCATAATTCCAAATTTTACTCTATTAATAAATTCTGGAATGCATTTAGAAAACAACAGCCCTGAGGTAAGTGAAGTTATTCTTAGCCTCACTGTTAGTGTACAAAAGTGAAGGAACATTTCCCTATTGTTGACCATTCAGCTTCTTTGAACTGCATTCTAGATCATATTCATTCATTCATTCATCATCGTTGAAAACATTAGCGATGCAGTGGTGCTGGTTTCCAACGGGAACGGTGACGGACGCACCACCTATCTCTGTCCTCCAGTTCCTGCGGACTTCAGCCGCTGGAAGTATAGGATTTTGGTGTGTGTGCTTTATCATCATTCTTTACAATGCTATGTACGAATGATCACAACTTCTGCTGAAGTGTGGACGGCCGTTGGCTCGCTAGAAGCTCATCTGCCCTTTGACAGGTCTTGTTTTTGGTCCTGCTGGGGGTCCACAGCCCCCTCCTCACCTGGCAAATTAGGTGGGGGAGATGGTTTGGTCGCCGACTATCGGGCCATGGAGCAGGTAGAATGGGATTACATGGTACCCATGGCTGGGGGAACTCACCCCGACCTAGATCATAGACGACTCCTAATAAAACTGTGGACTTGTTTGGAATGGGCACATCAAATGTTTCCTGATTCAATACATGCAAGTGTGAATAAAATTGCAAGTATTTGGCTCTCTCAATCTTTATCTCAATCAGTTCCTGAAATAATTTACAATATCAAACAAAATGTTGACAGCTGAGCAGTGAACCTTGTAATTTAATTATCCCCATCAGCAGAAGTGAATATTTGCCATTGTAATAACATTTATTATTTAATGCATGATGTCAATGCTATAACATAATAAAAAGTCCATAAATTAATAATTTTTATGAATAATATAGCAATGATATAAGATTTGTACACACTTATTGCTGCTTTATATCTCCTTTCCCTATCCAATAAACTCCCTTTCAATGCAGTAATTTGTTTCTTAAATTATGGCTTAAAATCCTATTGAACCAGGCATTGACCTTAGACGTAGATTATCTGACCAGATTTATGTCTACTGCACAAATATAATATGTAAAGAGCATACACTAATTTATGCTTTTGGGTCTATGATGTTGCATGAATTGCGTATAGCAGGGTGCTGTAAAGAGCCATTAATCTTCAAGTTTGTCACTCCGGAGATTCTCAAAATCATGATTACTTGGAAATGGCCCAGTCATTACAGAGCATCTCAACTGCACACATTGCATTTACATTAATTGCCACCACAATAAAGCTTTGCAGCATTACATACAATAAACATCCTAGAGGATATTCATCCTGATTTTATGCTCAAACTAAAGCTGAATGGGGAGCACAAAGGAATCTTTCTTCAAGATGTCACCAACATTCTATTACTTGGAGTATGAAAGATTAATTTGAAGTTTGGGGCTGGTAAAACAAACCAATTATTACTGCTAATCGCCATTCACATAAAACACATGTTCAGACTGAACAACAGGAACGGAACAGCTGAGAAAATATGTTTTCACAGCAGGAGCCATATTCTGGGTGAAAGTTCAAAGTTCTAATGTTGGCCGCTGAAATCCTCAAGGTTCGACCGTCTGGATAATGGACATGATTTAAAAATTGCTCTACATTCAGCCTTGGACAATTTGTCCAAGTGCCAGATAGGTTTTAAATTATTCCTCAATGCAGGAGACAGAAATAACCTCAAGCACGAAAAAGCAATTATATATCCAGTATTTATTAAGCGCAATTGGAGTTTACAGCTTGAAAGGGGCAAAACTGAATGAGCTGTGCAGTTCAACAATGTTAAGTACATTGTTGAATAAGCTTTAGCAGCTTCTGAAAATTATCTGTGTTGTTTAGTTTAGTTTAGAAATAGAGCACAGAAATAGGCCCTTCGACCCATCAAACCCATGCCGACCACTGATCACACTAGTTCTATGTTATTCCACATGCATCCACTCCCAACACATAAGCGGCAATTTATAGAGGTCAATTAACCTACAAGCCCGCACCTCTTTTGGGATGTGGGAGGAAATCGGAGCACCCAGAGGAAACTCACGTGGTCACAGGGAGAATGTGCAAACTCCACACAGACAACACCCAAGCTCAGGATTTAACCCTGGACACTGGCGCTGTGAGGCAGCAGTAGCAGCTGCACCACTGTGCTGCCCTTGGGGAGCTTGGGCGGTGGAGCTCCAGTAGGCCGTGAACAAACACTGATGGTATCAAACAAAAAGGTGAATAGAGCAGCAAACTTTATATTTGCACAAGATTGCAAATCTTGGATGGATGTATTGGTTGCTTGCGCTAGCATTTCCATCTTCTCTTTAACTAGAAATGACATCACCGTAAGGTGGTTCTCGAATTTTACAAACTCGCAAGATTCATAAAGTGTGAAAAACAAAGTATCTCTGGAGAATATGGATCGGGGATAGGAAAGCCACAGGAACTACTCCCTCCACAACTCCTCAAGTCACATCTCTTCCCACTCAAACCACCCCCTCCCACATTTACTCAGGTGGTTTCAGCTTCCATATTTTGGCTGATACACAATGAAGTGACTGCCTTCCATTCTTTGGGAATCAATATAAGGGCCTTAACATGGCGACTTGTTTAAGCTTTCCATAACATGTTTATGAAAACACACAACAAATCCTGTTTGGTACAAGCCCAAATGCAGGGAACCATCTTGCCGAATCTTCAAAATCAGTGCAGAATTTAACTTTTTTTCAACTTACTTTCCTACTCACTTTATATTCCTCATAAGCCCCACCTGATGGCAGCTTCGTAAACCTGACATACATTTCCTTTTTCTTCCTGACCGTGTTTACAACCTCCTTGGTCATCCATGGTTCCCTTACCTTGCTGTTCTTATTCCCCCTCCTCATTGGTACATGCTGATCCTTCACATTGATCAGCTGCCCTTTACGCGACCCCCCACAAGTCTTCTGAGGATTTACCCATAACAACGGATCCCAATCTACCCTCCTTAGCTCCTGTCTAATGACATTGTAATCTGCCTTGCCCTAATTAAGAACCATCCCCCAACATCCAGACCCGTCCCTATTAAAACCAAACTTAAAACTAGTGAAGGTACACAAAATGCTGGAGAAACTCAGCGGGTGCAGCAGCATCTATGGAGCGAAGGAAATAGGTGACGTTTCGGGCCGAAACCCTTCGGTCCAGCATTTTGTGTACCTTCGATCTTCCAGCATCTGCAGTTCCTTCTTAAAACTAGTGAAGTTCTGATCACTATCCACAAATTCACCTTCCACCGCAACACCAGTCACCTGGCCAGGCTTGTTTCCAAATCTGAGGTCAGGTATGGTCACTATCCAAGTCGGACTATCCATATACTGTTTAAGGAAAACTTCTTGGATGTGCCTAACAAATTCTACCCCATCTAACTCTCTTGCCCCGAGAAAATCCCAGTCTATATTGGGGAAGTTAAAGTTACCCACTCTCCTGAAAGCTACATTGGATACTGACAGTAGTATAGTATTATTTGGATTGAGGTAGGGTGGGAAAGGAAGCAATAGGATGTGTTTACAGGAGGGAGGGAGCGGCAACTTCCAATTTTGGAATCCTAAATGAAACAACTTTCTGAGCCATTGTTGATATTCTACATGGTACTCCTGACATATTACACAAGGCCTTTGTGAAGTTGATGTAGATAGCCATCATTATTCCATAAATAAGTGCGGTTATAAATTATGGATTCCCATTCTGGTCTGCCTCGGATGCTAGACGAGGTTGGATGAAGTATTTGATGTGCATATCCCAGTAAACAATGGCATATAATGTATTTCTGTGCAGGTTTACTGGTTAGGCATTTTTGTAAAATATTGCAAAGCGTGAGGGGAATTTTTTTGAAATGTAGTGTGCCGGGTTTAAGCGAGAAAGTTGTCGTTTATTTTGGTGTATAGTGTTGCACATCATTATTGCAATGTTCATTTTATAAATAAGCAATTTAAAAAAGTCTGTGTCAATGTCATTTATATTTTCAGGCAGCAAATAAACAATATTTTGTCCGTCATAGGTCCATGATGACAAGGCCAACTTGAAACCACAATTTCCATAATATATGCTTTTTTTCTGAAGGCTGCATGATAGATAAGCTTTGAATTTATCCCTATCATTTGCTTTGTTTCTAGGCACCTAATTCTCATTTACATTTGTTTTTTTCTCTACTTGAGACCCAATAGATGGCAGATGCTGGAATCTTGAACAAATAACAACTTGCTGGAGAAGGACAACGGATCAGACAGCATCTGTGCTGGGAAATGGACAGGTGACGTTTCAGGTCGAGACCCTTCTTCTGACTGATGGGATAGTGGAGAGATAGCAGGTAAAAAGAGGCAGGGGTGGGGCAAGAGCTGACAAGCTATAGGTGAATCTCAGTAAAGAGCAGTTGTTTGGCAGATTAATTAGGTGGGGGAAGAGAAGGATGTAATGCTCACAAAGGCTGGTGGTGATAACTGGAGACGACTAAAGGCTGCAGATGGTGGAATCTAATATGAAAGGAAGGTGGGGAGTGAAATGTAGAACCAAAGGGGGGAGAGGTGGTTCAATAGAAACTGGGAGGAAGGTACCTGGAGGGGTAGATGATGAGTGGGAGGAGGAGAAAGGAACTGAGTGATAGGGGTGATGAGGAAAGTGGAAAGGTTTTCATGAGACGATCTGGGAAAATTCAATATTCATATCATTGGGTTGTAGACTACCTGACTACAAGAAGCTATTGACCCAGTTCGCATGTGGCCTCACTCTGGCGGTAGAGAAGGCCAAGGACAGACAGATCGGATGTGAATGGGAATGGAAATGGCTGCCCATCTGGAGTTCCAGCTGGCCCTGAGTGATGGTGCGCACGTGTTTGGTGAAACGTTGGCCTGGTCTACGCTTGCACTCAGGCATGTAGAGAAAGCCACATCAAGAGCACTAAACGCAGCAAACGAGGTTGATGAATGTACAGGTATACTTCTGTCTCACCTGAAAGAGTGCGGATGAACAAACCAGGGAGTCATGAAACCGGACTCTACAGAAAGCCAAAGAGGGTGTGGGGGGTAGGATGTGACTGGTGGTAGGATTGCATTGAAGCTGGCAGAAATGTCGGAGAATGATGCGTTGGTCATGGATGCCATGGGGTGAAATGATAAGGATGGGGGGAGTGGGGAATGTAAGAGCAGAAACTGAGGAGATACAGATGACACAAAAAAAATGGAGGTGGTTGTTTGTATAGGAAGGAACTGCAGATGCTGGTTTAAACCAAAGATAGACACAAACTACTGGAGTAACTCAGCGTGACAGGCAGCATCTCTGGAGAGAAGGAATGGGTGATGTTTCGGGTCGAGATCCCTCTTCAGACAGATCATTCAGAAGGATCTGAGGAGAAAGGTACAGAATGCAGAAAGCGGTGGGTGGGAAGATGTGACTGGTGGGATCATGTTGGAGGTGGCGGAAATGTCAGGGTTCCTGTTTGTAGGGTATCAAAAATTTGAGAATTTGGAGAATTCAATGTTCGTACCATTACATTGTAAGCTACCTAGGCAGAATACGAGGTGCTATTCCTCTAGTTTGCATCAATGCCAGAGCTTAAACCAGTTGTATATATCCACAATAGTCTTGGATGAAGTGTGCTGCAGCTAGGTTTGCAATGCAAATGATACAATAGGTGGACTCACAAGTTGTGAGGGGGAAACAAAAAACCTGTAATGGAATAAAGATAGGTTAAGTGAATAAGCAAAAGTTAACTAATGGAGTTTAACATAGGGAATTGTAAGGTTATCTACTTTGTAAAGAAGACTAGAAAGCAATTTATTATTTAAGTACCTTGAAACTACAAAATGTTCTGATGTAAAGGGATCTAAGAATCCTAGAAAATGAAACATTCAAAGTTAGCATGTAGATAAAGCAATTAACTAGGAAAGCTAATGGAAGAGTGCAAGGGGCATTGAGTTTACCAGGAAGGAAGATTTACAGGGCACTGTTAAAACTACATTTAAAGTATTACATCCATGATTTGATCATTTTAAGTAAATAGAGACGCATAGGAGACAGCACACTAAATTGATTACTGGGATCAATTGATCGATGTATGATGAGACGATATGCAATCTAGATTTAAGAAGAATGAGCTGATCTTTTGAAACAGTCCAGATTCTGAGGGAATTGAAAGGGTGAATGCTGAAAGGATGTTTCCATTGATGGGAATATTTAAAACTAGGATAACAGCTTCAGAATAAAGAGTTGCACATTTAAGACAGAGATGAGGAGGAATGAAGGTAATGATTTCTTAGATTATGATTATGATTCCCAGTACGTGGTACTCAATACAGAGATTGATAGATGATTGAACCACAGGGAAGTCAAGTGGTTCGAGGTGAGGTATCGAAGCCAAAATTGACTTCAATGTTTCCCAACCATATGTTTTTCTGAAAATTAATCATTTAATTTAGCCAACAGCATCAGTGTATTAGTGTATAAATGGGCAAAATGCAAACTGAACAAGAGCAGAGAATTGCTTTCAATGGGCTGAAAATGTACATTCTGCAGGAGGATACAATAAGTTGGAAAATGAATTATTATACAATCTGTGGAGAGTTTGAAATAGTTTTAATGATTATAGTTACATCAAAATATTAAACTCCAAAATTACACAAAACAAAGAAAAGAAAACATTACAGTGCATTCCGTTTAATTAAAGACCTTTGGCAATTCACACAATCCCACGGCTTTAATTTCATGATTTTTTTATCTACCTGGAAACTGTTGAAACTTCACAGATGAATAACATTACCAATGAGGGAAAATAGCCTCAAACCTGTTACTTATGTTTATTAATAATAAATTAAAACATTCCATCAATACCCTTCCAGCCAACATTTCTCAAAATCTTTCATGCTCTGAGCTATTACCTGAGCAAATATTATTCAACTTGCTTAACTAACTTGCTTTGGTTTTGATTTTAATCATCAAAGTTATAATTGAAAATTTTATTGAAATCATTCTTGAATAATTTATCCAAATGGCTAAAATTCACACATGCTGCATTGATGCAGGGCATTCGTTTTTTGGCCTGCATGAAGATTTACAGACTGGTCGATTGGTTTCCTCTACAGACAGCTTTGTAAATAGGTGTGTAGAAAGGAACTGCAGATGCTGGTTCATACCGAATATACGCACAAAGTGCTGGAGTAACTCCGCAGCTCAGGCAGCATCTCTGAAGAGATGCTGGAGAGATGTCTGAAGAAGGGTTCTGTGCCGAAACGGCACCCATCCTTTTTCTACAGAGATGCTGCCTGACCCGCTGAGTTACTCCAGCACTTTGTGTCTGGCTTTGTAAATCAATTTGCAATGTGAGTCTTAGAACAATAGCTGGCAATGGAAACCTTATCTACTCTCCCCATCTCTCCTTGGATGCACCAATATTAATTGTTACCCCCTTCGCCAAAACCCATACTCAGGTCATCTAGCAGTTGACTGTTTATACAGTCAAGGGTTTGGAAGAGCTGCAAGTTATATAGTTTGAACAAGCAATTGCCGCTATTAGAATTCTAGAACATAGAATTAATCAATGACTATATGTCTGTCTGTACCTCCAACATTATTTGAAAACAAGTCTGGAAAATAGTGTAGGAACTGCAGATGCAGGAGATGCCTCCTCCCCCGACTCTGCCTAGTGACCCCGACAGTCCTTACAGGTTAGGCAGAGGTTCACTCGCACCTCCTCCAACCTCATCTACTGTATCCATTGTTCAAGATGTGGAGTTTTATACATTGGCGAGACCAAACATAGATTAGGCAATCGTTTCGCTGAACACCTTCACTCAGTCCGCCTGGACCTACCTGATCTCCCAGTTGCCAGACACTTTAACTCCCCTTCCCATTCCTACATAGACCTTTCTGTCCTAGGCCTCCACCATTGTCAGATTGAAGCTAAACGCAAATTGGAGGAACAGCATCTCATATTTCGCTTGGGCAGCTTACAACCCAGTGGTAGGAATATTGATTTCTCTAACTTCAAGTAACCCCTGCATTCCCTCGCTCTCCATCCCTCCCCCACCCAAGTTGGCCTGTTTCCTTTATCGTTGTTACTTTTTTGCATTTCTTTCATTAATTTGTTCTCTATGTCTCTCTACAACGTCTACATCTCTCGTTTCCCTTTCCCCTGACTCCCATCGAAAGAAGGGTCTCAACCCGAAACGTCACCCATCTCTCCAGAGATGCTGCCTGTCCCGCTGAGTCACTCCAGCATTTTGTGTCTATCTCTGGAAAATATTGTCACTTTGAGAATAATATTTGAGTTCAAAAATTATATATTTCCGTACATCAATTGGAAAATAACCAGCTGTCAGTATATTAAAATCTCTTCTGTACCCTCTAATTAAGAAACCTAGAAATGAACATGAATCTAAGATTAGTAGCATGTCATTTAAAAGAGGGAAGACATTTTCTCAGCACCTGACTGTACCTCTCCCCCTGATATTATTCCATGATAGCGGCAATCATTTAGACTTGCGAGGACCCTTTCCCTTTACCTCCAGTTTGCCTGCAAGAATGAAAATGTTGGTAATCTATTGATCGAGATCAAATGAGATCAAATGAAGCTCATTACACTCCAAGAGGAGAGAGATATGAAAAGATATTTAAAATTATCTTTTTTTTTAAGTTTGTAAAAATATCAATAAAAAAACTCATGGACACAGACAGACACAAAAATTGTGGACCTGGGGATTAAGGTTGAGAAGAGAATGGATGGGGTGAAGCATAAACCTTCCACTGTTCAGACACAACAGAAACTCCATGAGTAAATAAAGAACAAATGGTTAATATATTCAGTGAAACCTGTTCTGCCAAACATCACTGGGCCAGGTGTAATTATGCCTTCATAAAAATTGTGTAACTCACAGAGAACCAACATTGACTGTAATTTCTAACCCAAGACACTGGGGGAACCCAGTGGCAGTGGTGAACTTTTTCAAAGGGGTTGTTAAGTACCGAGGAACTCATTAAGAAACAGGAGACTGCAGATGCTGGAATCTCAACCAGAAGACAAACTGCTCCAGGAATTCAAGGTCAGGAAACATTTGTAGAAGGAAATGGACAGACAGTGTTTCAGGTTGGGACTTTACTTCAGATGTAGAAGGGTCCTGGTCCAAAGAGAGATCTGAGGAAGAGGCCCAACCAAAAAAGATATATGTCCACTTCCTTCTATGACTGCAGCCTGACCTGCTTAGTTCCTGCAGTGATTTGATTCTTGAACTCATGCAACAGTTGTTTCTACAGATATAGTAGGCTTTTCATCTGGACTCTTTCTTCTACTTCACAGTGCTTCAAAGTTACAAGTCATTACAAGAAAACCAAGATAGGTTTGACGTGGCTGGGTATGTCCTCAATGAGCATTCACGAGTGCAAATGTCAGGGGGAAATGAAAACTTGTTAACAGCTGTTAGACTACCATTAACTCAAACTTTTCTCCATCAAAGCATCTTTGTTGCGCTAATGGATGGCAATCAAACGTTTCAATATCAGACAATTCGCGATCTTGCAGCAGGCAACTAGGATGGAAATGGTACAATCACAAGATCAGAAGAGAGTGATGCATCAATCATATTGGCACAGGTGTGCATTTTGAATTACAACTAAAGAGAGTTTAAAGGAAAAAAGTATGAGGGAGAGACAGAGAGAGAAGCTACAGATAAAACATACTGAACAGAATTCTGTCAGAGTTCATTTAGAATTAAACAATGACTAACATTTTGAGTTATTGTTTGCACTTAGGATGGATTCCCAACCATCAATTACTCAGGAAACAGTGCCAAAAGAGGTCATTAGAGCATTACATTTAGTGTTATATATTAGCACTGTCAGTAACAGCTGCATATGATGGTAGATGCATTACTGGCACTTGCTGTGCTTACAATCTGCTATGAACGAGAATACGCTACACAGAATGGATAAAAGGTTTCACCCCTCCCCTCCCCCATCACAACACCCGCCTTCCCCCACTGAATATAATGGAAAGTACTGGCACTCCTCTCAGTTGAGCTTTTTGCCTTAGCAAAATCTCTGGGCTAAGGATGGTGGCACAGTGGCGCAGCGGTAGATTTGCTGCCTTACAGCGCCAGAGACCCGTGTTCGATCCTGACCACGGGTACTGTCCGTACAGAGTTTGTACATTCTCCCTGTGACCATGTAGGTTTTCTCCAGGTGCTCCAGCTTCCTTAGATATAGAGTTGAGCTCTCTATATAAAGGCCAATCAAATAACTCCTGGGCAAACACTCTACAGTCTACTTCAGATACAAAATAAAGCTCCCTCGACATTTCCTATACATTTTCCCAGGGCACAGCATTGGTTAGTTATTTAGCAAAGCTGCCTATCCCTGGACAGATACAGTACAATGAGCCTTAAGGGCCTGTCCCACTTAGGTGACATTTAGGCGACTGCAGGAGACTATGCAGTCGTCACATGTTCGCGGGTGGTTGCCGGGTAGTCGCCTTCACGGTCGTGAGGAGTTCCCGTATTCCCGTAGTCGCGGCCTCATTATGGTCGCCGTGAATTTTTCAACATGTTGAGAAACTAGCGGCGACTAGAATGAAGCCGCCATGGAAAGTAACGAGAATTCTCGTGCGTAGATGGGTCGCCAGGAGGTCCTAATGGGTTTCCAGGAGGTCAAAGGTCCTCAGGGGTTCTCGTAGGTTGTAACCAGTGCTGACTGGTGAACTTCATTGGCTCATTGGGAAAAAGTAAGCAGTAGTTTCCAAAATCAAGGATAACTGACCGGTAATGTTAAATGTCCGCCGAGCTTCACAGCCATGTATCTCTGGCTTCTTAAAAGTTGCCTCAACTCCTTCTCCCCCCTCTCCCTCCCACTACCCCCCCCCCTTTAAAAGGACTTACCTTACACTGTGCTTTAGCCGTCTTTTTACAGCACCAACCTTCCTGTTCATGGTCTGTTTCACCTTGGAGTGTCTGTTTCACCTTGACTTTGCACCATGTGAATTTTTTAGACAGCGCTCCCCCCACTTGCCCTGTCCCCGCCTGCATAACGGGCTGGTGAATTAAGCGATGTGTTTGTATGCGTGTGTTCCACTGACAGTCACCGTTCCAGTTGCCGGTTTTTCAGGCGACTGCCGGCAACTTGACACTTGCCAGCAGTCCGCTGAAAAATCGCCTAAGTGCCACAGGCCCATTAAACTGTTCCCAAAATTAGCCAGAGGTTAGACATCTCTTCTGTACTGAGCCAGGGTCAGAGAACTCTTGTCCGCATTATCGCTCCATCTGTCACACCCACAAACCTCTCTGTACCTCCTTGTCATATTTCTCGTTTCCCTCTCCCCGATTCTCAGTCTGAAGAAGGTTCTCGACTGAAAGGTCACCTATTCCTTTTCTCCAGAGATGCTACCTGGCCCGCTGAATTACTCCAGATTTTTTTGACTATCTTCGATGTAAATCAGCACCTTCAGTTCCTTGCTACATAACCTCTCCATTGTTTAGCACTCAGTGTTAAATCCACCTCCACGCTGAAACAGAACTTAAGCATCTACAGCGAACCAAGGTCCCAGCACTTTGTGTGGAGTAACCCAGCAGCTTGTGCCTCCGTTGACGTTTCTTTCTCGCAGGCAGAGTTTGTGGCTGGCTGAAAAATTCAGAGCTGAAGTTTCCTACTCATTCGATGTTGCAAACCGTCACCATGTAAAATGATCACACTTAATCTACAGTGCAGAAATCCAGTCATCAAAAGAATACTCCAATAGCTATTTGCAAAAGATCAATACATTACGATTACTGCAAAACCATGCGTGACAAGTAGGATAAATAATTTCTGACAGTGTTGGTGAATATCTCTAAACCGAGGGCAAGGTCAAAACAATCGCCGTTACTCTGAAGCAATTTGTCTCAGTTCACACTGTCACAGTTCAAAAGACTCTTATCAGATTAGAATGAAAGGAAACATTGCCGGCTCAACAAAATCTTTTTGCCAAAAAAAGAATTTAAAGCCCATCACCTGACAAATTAGTAAATCAAAGTTAGACTCAAAAAGCTGGATAACTCTTTCTTCTTTCCTCGACGGAGATGCAACTTTTTCCGTGTCGTATCTCCATCCGCACTGCGTCCTAACATCGTGGAGTTGGCAGCCTCTTGTTTAGGACTTCTAGATCTCCAAAACAGTGGATCCTGTGGACTTTAACATAGAAACATAGAAAATAGGTGCAGGAGTAGGCCATTCGGCCCTTCGAGCCTGCACCGCCATTCAATATGATCATGGCTGATCATCCAACTCAGTATCCTGTACCTGCCTTCTCTCCATACCCCCTGATCCCTTTAGCCACAAGGGCCACATCTAACTCCCTCTTAAATATAGCCAATGAACTGGCCTCAACTACCTTCTGTGGCAGAGAATTCCAGAGATTCACCACTCTCTGTGTGAAAAATGTTTTCCTCATCTCGGTCATCTCAGAGAGGGCGATCCCTTTGCCGGGGGTTGGTCTTTGGTGGTCCAACCTGCTGGAGCTGCGGACCTTAATATCGTGAAGCTCGCTGTCCCTGGTTAGTGACAGAATTCGGGTACTCCAAGCCGCAGGAGTTCGAATGCCACGATGTGGGAGCTCGACCGCCACGATGCAGGAGCTTGATCGCCGGCTGTGGATGGTTCGACTCCCCCGACTGCGGGAGGAAAGGAGGAAAGAAGATAAGACTTTATTGACTTCCATCACAGTGGGGAATGTGGAGGAGCCGCTGTGGTGGATGTTTATGTCAATTTTTATGTAGTTGTGTGTCTTGTTGCTATTTTGTTTATACTGTATGGCAAACCGAATTCCTCGTATATTGCAAAACATTCTTGGCTAATAAATTACGATTATGATTATGAAAAGACAAATCAAAGCCAGCAACGATGCCCACAATGGTCCATTGTTGGCTGTGGGAAAGGTGATAAAAAATAAAACAAACAGTGAAACTCTGCAGGACGAGAGTGAAACTAGTACGATGACTAGGGTGGGGGAAGTGATGGAGAGAAAGGGGATGCAAGGGTTACTCGATGTTGGAGAAATCAAATTCATACCGCAGGGTTGTAAGCTGCCAAAGCAAAATATGAGATGCTGTTCCTCCCATTTGTGTTTGGCCTCACTCTGACAATGGAGGAGGCCCAGAACAGAAAGGTCAGTGTGGGAATGGGAAGGGGAGTTAAACTTGTAAGCCTAGGCGGGCTGAGCGGAGGAGTTCAGCCGAGGCGGATTGAGCAAAGGTGTTCAAATCAATTCATTTTACCTGCTGAGTTTTAGCCCTGTTGGTGCTTTCCTAATTATTACTTACTAAATTCAGTGAATTCCCATCAGATACCTTTGCATAGCTATCACAGAACCTAAGAGAGACGAGACAGGGAAACGAGTACAAGGCAAAAAGTCCATTTTACTATGAAAGGTGAAAGGGGTGGAGAGGTTGAAGGGTAGTGCTGGCACAGGGATTGGGGAGGATTGGGAAATATAAAGTGACACCTGTACTGAGGTGGCATAACATTCCATGAGAAAACCACACTGTCAGAATACAGTCGAAGAGAGTATGGAAAGAGAAGACAAAGAAAAATTAAAAATATGCTCGGCTAAAATGAAACTGTTCCTCTGCAGGTTCCAATGAGTATTATAGCAGAGGAAAGAGTCCACAAACTGCATTGCGGGAAATCAGCCTCAAACCACAACTTCTGCACCTTAGGGTGTGGCTCAGAGACTGGGCTTCAGGTCTGCACCTAATTAAAGAAAATCAATGAACAAGCCAGCTTACTTAACAAATTAAAATAATACTCATTAACATAGGCAAAAATAATATTTTCATGGCAACATCATTTCTGGAGCTATTCTGTACTAGAATATTTAGCGGGGTACCGCTAACTTTGTGCATCACGTGATCTGAGTGCCACTGCCACTTTCATTATACAGATTGAACGTTCACTAATATCTCTCCTGCCAGAAATCGTTAATCAGCCATGGAATAATCTGCCAGGCTTGCTTAGCCTTTCATTGGCCTGAAATCCATCCTCTCTTCTTATCGAGCCCACACACAAGATTAGAAGTTGTTCAGCCAGAGCTGGACACACTTCTCGGCATCTGCACAATGGTGTCTGTCTTGTCGCGTCTGTCTTGTGCTTCTTGTGCATGGTGGTGGAAAGATTGGTGGAAACAGGGCCGCGACGTGAACGCTCTTTCCTTGACCCCAACCATCCCCTAATTTACAGATGAAGAACAAAAACATGTGACAACGCTACTCTGTCTGCATTTCACCCCACAAACCATCTCATCATGTGAATCATATAATCAGGAAACTTGCACAGATGTTTCATATTCATACTTCATGGCCATGGACATTTACTGCAACCTATTCTCTCTCTTATACACCATCAATAGACGCCACACCCCTCAATCCACCCATCAGATACTCAATTAACACATCAACCAGTGATTCTTTGGGATGTGGGAGGAAAGTAAAGGGCCTGTCCCACTTTCACGACCTAATTCACGACCTTTTTTACTCGTGGACATTTTTCATCATGTTGAAAAAACGCCCCGACCTACTTGATGCCACGAGTACCCACGATTAGCATCACGACCTGCTACGACCTCCTACGACCTACCTACGACCTCCTATGACCTCGTGATGACCATGCTGCGAGTATGAGTCTAGGGCAAACTTGGCAGAGGTCGTGAATTAGGTCGAGAAAGTGGGACAGGCCCATGAAGCTCCGAAGGATAACCCCTGGCATCATGCAAACTGCAGACTGGATCACAGGACCACAAAATAAGAAGATTCCCTCCTTCCCAAATAAGATCACCAGATCTATAGCAGGAAGAATATTGACAGTCACTGGCAACCTCTCTCCTCCCAACCAAATTACCGATGGACAATATAGGTGGCGCAGCGGTAGAATTGCTGCCTTAGTGACAGAGACCCGAGTCCGATCCTGATTCTGTACGGAGTTTGTATGTTCTCCCGGTGGCCTGCGTGGGTTTTCCCCGGGTGCCCCAGTTTCCTCTAACACTCCAAAGACGTTCAGGTTTGTACGTTAATTGGCTTTGGTAAAATTGTAAATTGTCTCTTGTGTGTGTAGGATAGTGTTAGGTATGGAGTGATCGCAGGTCGGCGCAGACCCGGTGGGCTGAAGGGCCTGTTTCCACTCTGTATCTCTAAACTAAACTACAGTATAAAGCATTGGAAGACTTCAACACCATACTTCCAGTCAGAGGGCCAAGCAACATGGAAAATGATGGGCAATACACCAGCAGGTAAAACTAGACGAACCAGGTCCAAGGCTCAATGACAAGTTCAGAAGCAGGTCAACTTCTCATTGAAATAGCTCCACATGTTCATGTTCATACTACTGGGGATAACTATAGAGTGATGCCGAGGAGAAAGGCAGCAACAGCTACATACAGAAGCTACTCTCAAATCAGGAAGATCAGTTATTAATATGCCACTTCCCTACGGAAGCTTGGCCACTTTGTGTACAAGATGCAATCCTGCTTTAGCCGATTCAAGAATCATTCTTTGTCATAGAGTCATACAGCATGGAAATGGACCCTGCTTCACAACTTGCTCATGCCAACCAAGACTCCCCATCTACACTGGTCCCACCTGCCTGTGTTTGGCCCATATCCCTCTATATCTTTCCCAGCCAGATATAGCCTAGACCATCACACAAACCAGCCTCCCTTCCATTGACTCCATCTATGTTTCATAACATAATCAAGGACCAGTCTCACCCCAGGCACTCACTCTTCACCCCTCTTGTTTGAAAAAGCATACATAGAACCATAGAAAAATAGGTGCAGGAGTAGGCCATTTGGCCCGTCGAGCCATTCAATATGATCATGGCTGATCATCTAAACTCAGTACCCCATTCCTGCTTTTTTCCCTTGATTCCTTTAGCCCTAATAGCTAAATCTAACTCTCTCTTGAAAACATCCAGTGAATTGGCCTCCACTGCCTTCTGTGGCAGAGAATTCCACAGGTTAACAACTCTCTGGGGGAAAAGGTTTTTCCTCATCTCAGTCCTAAATGGCCTACCCTTTATTCTTAAACTGTGACCCCTTGGTTCTGGACTCCCCCAACATCGGGAACATTTTTCCTGCATCTAGCCTGTCCAATCCTTTAAGAATTTTATATGTTTCTATAAGATATCCTCTCATCCTTCTAAATTCCAGTGAAAACAAGCCCAGTCTACCCATTCTTTCATCATATGTCAGTCCCGCCCTCCCGGGAATTAACCTGGTTAACCTACGCTGCACTCCCTCAATAGCAAGAATGTCCTCCCTCAAATTAGGAGACCAAAATTGCACACAATACTCCAGGTGCGGTCTCACCTGTACAATTGCAGCAGGGCCTCCATGTTCCTAAACTCAAATCCTCTTGCAATGAAGGCCAACATGCCATTAGCTTTCTTCACTGTCTGCTATTACATTAGTCATTCTTACTATTAATGACTAATGTACAAGCACTCCAGGTCTCGTTGCACCTCCTCATTTCCTAATCTGACACCATTAATAATCTGCCTTCCTGTTCTTGCCACGAAAGTGGATAACCTCACATTTATCCACATTATACTGTATCTGCCATGCATCTACCCACTCACCCAACCTATCCAAGTCACCCTGCAGCCTCATAGCATCCTCATCGCAACTCACACTGCCACCCAGCTTTGTGTCATCCGCAAACTTGGAGATGTCACATTTAATTCCCTCGTCTAAATCGGTAATATATATTGTAAATAACTGGGGTCCCAGCACCGAGCCTTGTGGCACCCCATTAGTCACTGCCTGCCATTCTGAAAAGGACCCATTAATTCCTGCTCTTTGCTTCCTGTCTGCCAACCAGTCCTCTATCCATGTCAATACCCTACCCCCAATACCATGTGCTCTAATTTTGCACACTAATCCCGTATCGGACATTGTCAAAGGCTTTTTGAAAGCCCAGATACACCACATCCACTGGCTTTCTTTATCTAATGTACTTGTTACATTCACAAAAAAATCCAGTAGATTAGTCACTGGTTTCCAAATGCACTGCTTTAACATCTTGAACAATTGACTCAAGCATCTTCCCCTCAACCGATTTAAAGCTAACTGGTCTATAATTCCCTGATTTCTCTCTCCCTTCTTTTTTTTAAATTTGGGTTACATTGGCTACCCTCCAGTCCACAGGAACTGATCCAGAGTCAGGAGAACATTGGAAAATGATCACCAATGAATCCACGATTTCTAGGGCCACCTCCTTAAGTAGTCTGGGATGCAGATCATCAGGCCCTGGGGATTCATCGATGTTTCAGAAGAGATAATGATACAGAGAAGATAGTCCGAGGAACATGAACCCATTTTTTTTTCATTTTTTTTTTTTTTTTAATTTGTTTATAGGGACAGTGCATATTAATGAACATTTGCATGTAAATATGCGAGATTGTAGCCAATCAGTAGCTAATTTCCGTCTCTAGTCCCAGGCAAAGGTAGGTGAAGTGTCTTGCCCAAGGACACAACGACAGTACACACTCCAAGCAGGATTCGAACCGGCCACCTTCAGGTTGCCAGCCGAACACTTTGCCCATTGCGCCATCTGTCGTCCTGGGCATTTGGCACAGAGTGTGGCCGGACGCAAAGAAGTGTTGCACAAGGCCAACTCCAACATACCATACAAGGAATAGAATGCATTTGGCATTCTAATAATGCACCTCTTTGTCAATCTGCCACTTATAATAACCTTCTTACACATGGCAAAAATAGTTTAATTGTTTTCTCTAAATAACCAAGGGGCACAGCTCCAATCTTCAGCAGGGAATATTTCTTCATGCCCATCTTTGGATGCCTTCACCTCACCAAGCACCATAACAGGAACATCATGAGTCACACTCGTGCCAGTGGCTTTATTGCCACATAAGGCACCGACCGGAGTTATGCAGCTGAGAATGTCATAAAGTCATACAGCGGGGAAACAGGCCCTTCATCCCAACTTGCCCACGCCAACCAACCACATCTACACTCACCCCGCCTGCCTGCGTTTGACCCATATCTCTCTAAATCTGTCCTATCCATAAACCTGTCTAATTGCTTCTTTAGTGCTGCGATAATCCCCGCCTCTACCTCCTCCAGCAGCTCATTCCATACACCCACTACATTTTGTGTAAACAAGTCAGGTTCCAATTAATTATTTCCCCCCTCACCTTAAACCTGTGACCTCTGGTTCTCTATCCCCCGACTCTGGGCAAGAGTCTCTGTATGTTTACCCGATCTATTCCTCTCATGATTTTGTACACCTCAGTAAGATCACCCTTTATCCTCCTGTGCTCCTAGGAATAGAGTTCTGGCCTGCTCAACCTCTCCCTGTAGCTCAGCCCCTCCAGTCCTGGCATCATCATCGTAAGTATTCTCTGCTCTTTTCCAGCTTGTTTCCTGGTTAATTGACATGTGTGGATTACCCCCATTGTGTAGGGAGTGCATGAAAAAGTGGGATAACATCGAACTAGTGCAAACAGTTGATTAGTGGTCGGTATGGAATCAGAGTATGTCCATGCTTTATCTCTAAGCTAAACATTTAATGCCATCAGAAAGGTTATGGTCATTTTTCATATATTCACTTTTATGGAGAAGACTACATGTAACATCTAAAAGAAAAAGATAACAGGTATCAGCTTTCAAACCTCACGGCCTTTCACCCACTTTGATTGCATGTGGAGACATAAAGCTAGTGTAGCATGCCATTGCAAAGAGGCACATTCATTGCAATCCTGCTACGCCTACTCTTCATTCCATGATAACGTATTAACTACCAAAACAAGTCAAAGCTGAATACCATTCCTTCTGTTAAAATTTACCAAAATATCTGCTGTTCAGAAAGCTATTCTAATCTCCTCAATGTGTCGGAGGAAGGTGCATAATACATTGAACAACACACTCAGTTACTTAAGCAATTTCTCAACGAGGTTTCGGGTCGAGACCCTTCTTCAGGGACCCTTCTTCAGGGTCTCGACCCGAAACGTCACCCATTCCTTCTCTCCAGAGATGCTGCCTGTCCCGCTGAGTTACTCCAGCTTTTTGTGTCTATCTTCAGTAACAAATACTTTGACATTTCTAATTTCTGTCACTCCTGTTGATGAAAAGATTTGAGGTCGTCTAAAGTAAAGTCCACCTGTGGCACCACTTTCAGGGAACTATGTCAAGGTACGGCACAGTGGCACAGTGGTAGAGCTGCTGCCTTACAGCGCCAGAGTCCCTGGTTCGATCCTGACTTTGGGTGCTGTCTGTATCGAGTTTGCACATTCTCCCTGTGACAGCGTGGGTTTTCTCTGGGAGCTCTGGTTTCCTTTCACATCCAAAGACGTGCAGGTTTATAAGTTAATTGGGTAAGTTGTATAATAATTTCTAGTATGTAGGATAGTGTTAATCTACGCGGTGATCACAGGTCGGCGTGGACAAGGTGGGATAAAGGGCCTGTTTCCGCACTGTATCTCTAAATTCTAGTCAAAATCTTTGGAAACATCAGATATAAATGCAGAATGTAAATTTATAAAGAGTGAGAATATAACAATGTAAGCGTATGAAAAATAGCTGAAGTAGGTCATTGCCTGTTCTCCCTTTAATAAGATTATAAATTATAATTCTTCTCAATGCCACTTTGCCATACTAATCTATATCCCTCTATTCCCTTAATATCAAAAAGTGGTATCAATCTGTCTTGAGTGTACTCAGAAAATGAGCCAACAATTCCTCAAGGAATCCATTGAATTTATGACTTTGGCTGAAGAAATGTCTTCTCATTTCAATCCTGAAATATTGGCTATTTCGAGGCTTTGACTCCAGGAGTCCACCCACGCTAGACAGGGGAAAGATCATCCCAGCATGTTTCAGTGAGATCATCTGTCATTTTCTATCTGTCTTCCTAATCTCTTACCACAAGACAAATACCCCCAGCCATCCCTCCCTCTATTCCTAGTATATCTTTCGTTAGGTTGGGACTCCAGACCAGCCAACAATATTTCAGGTATGATCTCACTTGGCCCTAACCAGGACGGCAAGGCATGGGGCTGGGGGGGGGGGGGGGGGGGGGGGGGGGGGTTGTGCCATGACGGAGAGGAAAGAACAATGGGCAATGGAGGATCCGGCATGTGGGGACAGCGTGAGGGAGGAGGGGGAGAACGGAGGGGGGTGAAGAACAAAAGGGGACCGGGGGGGGGGGGAGATTTGTAACTTTGTAAACGCCCTTCATGGGCGACTATTTGTACACCTTGGGTATGCAAGCAAGGAATTTCATGGTGACGTCACAATAAAGTATTCAATTCAACAGTGGCGCAGTGGTAGAGTTGCTACCTTACAGCGCTAGAGACACAGGTTCAATCCTGACAATGGGTGCTGGTTGTATGGAGTATGCACGTTCTCCCTGTGACCATTAGTTTTCCCATTAGTGCAACGGTGCTGATGCTTCTCTAGGTGCTACGGTATCCTCCCACATTCCAAAAACGTGCGGGTTTGTAAGTTAATTGGCTTCTGTAAATTGTCCCTAGAGTGCAGGATGGGCGATTGCTGGTCAGCATGGACTCGGCGGGCCGAAGGGCCAGTTTCCTCGCAGTTTCTCTAAAACTAAAACTAAACATAATTGGTGCTGAATGTTTTTTACATTTGAGCTCAAATCCTCTTGTGATAAAGGTCAGCATAACATTTGCTTTATTAATTGTTTAATAGGTCAGAGATTTGTATACATGCATCTCTCAATTTATGAGAGGGGTATATTCTTGGAGAACAATGCATTAAGTGAAACAAAAACAGATAATGCAGACCAGGCACCCAATGATGAAATGAAAAACAGTTATTTAATTTTGAAATCCATTAATCAAAGTGCCTTAATTTGTCCAAGGTCTTCTCAAACATCTACTGGATCCCCATAATCTGTTGTGATGGTTGTAACTTCATAAATGCAAATAGACACGTCACCCATGATTTCTCTTTCATAAATGCATGTCAATTCTGCCTAATCCAATCCAATCATTATTTTGATATTTGATTATCACTTTAACAAATTCTTCTAATATTTCCCTACTGCTTGCAAGTGGATTAAATTTGGAACTTCTGGCATTTTTATCTTCTAATTATTTACATGCACTATTTTAACTGTTGCCGACCATAATTCTCTAATGAATAAACAACTGTTAGCTCATGGCTTTTTGGTAGACAATTGCCAGAAATCAATCACTCAGTGGTGTAACGTTTACTGATACTCCTGAGATGGAGTTCTATAATCTTTGTCCTGAATCGTCACCTACTCCTTTTCTCCAAAGATGTTGCCTGTTGTACTGAGTTACTCCAGCATTTTGTAGCTATCTTCAGTGTAAACCACATCTGCAGTTCCTTCCTATCCAACAGGCAATTGAGGAGGGACCTATTGTAGCGAGTGGTTAGAATATAGAGTGTGTAGGAAGGAACTGCAGATACTGGTTTAACACTGAAGATAGATACAAAATGCTGGAGTAATTCAATGGGACAGGCAACATCTTTGGAGAAAAGAAATAGGTGACGATCGAGGTCGAAACCCTTCTAAGATTATAGAACTCCCTCTCAGGAGTAGCAAGGCAAATTACAACGGGAAGCTAAGTAGATGATGGGTGAAAACTTCCATGTATTTCCAGTTTTCTGTTCAAGGCCATCAAGTTTGAATTCAATTAATTTGGATCATAACAAATGAATATCAATGCTTTTAGTTCTTAAATGCATGTTGTGCACAATCCTGTGACTGGATAAGGAAACGATCTGAAAAATTAAGAGTATGGAAGCTATTTTTAAAAATCGCTTGGACCTCTTTCTATTTAAAGTTTACATCTGTCTATTGTTAATTAATGAGCTGAATTGTGCTGGGGAAGAGTTGATGGGCAAAGTCAATTGTTTGTGAAAGACAGCACAAAATGAGAGCTGGCGACAAAATAATATTTCACAGATAATATTTCAGAGAGTTCAAGTATGAGGCAGTATTACTTTTGTAATTTAATGTTAACTTGGTCTGGTTAATGCTATAGAAATCAAATAAATTAAAATTTAAATAAACCATTAATAAATTTCACAACTTACCTAAATTCCATCCCACTCTAAATGTTACTGACAAATTTTTCTCCCCTTCTGTCCAATCCCAGATTAATATAACTCAAACAATGAGGCAGTGTCTCACTGAATATTTCAATGACAACCTCTTATCTCCTAATTAAATGCTATTCCAACAATACTTCAAATGTTGTTAGATAATTTAGTCTAGTTTTACCTTTAGATTTAGATACAAGTGGAAACAGGCCCTTTGGCCCACCAAGTCCACACCGGCCAAAGATTATCTGTGTACTTGTTCTATCCTACTTGCCAGAGGCAATTTGCAGAAGCCAATTAACCTACAAACCTGCACGTCTTAGGAATGCGGGCGGAGCAAACCCACGCGGTCACATTCACAGGGAAAATGAACAAACTCCATACAGGCAGCACCCGTGGTCAGGATCAAACTCTGCTCTCTGGCGCTGTAAGGCAGCAACTCTACCACTGCGCCACCCTAAAAATGCCACTTCAAATTACCCCGATATCTTACATTCAATGTGCTGTATAAATGGAGTTTGGCTCAGTTGTTGTACAGAGGAGTACAGAGGAGATTTACTAGAATGTTGCCTGGGTTTCAACAACTAAGTTACAGAGATAGGTTGAATAAGTTAGGTCTTTATTCTCTGGAGCGCAGAAGGTTAAGGGGGGACTTGATAGAGGTCTTTAAAATGATGAGAGGGATAGACAGAGTTGATGTGATCAAGCTTTTCCCTTTGAGAATAGGGAAGCTTCAAACAAGAGGACATGACTTCAGAATTAAGGGACAGAAGTTTAGGGGTAACATGAGGGGGAACTTCTTTACTCGGAGAGTGGTAGCGGTGTGGAATGAGCTTCCAGTGGAAGTGGTGGCGGCAGGTTCGTTGGTATCATTTAAAAATAAATTGGATAGGCATATGGATGAGAAGGGAATGGAGGGTTATGGTATGAGTGCAGGCAGGTGGGACTAAGGGAAAAAAGTTGTTTGGCACGGACTTGTAGGGCCGAGATGGCCTGTTTCCGTGCTGTAATTGTTATATGGTTATATGGTTAACAATTTCTTTTGGTGATTTTTTCTCCTCAAATTTCTTAACACTATCGACAGCAACATTTTGTGATATAAGTTGGAGATGCTTTTTTTGTTGCTCGTTTCGACTGCAGTGAAGATGGTTTACAGTTGGAATACTGTCAAGACTGGTATTGATTTTCTTTAAGAACGCCCAGAGCTGAAATTAGTATGAAATTGAAATACAAATTGAAAATAAAGAAAAATCTATCAGGTGTCATTATTAGTCAACTGTGTCTGTAACAATCTTTCTGAATACCAACCAATTAATTCTCCTGTCAAATTATAAGGGTAACCAAATTGTCATCTATTGATATATTTCTGAATGTTTTTCTCTCATGATACATTGGTATATCAAGGAAAGGCTCTGGAGTTACAGGGGAAAGAAGAGTATATGTTGGTAATGTGGGATGAATCAAGATGGGTGAAATCTTGCATGAAGCATAAAGAACAGATGCTGAGTTTTACTTGCAAAATCAAAGAGTGTAATGAGCTGACAGTTTCAAGGATCGAACCTTGCTAGTTTACCTACAATGTTGGACTCCACATGGGTGTCGAGGTTAGTTGAACAGAGTCAAATGTGCATGCAGGACAGTAAAACATGAGAAACAGAGTTGCTGCCTTACAGCACCAGAGACCCGGGTTCAATCTTGACTAAGGGTGCTATCTGTATGGAGTTTGTAACGTTCTCCTCGTGACCACATGGATTTTCCCCAGGAGCTCCGGTTTCCTCCCACACTCCAAAGACATACAGGTTTGTTGATTAATTGGCTTTGGTAAAGATTGCAAATTGTCCCAAGTGCGTAGGATAGTGTATGGTGATCGCTGCTCGGTGCGGACTCTGTGGACCAAAGTGGCCCGTTTCCACCCTGTATCTCCAACTAAACTAAACAAAGAACAACTAATTGTATTTTGCAGAACATAATCTTGCTGGGATTCTGCTGCATGATGCTGGGGAACCACTCACAATATCCTCATTGTGTTCTCACTCACACCACTTTTCGCCCGATCAAGTTTAATGTTTATATCCTTTCGAATTTCACTGGGTTTGTTTTGTCTTACAGTCATCATTAGTACTATTTTCTGAAACCTTTCCTAAATATCAATGACTTGAATGTTTAATCCACAGAATGGTGTTCAATATTCCAACAAATTACAATAAAATATCCATAACACATAGCTCCTCATAACAAGAGGAAAGGCAAGTGGAAGCCCGCATGATAATCCTCTCCTGCATTACAAGGACGAATCTCAAATTATGGCCGGAGCCTTGAATTTGAGGTTTAGTTCCACCAAGAGGTTTAGTTCCATCATTGCTATTGGACCTTCCCAATCTCGCCCCTCAATTACCCCACACAGAACTAGGGGAACATACAAACACAAGGGAGCACCAAAAATCTCCCATGTTAATGATTCAAACCATCAACGTTTTAAAAAAGCATTTGCCATACAGATGCATTTCATGAATCTCAACTCATGTGAAGAGCAGTGAATTCAGTGAAGAGCAAGAGATGTGCTAATCAGCCTTAGTTTTCACAAAAGCCAATGATTCTGCTCTGAAGTGCCTGTTCCTGAGATACCGATTCATTCTCTGTCGAGAGAAATGCTCCATACAAGTTGCATCCCTTCAACCTGATGTTGCAGCAGTGATTGTGAACTTGCCTCGTAATGTATCGATTATCAATTGCAGAATGTATCGACATTCTGGGGCAGCAGAATGGCACAGTGATAGAGTTGCTGCCTTTTATGGGCCTGTCGCACTTAGGCGCTTTTTCAGCGGACTGCCGGCGACTGTCAAGTTTCCGGCAGTCGCCTGAAAAGCCGGCAAATGGAACGGTGATTGTCAGAGTGGAACACACACACACAAACACATCGCTTCCTTCACCAGCCCGTTATGCAGACGGGGACAGGGCAAGTGGGGGGAGCGCTGTCTAAAAAAGTCACATGGTGCAAAGCCAAGGTGATACAAACACACACGGATGAACAGGAAGGTTGGCACTGTAAAAAGACTGCTAAAGCACAGTGTACGGTAAGTTTAAAAGAGGGGGGAGAGGGGGGAGAAGGGGGGGAGAAGGAGTGGAGACAACTTTTAAGAAGCCAGCGATACACTGCTGTGAAGCTCGGCGGACATTTAACATTACCCGTCGGTTATCCTTGGTTCTGAAAACTACTGCTTACCTTTTTTTCTCCAATGAGCCAATGAAATTCACCGGTCAGCATCAGCTACAACCTACGAGAACCTCCAAGAACCTTCGGCCTCCTGTCAACCCATTAGGACCGCCTGGCGACCCACCTACGGCACGAGAATTCTCGCTACTCTCCATGGCAGCTTCATTCTAGTCGCTGCTAATTTTTCAACATGTGGAAAAATTCACGGCGACCATCATTTCCGTGAATTTACGGGAACTCCTCAAGACCATGAAGGCGACTCCCCGGCAACCACCCGCAAACATGTGGTGACCATGTGGCGACTGCATAGTCTCCTGTAGTGCCTAAAAAGACGCCTAAGTGGGACAGGCCCATTACAGCACAGATCCGGGTTCAATCCCGACGACGGGTGCTATCTGTACATTCACCCAGTGACCACATGGGTTTTCTCCAAGATCTTCAGTTACCTCCCACACCCAAAAGACGTCCAGGTTTGTAGGATAATTAATTGGTTTTCTATAAATGTAAATTTATAAAGACTGGTCTGCCCCAACAGCTGCTGACAACGTTCTACCGCTGCACCACAGAGAGCATACTAACGTATGGCATCTCTGTGTGCTATCTCAGTTGCACGGAGGCGGAGAGGAGAGCTCTTCAGCGCGTCATCAACAGAGCGCAGCGGATCATCGGGACAGAGCTACCAGCCTTGGAGGGTATCTACCACACGCGGTGCCTCAGGAAGGCCCTCAGCATCCATAAGGACTCATCACACCCCTGCCACGGTCTGTTTCAACTACTTCCCTCCGGCAGACGTTACAAGGCCTTCTACGCCCGAACCTCCAGACTCAGGTACAGTTTTATCCCAAGAGCTATAGCGGCTCTGAACCGCCCCTAATGAGTGCCCCCCCACTCACCCCCTTTGGACAGTCTCCCTCAGATGGTCACGTCAATCAATTCAGCTTGCTTATTTATGTATTGTATTTATTTACCTTTCTTGTACATCAGTGGAGCTGCATACTAAATCTCGTTGCACTGACGTGCAATGACAATAAAAGATATTATTATTATTATTATTATTATTAATTGTTCCTAGTCTGTGTTGGATAGTGCAAGTGTGCGGTATGGCTGGTCGGTGCGGACTTGGTGGGCCAAAGGTGCGTTGTATCTCTAAACAAAAAAAAACTAGATTCTCAGTTCCAGTGGTATGACGCTCAGGATGAGCTTCAGATCAACTACAGAACAGTTCAATTCATAATTGAGGAAGAGAATAACATCCCAGACACACAGAAAAAATGATTGACTCAAAATAACATGAGCAAAATAACATTAATGGATAAAATAATACTACTGCAGATTAATTGTTAGAGCTAGTCTTAGTTACTTGGTTTTCTTCAACGTTCTCTTCATTCTTGAATGGTACCTTAAGGCAGGAAAGTTTTGTGTGTCTCGCTATAATCTTAAAATTGCAACAGGGGGAATTATTTCAGAGGGCAGTTAACAAACCAGACTTTAATTGTGGATCTGGAGTCACATATAGGTCAAAGCAGGTTAGCATGCTTCCCTAAAGTATATTGGTGAATCAGATGGATTTTTAATGACAATCCCAGTAGTTTCATGTTCATTGTTAACGAGACAGATTTTTTTAACTTGTCAAAATTATTCAAATAATTTCAATTTCCCATGTGCTATAAACCTCTCCAGGTCTTTAGTGTCAAATCCAGTCATTTAACCTCCCACTGATACCAGTGTCCCCAGAATCTACTTATAGTTATCACATCTCACTCTCCTCAAACCAATGTGGTTTTCAGTTGGGAATGTGGATCTTACAAACAATAATACCTCCTCATGCTTCCCATTCAATTTTCCCATTGGAGAAAAAAATGTATTCCCAATTTAGTTAATTTTATTATAGTAATTTTATTTTTACAGAAAAATCTGGAGAAACAAATGTTGAAGTATTAGAGTCCTCACTGTTCACTCCTTTAACAACACAAGTGGTAGAGTTGTGGCCTTACAGCACCAGAGACCTGGGTTCGATCCTGACCACAGGTGCTTGTCCGTCCGTAATTTGTACGTTCTCCCCGTGACCTGCATGGTTTTTCTCCGGGATATCCGGTTTCATCCCACACTCCAAAGGCATACAAGTCTGGAGGTTAAATTACTTGGTATAATTGTAAATTGTCCCTAGTGTGTGTAGGATAGTGTTAATATGCAAGGGAGGCTGGTCGGCGCGGACTCGGTGGGTCGAAGGGCCTGTTTCCACACTGTATCTCCAAACTAAAGTCCAGAGCAACAGTGCACTGCCTGCATACACAATCACCCCTGCCTCACTTCATCATCTTCCTGTTGAAGCATCACAACCAAGCTTTTGGCCTGGTATAGCTTTTCACCATGACAGTCTACAGAGTTTAAAGAAAAGCAAAAAAGTCAAGGATATTTTTTTAATTAATTTTCAGGACATTGCCCACATTTATTGCTCCTGCAATAACTGCCCTTGCAAATGATGGTACAAATAACTAGTTTGTTATGCTAGATATTTAGAAATTAGCACTACTTACCAAAAACCTATAGTTCTCCAGAGATATCAGAATGTGACATAATTATTCCATTCTATGAGAGATATTTGGCACCAAATTACATTTTTAGCATGCAGGTTCTGAAATCAGTTGGACTAAAATAAACTTTCACCAAGACTTAGTTATCCGCAGCATCACCTTCTCTTTCCCACAGCTGCTTGCCTGCACAATGTGAAGCACTCACATGAATTGTCATGAAACGGAGCCAAGTGATGTGAAAATTCTGAACATCGCACACTGAGATATTTATAAGCACTTGCCCAGCAAATACCAGCTTGGCCTCCGAGAGGCCACAGCCTGCAGGCACCGCAGAGTGGCACATTTCATGCATGCCGATCCACATCCTTATTGAGAACTACACTGAAATGCAAAATGCTTCAATGACATGAGGATGGTGCTTTGTTTTTGTCAGTTTGCTCGGGTTTAGAAGACAGAAACAGTCAGAAGTAAGTCTGGTATCTCATGGGTTCAGCACTCAAAGCTCCACAGCAGCTTTTAACATCAATTCCAATAATACACAGTTCAGTAAAGAAAGGCCAAGCTATTTATATACAACCACCTAAAGTTAACATCACTGACACATTTCAGTCCTTATGTAAGTTTAATTGGTGTATATACACATATGCACACACATACATATATCCACGCGTGTGTGTAAGTAAATGTGTGCATATGTGTATAATATATATACATATACATGTAAATCTCTCTGCAAAGGATTATTCCAGCACTTCTGTTCATGATCCTGTAATAAACTCTTTAGTGCCTCCTCCCCCAACCGGCAGTCCCATTTTCTTAACATCTCATAAGTGGAACTTTAGAAGGATCACAATTAAGACACCTTAGATGACAGACCAGTTGATTTTTGTTTAGAAATAAACTTTAAACATAGTGTAGACATTGACACCGTTGGCAAGGTTGGCATTTATTCTCTATTCCCTAATTACCCCGAGACGGTGGTAGTGAGCCACCTTTAGAATCTGCTGTGAGTGAGCTGCCTTTTGAATCGCTGCAGTCAATGTACTGAAAGACACAGTGAGGTTAGGGCAGGTGTTCCAGCATTTTGTCCAACCAACAATGTTGGGAGAAGTTGGTTTTCGGATGACTGTACGTAAAACTAATCACGATCATGTTTCACTCCAGACATCAAATATTTTTATACACAGTGCTGAGAAAAAAAAAAAAGTTCAGCTTCCATCAAGTATGGATTTCTAGGCCAATATATCCAATTGCACACAAACTAATGTTTATTCGACAAGAGACAATAGACAATAGATGCAGGAGTAGGCCATTCGGCCCTTCGAGCTAGCACCGCCATTCAATGTGATCAGGGCTGATCATCCCCAATCAGTACCCCGTTCCTGCCTTCTCCCCATATCCCCTGACTCCACTATTTTTAAGAGACCTATCTAGCTCTCTCTTGAAAGCATCCAGAGAACCCGCCTCCACCGCCCTCTGAGGCAGAGAATTCCACAGACTCACAACTCTCTGTGAGAAAAAGTGTTTCCTCGTCTCCATTCTAAATGGCTTACTCCTTATTCTTAAACTGTGGCCCCTGGTTCTGGACTCCCCCAACATCAGGAACATGTTTCCTGCCTTTAGCGTGTCCAACATTTCCTAGGTTTGTCCTAGTTTTCAAGATTGCTTTGTAGAGTAAATAAAAATAGCCTCTTCAAATTAACTTTATCATCACATGCTAGAACGTGTGCGGGGGCAGCAAGAGTATCGTACATCAGGAAGTACCCAGCCAAGTTCTCGGAGTAGCAGATGTCTAGAAATCTTGCATATCCTGGATCCATCGAGCTGTACAGCATGGAAACGGGCCCTTCATCCCATCTTGTTCATTCTGACCAAGTGGCCATACCAGGTTAGTCTCGTTTGTCTGCATTTGTCCCAAACCACTCTAAACTCTTCCTATCCATATATCTGTCCAAATGTCTTTTAAAAGACGTAATTGTATTCACTTATATAGAATTCCTCTGGCAGTTCATTCCAGAAACAGACAACCTCTGAGGGGAAGAAATTGCTCCAGAGATTCATCTTAAGTATCTTTCCCCTTTAGTCTAAGCGCTGTAGTTCTAGAATTCTCGACTGGGGAAAAAAGACTAAGAGTGTTCACTTTATCTACGCCTGCACTTGGACTAAAGAAGAACATCACAAAAATAACACTTTATATTATTATGCCGTCATCCTCTGCTCAGCCTCCTGGGCAAAGCCTTTCACATCAAAGCCTTAACACTTACCCTCAGATACAGCACTTGGACCTCACAACATAACTTCTCTTCAATTGGCAGCTCTGCTAAAACTTCATTTTTTTCGTAATGGCTGCCATGCCTCTCAAAAAGTCAATGATTTAGTGCTCTTTTGGCCCCACAGCAGAAGCTCCCACGTCACGGGGCTGGAAACTGGAAGTATCCTGAGCTAATTCTGCGACCACCATCATCTATTGCGACAAGTGATGGCTTCCACTGATTGTCACCAGAAGCTTGAATCCTTTTCAGGACTGACGATGACAGCGAGGCCAACATCTGTAACAAGATGGACATGAAAAGAAGAAGTGGTCTTTTAAACCTTACACCTCCACTTTGCCTCCTGTCTGGAAACTCAGCTGTTTCTAGCTGTTCACACGGCGCTCTTTCAAGCCTGCTGCCTTTTCAGCTGCTTTCTTAACCCAAGCTGCAACCTTCGAATATTTCTGCTTCAATCATTCAAGGACTCTCAATTCCTATATCCCTGAAGAACTGTCTCTTGCACATTATTTGCCTCATAATTTTTCACATTTAAATGTTCATTCTACATTTCCTGGGGTGTTAAGTTTTATCTCCCACATGTTTGCTCATCCCACCACTTGCCACAAATACAAATAAATTCACATCACCCTCTCAGCTAACACAATATCTTTTTCCGATCCATCAAGTCAAACCACTTATGAATCTTTTCAGATCATGACCACCATGATTTTCAGAAGGCCTTCGAAGAGGTGCCGCAGGTCAGGCTGCTAGGGCAGATGACAGCCTGACCTGCAAAGGTACAAGCATGGATAGCGGGTTGGCTGGATAGCAGAAGGCAAAGAGTTGCAATAAAAGGCACTCTTTCAGGTTGGCTGCCAGTGACTAGAGGAGTTCCGCAAAGGTCAGTGCTGGGGCCGCTTCTCTTTGCATTGTATATAAGTGATTTGGATATGGGGATTGAAGGCTTTGTGGCCAAGTTTGCGGATGATGCTAAGATATGTGGAGGGGCAGACAGTCGAGAGGAAAGTACACTGGACAGGTTAGGAGAGTGGGTGGAGATGTGGCAGGTGAAATTCAGTACTGCAAAGTGCGGAATCATGCATTTTGGTAATAAGAATAAAGGCCTAGATTATTTTCTAAATGGAGAGAGAATCGAGAAATCGGAGGTGCAAAGGCACTTGTTAACTTGCAAAGACACAAAAAGTTAACTTGCAAATCGAATCAGTAGCAAGGAAGGTAAATTCAATGCTAGCATTTACATCAAGAGGATTGGAATATAAAAACAGAGATGTAATGCTTAGGTTCTGCGCTACATTTAAATATGTGTTCTAGACTCCGTGGGTTGCTGGAGGAGTTTATATTTGAGAAAAAAGCTCAACAAGATGAGAATAAAAGGAGGCAATTGTACTCAGAGGAACAAGCGTAATAGGCAGACAATAGTCTTCACTGATTGTCTGCACAATAGTCTTCACTGAACCATTTCATTGTTCTATCTGGGACATATGAATAAAACACTCTTGACTCTTTAAGTAACTGAAGATCAATGTTTTCTCCAACGTGTTCATTGATGGTAAGAGACACTACAACCTGGCAGAAGCAAAATCCTTTGCAATCAGATTTAGAAAACAAACTGAGCATAGCATGATTAATTTAAATCCAAAACCCCTTGGCGAGTGTCAGTATTGAATCAATTACAACACTTCTCCTGCTTCATTTATGATGGCAAAGGTACCTTGAGAAAAAAAGATCTGAGATGTTGTCAGTAGTATGGGCCTGCTGGGTTATTGTCAGTGGTAGGGGTTTAATAATACCAGAGATTTTTACACACTGGCCAGGTTGGAGATTTAAATAGCCAATTTGAGCATCAGGTCACGTGGCACTGGATCAGTTAGCAGTAAACTAATCTCAGCCAGTAAATTAAGCCTGATACAATTTTAGATCTCGAAGTTTCAAAAATTCAGGGAAGGGGAGACAGAGCAGCAGCAAGGTCCATTTGAGAGATTTAATTCCCGATCTAACCCGGAAATACTGAGATAGATTTAAACAGATTGTGCAGAAGAGTATCTGCACAATAACAACAGTGAAGTCTGAAGCGAGGCAATTTCAATCCACTGGCACAATGATTTACTGTGGCACTTCTCGGTCAGATAGAAAGCATTAATCATTTTGATAGCTGGCCCATTTATAATTGGGAATCATTCTGCTGTCAATAAATATGACTTTCACTCCCTTGTTATATTTTCGTAGTGCATAAAACCAATCCAAATGTATTCATTCCTAAATGGAAAAGTTAGAATTTAGTTTTTGTGGCTTGCAAGGTTCTGCTGCACTAAATTTAAATAAGTAGGGACTTAACCTAATGTTACTTCTGGAAATTAAGTATTGGGAATGGGATAAGCATTGGGATAGTGGGGTGGCCATCAAGGCTCAGTTTTACAAGGTTCATGTCTCACAGTCACCCCTCACCTGGCCTGTGCCTGTCCAAACAATGATGGTACGGAACAAAATGACAAAGAAATATTCATTATTTCATGATTATGAATGATCATGAACACTGGTCTCAATCCCAACCGTAATACCTTCTATAGTGAAACACTTCCATTATTTTCCTGCCTTTTAGTTAATCACAATCACAATAATACTTTATTAGCCAAGCATGTTTTG
Source organism: Amblyraja radiata (assembly GCF_010909765.2). Classification (NCBI taxonomy): domain Eukaryota; kingdom Metazoa; phylum Chordata; class Chondrichthyes; order Rajiformes; family Rajidae; genus Amblyraja; species Amblyraja radiata. The sequence continues at coordinate 46,196,446 of NC_045965.1, forward strand.
CAACATATACGAGGAATTTCATTTGCCAAGTCAGTCATATAAATAAAAAGCAACGGAACGCACAAAGTACATTTGTAAGGACTTTGTAAGGACCTCAACCCATGACAATTCACCTATTTCCACAGAAGATCAATAGGGGATGTGACCTTGCTGGCTCTCCACTCTGCACTGGACACTTACACCCTACTGTTACTGGACAGTTTGCCATTCAACACCATCATCTTAAACCTATTATTCAACTCAGAGAATTCTAGTGTAGATGGGGTAGCTAGTGCAGACAGGACACATTGGTAGGTGTTGGCCAGTTGGGCCAAGGGGTCTGTTTCATCTCTGTATTACTCTATTACTCTAATTGGATTACTGTTGGTCCCTACATAATAATTGAATCTTCAACATCCTGATCAGCAGACCACAATCAGTACGAAGTGATCCCAACACTTCCTCCTCCGAGCATCAACACAGGAGCACTTCAAAGCTGTTTGCTCAGTCCCCTGCTGTACTCTCTTTACCCATGACTGTGGGGCTAGACACAGCTTCAACACTTTCTTTTAATTTGCAGATGATACCACCGAATAATGGGTAACAATGAATCAGAATTGCTCCACTCCAAAGACGTACAGGTATGTAGGTTAATCGGCTTGGTAAATGTAAAAATTGGCCCTAGTGGGTGTGGGATAGTGTTAATGTGCGGGGATCGCTGGTCTGTGCGGACCCGGTGGGCCGAAGGGCCTGTTTCCACGCTGTATCTCTAAACTAAACAGAGTGCAGGAGGGAAACTCCTTCTGCAGTTGTACAGAGCCCTAGTGGGACCACACCTGGAGTATTGTGTGCAGTTGTGGGCAACAAAATTTTGTTCAGACCAAAAGGTCTGAATGACAATAAAGGATACTTTTACTTTGAGTTTTGGTCCGCTAATTTGAGGAAGGACATTCTTGCTATTGAGGGAGTGCAGTGTAGGTTTACAAGGTTAATTCCCGGGATGGTGAGGCTGTCATATGCTGAGAGAATGGAGCAGCTGGGCTTGTACACTCTGGAGTTTAGAAGGATGAGAGGATATCTCATTGAAACATATAAGATTGTTAAGGGCTTGGACATGCTAGAGGCAGGAAACATGTTCCCGATGTTGAGGGGAGTCCAGAACCAGGGGCCACAGTTTAAGAATAAGGAGTAAGCCATTTAGAATGGAGTGAGGAAACACTTTTTCTCACAGAGAGTGGTGAGTCTGTGGAATTCTCTGCCTCAGAGGCGGTGGAGGCAGGTTCTCTGGATGCTTTCAAGAGAGAGTTAGATAGGGCTCGTAAAAATAGCAGAGCCAGGGGATATGGGGAGAAGGCAGGAACGGGATACTGATTGGGGATGATCAGCCATGATCACATTAAATGGCGGTGCTGGCTCGAATGGCCAAATGGCCTACTCTTGCACCTATTGTCTATTGAGATTGTATATTTTGATTAAATGGTGCCAAAAAATATATAACATAATAATATTGCTGTCATACAATCTTGCTCTCCATTGTAGGTTAATTGGCCTCTGTAAATTGCCCTAGTTTTAGGAGTGGATGCAAAAGTGGAATAACAGACTCAAGAGGGTAATTGATGGTCTGCATGGACTAGGTGATCCATGGAGCCCGTTTTCATGCAGTATCTCTAAACTGAACTTTAGCAAGACCAAGAAGCTGATTGTTGAAATCAGGTAGAACCTTTATTAAAGGGCCCTCATTGATGAGAGTCAACAGCATTAAGTTGTTGGGGGTGCATGCCTCTGAAGATCTATCCTGGGCCCAGCACATGTTCATCAGTCATAGGAGCAGTATTAGGCCAATCAGCCCATTGAGTCTGCTCCGTCATTCAATCATGGTGGATCTATCTTTTCCCTCTCAACCTGATTCTCCCCATGACCTTTAACACCATTCCTAATCAAGAACCTGTCAATCTCTGCTTTCAAAATACCCAATAACTTTGCCTCCATAGCCACCTGTGGCAATTCATTCCACAGGTTCACCACCCTCTGACTAAAGAAATTCTTCCTTATCTCCTTTCTGAAGGTACGTCCTTTTATTCTGAGGCTGTGCCCTCTTGTCCTAGACTCTCCCACTAGTGGAAACATCCTCTCCACATTCGCTCTATCCAGGACTCTAGTGTACATTACAAAGAAAACTTATCAATCCTACTACTTCCTTGGAAGATTGAGAAGATATGGAATGTCACAGAATACTCTATTGGACTTTGAAAGGTGTACAGTGGAGATATACTGATTGGGAGCATCAATGGTCTGGTTCAGTAACATCAAAGCCCAAATATCAAGGAAACTGCAGAAAATAGAAGACATTGCCCAGTTCATCGCAGGTACAATAGGGATCTGCAGGGGAAATGCATCTAATATCTTTAAAGGCTTACACCACACTGAACATGCTATCATCTTGCTCAGTTTATTGTCACGGGCATGGAGGTACAGTGAAAATCTTTTGTTACGTGCTATCCAGTCAGCAGAAAGACAATACATGATTACAATCAAGCCATTTACAATGTAAAGGTACATGATAAGGGAATAACATTTAGTGCAAGGCAACCCAGCAAAGTCTGATCAAAGATAGCCTGTGGGTCACCAGAGACATAGATGGCAGTTCAGCACTGCTCTCTGGATGTGGTAGGATAGATCAGTGCCTGATAACAGCTGGGAAGAAACTGTTCCTGAATCTTGAGGTGTGTGTTTTCACACTTCTATACCTTTTGCCTGATGGAAGAGGGGAGAAGAGGGAGTGGCCAGGGTGCAACTCATCCTTGATTATGCTGCTGGCCTTGCCGAGGCAGCGTGAGGTATAAACGGAGTCAATAGAAGGGAGGTTGGTTTGTGTGATGGTTTGGGCTGCGTCTCCAATTCGCTGCAATTTCTTGGATGCAGTCTTGGATGGAGCTGTCCACAAACCAAGCTGCAATGCATCCTGAGAAAATGCTTTAGAAGTTGGTGAGAGTTGTAGGGGACATGCCAAACTTACTAAGCCTTCTCAGGACATGGAGGTATTTGTGTGCTTTCTTGATCGTTGCTTCAATATAGGTGGTCCAGCGTAACTTGTTGGTGATATTGACTCCTAGGAATTTAAAGTTTACAACCTTCTTTACTTCTGCACCGTCAATGCAAACTAGGGTATGTGCACCGCTTCGCTTCCTGAAGTCGATCACTATCTCCTACCATCGGAAAGGTGCTACAGGAGCCTGAAACCCTGACCTCCAGGTTCCGAACAATTTCTTCCCAGCAAACATCAAGCTTATGAACATGGCACAATACTAACTACAACCCCACCTCAGCAAATATGACATATTATAGACTTTATTTTGGGTGCACCAGAGACTTTAGATTGCACTATTATGGGCTGGTTACCTACTATTACTGATCATTAATTTATTGTATTATTGATTATTGTATATTTATTTGTGTATAATTGCGTTAATGTGCCTGTAAAGCTGCAGCAAGAAAGAATTTCATTGCTCCATTGCTGGCACATGACAATTCTTGAAGAAGGGTCTCGACCCGAAACGTCACCCATTCCTTCTCTCCAGAGATGCTGCCTGGCCCGCTGAGTTACTCCAGCTTTTTGTGTTTATCTTCGGTTTAAACCAGCAGTTCCCTAAAATCTGCAGTTCCTTCCGACACATGACAATTAAGCACTCTTGACTCTTTATTCGATTTTCCACCAGTGCTTATTTTCTTATCTACTCTGCTGTGCTCATTCAATTTGACCACATTCAATCTAAACCCAAGTTCCTCCACATATCCTTTCCTAAGAAAGATAATCTGGCCAGTTGGGAATTATTTGTACTCCTCATCCTTGGCCCCCATTAACTCCACTGTTCTCAAGTAATACTCTGCTAAAACCACTAACTGTGCCAAAGATACCCTCCATTGAATCCCGGGAACTTCATGAAAACAATTTTCAACCATTATGTCTTCAGAGTTAAAATAATATCAGGTGGTTAAACACAAATCTCTAGTGAAGGTGACCTGTATGTCATCAAGTAACGACTCACATTCCAAGATGTCATTAACTAGAGGGGTTGTATTTAAGTCAACAGGTGGTAGGATTAAAACTTAAGAAAATAATTTCCTCAGAATACTAGAATTTAAAAGTCACTGCTTTAAAGGAAGATGAAGGAGAATTTTTTTTAAAACTAACGTGCTACACTCTACAATTCTCACCAACACCCACTGGATTCAACCACTCAACTACACACTCAGTTAAATTTACTGCGGCCAATTTACCAACCAACGCATCTTTGTGAAGTGCGAGGAACCCCATTTGGTCACAGAGAGATCGACACCAAATGCTGGAGCAGGTTAAGCCCCTGTCTCACGGTGCGAGTCCACCCACGAGTGATCCCGAGTTTAAAACAAATCTAACTCGTTGTAATCACGTATAAATAACGTAGCGGGAACGTCGGAACTCGTGGCGCTAACGGCAGGTACTCGGGAAACTTGTTAACTCGTGAAAATCTTTCAACATGATGAAAGATTTCCACGAGTCAAATTTACTCTTGAAGTAAAAATGTTAAACTTTTAAACTCGTTGTAAGAACGTAGAAGCCCGTGAGTTTACCGTAGTGACTCGTCAGGGCTGAGTTTGGAGTTGCACACATTTTTGTTTTCTTTCCCAGAAAATGGCAGATATTAAACCAGTCAGTAGTTCATATCGGTAATAATGATTCTCCACAGACGTTTGGAAGAGAACTGGAATTATCCTCCCATTTATAGTGACTGCACTTGCATCTAATTTTAGAGACATGATAACAATTTCAGCTAGGAAGAAGCAGTTCTCTTCTGAAGGTCTGTGAAAAACCACTTACCAATGTAAACTGTCGACATGTTTCATGTATTCTAATTTCTGCTAGAAAAATAAAAATAATGCATCATTAAACTTAGCCACAGCAAATAATTTTGATCTCCAACCTTGATGTTTAACCAAACCATAGGTTGACATCGATGATTGTATCTCCAAACAAAGCAAAGGTTGATTTTGGGAATGGACAATACTAGAGAATCTACAGTTCAACATTAGTTGAAACATTTATGGGCAGCATGGGGATGCAGTGGTAGAGGAGCTGCCTTACAGCGCCAGAGACCTGGGTTTGATCCTGCTGTCTGTGTGGAGTTTGTATGTTCTCCCTGTAATTGCATGGTTTTTTCCCCAGGTCCTCCAACACTCCAAAGACGTATAGGTTTCCAGGGTAATTAACCCGGGTCTCTGACGCTGTAAATTGCGCCTAGTGTGTCGGATAGTGCTAGTGTACAGGGATAGCTGGTCAGCACAGATTCGGTGGGGCAAAGGGCCTGTTTCTACACTGTATCTCTAAACTCAACTACATTTCATAGATGTAACTTAGGAACTTGGCAATATAAAACCACTGACAAAAAATGCTGGATATTAACAACTTTAAGAATATTACAAACTTAGGTCAGGAACTGTTTTTAAAGGAAATATAAAAACAGACTGTAAGAAATATATTTTTTAAATGAATCAGAAGAATTTCTACAGTATGGATAAAGGAAAAAGCAATCAAGGGCAATCACCTAGAGTAAGGAGAATTTACAATGGGGAATAAGAAAATGTAAAAGGAAATAAACAGCTCCTTTGCATCTAACTTCATGCAGACTGTCACAAATCAACCAGAAATACCAAAGAACCAATAGTTTCACTAAAATTAGCAAAAGAAAATATCGTCAAAAAATAGTAAATAGAGAAGTTGAAAAGAGTGCATACTCAATAAATCCCAAAGACCCAACGATTTTAATTCCAGAGTTTGTAAGTAATGATGAAAGAGATAGGAAACACTTTGGTTAGAATCTTCCAAAATTCTATATTCTTGAGAATTGGACTGGAGCAAATATTTAAGAAAGAGAGAAAATAGGGATATATTTGCAGTGAAGGATGTGATAACTGAACTCCTTGAAAAGAATAATAAGATGCAGCAGAGTCATCATGGATTTAGAGACAGTCATACAGAACTTAAACAGACCCTTCGGCCCAACTTGTCCAAGCTGACAAACTTGCCCTATCTACGCTCGTCCCTTATCCCTCCAAATCGTTCCTATCCGTGTACCTGTCCAAATGTCTTTTAAATGTTGTAATACCTGCCTCAACTACCTGTTCCAGAAGCTTGTTCCATATACCCACCATTTATAAAAATAAACTGATGATTGATTAATCCCTGAAGTTCTTTGAGAATGCAATTAATAAAACTGGTGAAGGGGAGGCAGTGAATGAGGTGTGTTTGGATTTTCAGAAAGCTTTCAATAAGGTTGCAAACAGAAAGTTGGTCAATAAGACCAGATAAATGGAGTGGACAGCAATGTATAAATATTGATGAGAAAATTGGTTTGTTGGATGGGAAAGCAAAGAGTGGGAATAAATGCATCATTCTCAGGTTGCCAGGTGGTGACTGGTGGGGTACTGCAATGATTATTGCTTGCACCCCAGTTATTCAATATCTCTATCAATAATTTTGCAGAGAGGCTAAATGTCATATTTCTATGATGCCGATACATTGATTGGCGAGAATGGGGATTGCAGAGGAGAGTTTACAGCGGCTCCAAATACCTGTGGACAAGCTGTGTGAGTGGATAAGAAACAGTGGATGCAACATTGAATGTGAAGGTGTCCACTCCACTGCACAGAACAGAAATCAGAGTAATTTTTAAAAGGGAAAGAGTTTGGGTGAGAAGGAACTGCAGTTGCTGGTTTAAACCAAAGACACAAAAAGCTGGAGTAACTCAGCGGGTCACACAGCATCTCCGGAGTAAAGGAATAGGTGACCTTTCGGGTCAAGACTTTTATTCAGACCTCAATACTCGATCCAAATGGAATTGCTAAATTGATCACTATGGTTGAAACATAACTTAGTGATGGGATTTGGTAAATATCCAAGATGTTAAATACACAGCATAAATCCAAATATTTTCTCATCAGTGTTGGTGATTTTGAATGATTGCATTTGGCTCCTTAACTCTCGTCCCTCTAACAAAATCACCAAGGGTGATCTAGATTGCAGCAGTAACATTTCTTTTTCCAGAAATGCATTGATGAAGCAGCAATTTCTGATGACTTTACCGGGGTAATCCACCTGATGGCTGTCATGATGATGCCACGTAATTGAATCGACATTAATTGATGGTCATAAATTAAACAAAACATTTGAAACCAGCATCCTTTCACCACTGGCTGAGTAACAACAATAAAATGCTAGCTAATAACTAATTAAACCAAATGGATTGACTCAAAGTTAGAGAAAAGGTTACTGAAGGGCCACAGGCTTAATTTGAACAAGCATTTCCTTCATTGTCAAGCCGCTTTATGGATCGGTTCACCAAATATTCACGCATGCAGCGTCAAAGCTAGGTGCTTTGTTGTAATGCACATGTAATGCACATTGCTTGAGAGATAGGAAAATCAAACCAGGGCTTGTGCTTCTGGTAGTTGGTGATCAACACCTTTGGAAGATTGCATGTGTGGAAAACAGATGAAGTCAGGGATTAGCTTCAACCATCAGTCAAGTAATCTCCCCACTTCCAAGGCTAAAGCTCAATAAAATCATGGTATGGACAAAGTATCGGGGGGGGGGGCTCGAAGAAGGGGGAGGGGCTTTAAGAAGGGAAGGGTTCTAGGAAGGCACTAAGGAGGTGCGCAGGAGGGGGAGCAATTGATTACCCCATTATCTTAAAAGCAAAACCATACTTTGGCCAAAGATTAGTTCCTCTGATCCTCTACTTGCTGGGCAAATGGCCATAGCGAGCAAACCTAAAGTGCCTGTCCCACTTACGCAACTTTTTTGGCGACTGCTGGCACCCATCATAGGTCGCTGAAAATTTTCAACATGTCGAGAATCCAGCGACGACCAGAACAATGTCGCCAGGCTGACGCCTGTATGGTCATAAGTAGTCTCCTAGTCACCCAAAGAGTCGTAGCGTCTTTCTAGTCGCCGCTGAATTTTCAACATGTTGACGGGTGCCGGCAGTCGACGAAAAAGTCGCGTAAGTGGGACAGGCCCTTATGCCTTTAAGACCTGAGCAATAAGCACCAATCAAATAGTTACACCTTTAAAATACTCCCGATTGACCTTCTATAAACTGTTTAAGCAAAGTTTAAGCAAAGCTTCTCAGAAGCCTTACAGGGAATGAAATTAATCGCTTTAAGGTAATTAGTTCCAGTTAATACACCATCGAGACTTTCCCTTTCAAAAACAAAAGTCACATCAGTTAAATGCAAATCAATGCTTCTTGGCCTCATGGGAGCAAACATCTATGCTACAGTCAGAGGTTTATCTTTTCTTAAAATAATAAATTTGTAAAGGTTGTGAAACTAAGTGAAAATATCACATATTTAAGAATGCCATTTATAACATTATGACAGATGATCCTCCTAAAATGTAATTAAAAAAGTATGTGTGACATAATTAGACTCAAACCAATTGGCGTTTAACATTTTCATAGAATTACAAAAGTGATTGACCACAGAAGGAAGCCACATCAGGTTTATGCTTGCTCCCTTTAAAGCCATCTATTCAACTCCAGTAATAGACAAAATAATAAGCTGGAGTAAATCAGCGGGACACGCACCATCTCTGGAGCGAAGGAAATAGGCAACGTTTCGGGCCGAACCCCTTCTTCAGACTGAGTCCATAGATGCTGCTGCACCCGCTGAGTTTCTCCAGCATTTTTGTGTACCTTCGATTTTCCAGCATGTGCAGTTCCTTCTTAAACACGATATAGATGATGATGTGGAGAGATAAAGGATAATGAGTAAAAGATATGCAAAATAGTGATGATGATAAAGGAAACAGGCCATTGTTAGCTGTTTTTGAGTGAAAATGAAAAGCCAGTGCAACTTGGGTGGGGGGGGGGGGGGTGACGAGAAGCTAGTGTGACTTGGGTGGGGGAGGGGGGGGGAGACGAGAAGCTAGTGTGACTTGGGTGGGGGAGGGCAATTCCATTCCCCTTCGTACTTTCCTCATTGTCCACATGATTTTCCCTCAAAGTGTATCTAATTCCCACTTATAATTCCTGATGGTTATTTGGCATATGTTGCTGTCAAAGCCTTCCCTGCACCTTCTAAATGTCTCAGATGACAATCACAGACTTTTAAAAACAGCTGAATTAAAACAAAGTAAATAAGTTATAATGTAACAAAATAAAACTATTTACATAAATGTAGTTAAAAACAGTTAATTATTGAACAAACAAATTAAAAATGCAATAAATATCAACTTAAAAAAATATATATATTTACTTTCCGTGAAGGTTGGATATGGGACAGCACCGAAAACATCATTAACAGCTGATGTAAAGCTGAGAGTCATGGCATAAAGGCATCAGTCTATCAGCTTGCTTGGGTAGCTTACACCCAGCGGTATGAACATTGACTTCTCTAACTTCAAGTACCTCTTGTTTTCCCTCTCTCTCCATCCCCTCCCTCTTCCCAGTTCTCCTACCAGTCTTACTGTCTCTGACGACATTTTATCCCAGTACCGCCCACTCCCCTGAAATCATGACCCCTTTCATGACCCCTACGCTCCTAAACACACGGAAATGCAATCCACGTTTCTGTAATGCTGTTATTAATTATTTATTTCAGCCATAAATTCACCAGAATTGTACTACAAAACTTCCAAGGCCAATCCATCATTCCTGAAATATGTGCCAAATATCTCTCTTCTGATAAAGTCTGTATGGCTGAAACATTGCCCAACCTAACATTTAAAAAGAGGAACAGGCATAGAGATGGACCCAAAAAGCTGGAGTAACTCAGCGGGTCAGGCAGCCTCTCTGGAGAAAAGGAATAGGTGACGTTTCAGGTCAACACCCTTCTTCTATCTTCGGTTTAAACAAGCATCTGCTGGTCCTACACATTTTGCCTGTTCCTTTTCTCCAGAGATGCCGCCGAGTTAATCCAGCCTTTTGCGCCTATCCTCTGTTAAACTAGCATCTGCAGTTCCTTCCTACACAACAGGAACAGAGGTTTGGTCAGATAGAAAAGCACAACACAGCCAAACTGCTGGATGGCAATCTAAGCCCCAGTATATGTAATCATTATTTATTTGCTCAATTTGACGCAAACCAGCCCAGAGGCACACACTGATGTTGACCAAGATGGAAGAGCATATGGATTCATACTAAACTTATCATTTGCACAAAAATAAAGATTTGGATCAGCACAACACAGCCAATCCAACCTAACATGTACAGGAGATCCAGTCAGAATTGAGTCAAATAGCAAAGTAAGGGTGCTGACTTTGCTCATTAAGCTTACTGTATGACTGCAAAGTGCACTGCATACAAAAGAAAGAATTTCACTGTGCCAAGTACATGTGACAATAAAGAATCAATAAATCAATCCACTGCCATTCAGTAGGATTTTGATTGATCTTTATTTGCAACTCCAGCTTTCTGCACTGTTCCTACATCCCTTGGTATTCAAAAATGTGTTTATCCTTGCCTTGAATAACCTGAATGACTGAGCTTTCTATTCTTATGTGGTAGTTGTTATCTTTAAAGACAATTTTCATTATCTTGCCAGGGTAATTGATGGGTACACCCAAGAAAGTGTTCTTCAAGGCAAATCCATACTGATCTCAAGAACTGTGATTCAAGCGGCAGGAATAGACATTGAGTTCTTCACAGGGATGAGCTGGAGAAAATAAGACGAACAGACAATTGATGCAACTGGCACAAAAGCCAGCAAAGTTCAGCTTATAAATGCTGAGTTCAATAACAGGGTGACAAATGCTCAGTCCTCTCTTATTTCACGCAATATTACGGGGTACAAAACCGCTGCTCCAGCAAGCGACCTCATCAATCCTTCTTGGTCCTCACATCATCATTCCAAAGACTAAACTGATCAACAGCAAAAGGACACACAGTGTTGGAGTAACTCAGCGGGTCAGGTAGCATCACTGGAAAACATGAATAGGTGATGTTTTGGATCAGGACCCTTGAAGTCACCTATTCCTATTCTCTAGAGACCATACCTGACATGCTGAGTTACACCAGCATAGTGTGTCCTTTTGGGTAAACTAGCGTCTACAGTTCCTTGTTACTTCTGAAGAAAACCCCTCACTTACTTTTTTTTTTCTAACTACATCCACAAAAAAAGCATCCATTAGTTGGTTGCATAATTTGCCTATCACTACACAAGAACCACCATAATCTTTTTCCACTTACTGATCTGTGGGAGATTGGCTGATCATGGCCGAAGACAGGTGCCCATGGTAATTCTTTTATTAAGTTACTTGATTTTTATTTACTGAGGGGCACAAACCTGTGTGGAAGGCATCGAAGAGAAAGGGAATTGTCTAATCTTCAAAGAGTTTGGATCAGATGCACAAAGGAAAGAAAAAAAAAAATCGCAACACCAAACAAAAAATCTTCCGTCAAAGATGTGACATCACATAATCTCTTATCAGAAGCACTCTGAGGCTAGGGAGTGATCAGTATTCAGTGAGTAAAGGCCTAAACATCACGTCAATATTGAAGACTTGAACAGGGTTAGAGGTTCTGTTGACTCCATTTATACCTCATGCTGCCTCGGCAAGGCCAGCAGCATAATCAAGGAGGAGTCGCACCTTGGCCACTCCCTCTTCTCCCTTCTCCCATCAGGCAAAAGGTATAGAAGTGTGAAAACGCACACCACCAATAGACAATGTGTTGGAGTAACTCAGCGGGTCAGGTAGCATCACTGGAGAACATGAATAGGTGATGTTTCGGATCAGGACTCTTGAAGTCACCTATTCCTATTCTCTCGAGACCATACCTGACCTGCTGAGTCACACCAGCATATTGTGTCCTTTTGGGTAAACTAGCATCAACAGTTGCTTGATACTTCTGAAGAAAACCCCTTACTTACTTTTTTTCCCCTACTACATCCACAAAAAAAAAGCATCCATTAGTTGGTTAGACAATAGACAATAGGTGCAGGAGCAGGCCATTCGGCCCTTCGAGCCAGCACCGCCATTCAATGTGATCATGGCTGATCATCCCCAATCAGTACCCCGTTCCTGCCTTCTCCCCATATCCCCTGACTCCGCTATCTTTAAGAGCCCTATCTAGCTCTCTCTTGAAAGTATCCAGAGAACCGGCCTCCACTGCCCTCTGAGGCAGAGAATTCCACAGACTCACTGCTCTCTGTGTGAAAAAGCTGTTTCACCAGATTCAGGCACAGTTTCTTCCCAGCTGTTATCCGGCAACTGAACCATCCTACCACAAACAGGGAGCAATGCTGAACTGCTATCTGTCTCTGATGCCTCTCGGACTATCCTTGACCGGAGTCAACAGAAAGGAGATTGGTTTAGGTACAGCCTGGGTTACGTCCACAATTCGCTGCAAATTCTTACAGATTGCAGCGGTACAAGAGTACAGAGGGAGGGAAGTTACAATGAACCTGATAAACACTGGTTAGGCTACAACTGAAGCACGGCATTCATTTGTAGACACCATATCTTCAGGAATCATTCTGCTTTGCAGGATAGCCACAGCATTGAGGTCTCGATGTTATTGACAACAAATATTCAATGCGACCTCCAGTAACAGCGTTCAAGGCATATTGCAGTCACCAGCCATCTCAGATAAGATTTGTGGCAATTAACTGGATCATGGCTGATCCACTTAGGAGATTGACGGTAATCAAATCATGGTATTTAAAATAATACGTGCCAATATGGTGCATACACAAAAAATGATGGTCTGGTTTTGAGTGAGAGGGAGCAGCTGAAACACACAAAAGTCTCGTAAAAACATCAAACATACAAAGGGATTGAGATGGTGGCTGCTGTGTGGACATGGTCCTGCCCAGTGTGTATAGAAACAGGTCACAGTTCAATAAATAGAGGTTAACTACTCTGGACTGATATATCGCTGTATTATTTTACAAAAGAATAATGGCAGATATTGTTGATTCATCATTAACAGCCGTTTCTGGGCTAAATCCATATACATACAATAGTGAAAGTCCTGAGAAAGATAGCAACATAACTGGCACAATGAATGCAGGAACGTCAACACAAAATAAATTTCACTAACTTCTTAGCACATTCTGAATGCTTGGCACAAAGGATGCATTTCCCATTATGCTAACACTCAGGCAATATTAATTCCATGGATTTTAGTTACAGTGGGATTAAACAGATTAATATCTGACCGTTTTACCTTTGTCGCAAGATTTTAGTAATACCTAATGGCTGTGCACATCATGCTACATTTACCAGGAGCTGATTTTAATGCTTTTACATTTACAGTTTAAATTGGACTTCAATCTGGTCAAATACATTGATGCGCTGACTAATTAGGAATAGTCATTCCCAGTTACAAGTGGATGTGCTGATTTTCCTTCCCCTCCCATTCCTAATTGGTTTTCTTGATTAATTCTGTGTGCTGTATATGCCAGACTCCAACCTGCACAATGAAAAAGATCTGCTGATAACTTCAAGACATTAATTAATGTTAAAACAAAAACAGATTCTCACTTTTCAAGGAATGAAGACGACAATGAATTTATGTCGTATTCAATCAGTGGCTTGTTATTTTGGATTTTTTAAACTCAAACATGTACATCTTAACAATTTTTGATACAAGGTAAGTGATACACTAGAACCAGGAACAGGCAATTTGACACTTCAATTTGTCCCACTATTCCCTGTGTATTTGACTCCTTCACCCGAGGACTCATTGGTTCTTCCGTGCCAGTTCCACAAAGCCCTCAATTCCCCGATATCCAAATACACCTACTCCTGTCTCCACATCTGTCAGAGAAATACTGTCTCCACTGAAGTACAGAATTCCAGAGATCCACCACCCTCTGTGAACAGTAGTTCCTACATGCCTGAATGTTTAAAAGATATTTGGATAAGATTGTGGAGTGCAAAAGTTTAAAGGGATAAAGGGCCATGTGCAAGCAAATGGGACTAGGTCAAGTAGACATCTCATTCAGCATGGACAAATCAGGCCAAAGGGCCGGTTTCCCTTCTCTATGACTAACTGACCACTCCTTAATCTTGCAACATGGCAGTTAGTTACAAGCTTGTAATTAGCTCAACGACTTGGTACAAACTCATAACAGAAACATAAACATTTTGATTATGAACATGGTGTTATGGTAAATGGTCACATCCATTTACATTGATAGCCGCACAGGGTCAAGTATATTTTCAATGAGGTGGTAAATTGCCATCAATAGTGATCAATGCTGTTCCTTTTGGGTGAATGACATTGAGAAAATGAAAGGAAGAGAAATGGAATTAGACAAAGTAAATGATGCATGATCTTCACAACTGAAAAAAATGACAATGAATGTGTCCAGAAAGACGAATTAGAAAGTTGCTGACCCAAATATTCTCAGCAAGTCTTGCAACCTCTCTACAGTGACAAATAGCCTGGTTGTACAGATGCATTTCACCTATAAATGGGACAAATGCAAGAAAAGGCATTTTAGAATTTATAACTTTTGAGATTTCTCTTCCATCATTTTACTGCAATATATTTACGTTCAAACATTCCCTCATTCCGGTGAAACTTCACAGGAAGTAGAGTCTGTTCATCAAACTTGCTCCCTAATGAATTGTTGCTGAGAACAAGACTTGTGTGTATGAAGAAGCACTAGTATCCATAACAGTCTCAGAAAAGGTCCCGACCTGAAACGTCACCTATCCATGTTCTTCAGAAATGCTGCCTGAGCGGCTGAGTTACTCCAGCACTTTGTGCCTTTTTGTAAACCAGCATCTGCAGTTCCACATTTCTTCAATAACTATTCCTTGCTGCTCCACCATTGCTGCAATTCTGACTTGATGCTAGTGAAGAGCCTAATATAGCCGTGCCATCTCCCCTCATATTTCCTCACAACATAAAGAGGCCATTCAACTCACCTGGTCCATACCAACTCCCATCAATCCCATTTCCCCATAATTTTTCTCTCTCGTACCATCCTGGTTATCCTGTCACCCACCAACATTAGGGACAATGTAGAGGCACCAATTCATCCAACACTTGGAATATGGAAGAAAACCAAGAATCCACAGGCAGCCCACATGGCTCCAAGGAGAAAGTGCTACCTTTACATAGACATAACTAGAGGTTAGAATTGAACGCAAATTTCTGAAGCTGTGGGAGAGCAGCTTTACATGTTGCACCACTCTGCCATTCATTATTTGCATTTTACTATATGTTTTCTCTAGCACAAAGTGGCAGTGCAGCGATAGAGCTAAAGCTTTACAGCGCCAGAGACCCGGGTTTGTCCGTAGTGTGTTTGTAGTGTAGTGTTAATGTGCGGGGATCGCTTGTTGGTGCGGACTCGGTGGGTCGAAGGGCCTGTTTCTGTGCTGTATCTCCAAACTAAACAAAGATAACAAAGTTACAAAATCTGTAAAAATGGGGTCTTTTGAGAATGTGGGCATGGCTAACATTAATTTCCCTTGCCAGGCTGCACTAGGGTGGTAGTGCTGAGCAAGAAATATGGTGGACATGTTCTTTACCACACATTAACTCCAAGAAACATACAAGGAGCAGCACAAAATATATGCATGGCTTTTTTCGCACCTCATTAAAGATTTTGATGTTTATCAATCAGGAAAGATGATGGAATACTGTCTTTAAATTCAACTGCCAACAGAAAGCCATCTCAATCTTATGTATGCTAAACAGCGTCACTAACCAATGGGTCTACAACAGAATCAATCTCAGGGAAGACCAGTATGGAACAAGGCCATGTCATTTCCTCAGTACCTTTCTCAATCTCCCTTGCTGCAATGCTGCATCAAACTGCCAACAAACTTCCTGTGGGAATGAAACTAATCTTCCTAACTAATGGGAACCTGCACAGTTTACAAAGGCCACATTCCAGAACCAAGGTTAGTCAAACCGCAGTTGCCGAGTTGCAGTTTAACCAATGCTTGCATTTATTTAGACTAAGAGTCGAGCTTCAAGATATTATCAGTGCAAGAAAATTGGGCATCACCCACAAAATCTGCATGGCGAATGATCATCTCTCAATCTACCCCGCTGCAGCATACTCACGTCCAACAATAAAGGCTCAGGTCGAATCCTTGGAAAACTTGCACCACTTTTCATCTCAGGAGTCTTTGTTTGGCAAAGGCAGACATCAATGATGAAATTTACCAGTTCTTTAGTTCAGTTTAGAAATACAGAATGGAAACTGACTCCTCGGCCCACCGAGTTCGCGCCGACCAGTGATCCCCGGACACCAATATTATCCTATGCACACTGGGGATAATTTACAATTTTACCAAGCCAATTTGCATACAAACCTATACGTCTTTGGGGTGTGGGAGGAAACCGGAGCACCCGCAGAAACCACATGCAGGTCATGGGGAGAACGTCCAAATCCGTACAGACAAAACCCGTAGGCAGGATCGAACCCGGGAGCCTATCGCCGTAAGGCAGCAACTCTACCGTTGCGCCACTGTTGGAACATAGCCTTTGAATGAGTGAAGAATATGGTATTTGAATCCTGCAAATTCACCCACCCTTCGTCCCTGAGTCTATACCAGTCTCAGAGTATTCCACTGAGCACCATTCCCCATTTATTCTCCTGGGGTAATCTATTTTCCCTCACCTGCTCATCAATTCCTTCCTCCCCCTTCTCCTGCCACCTGCCCATAGTTGGGATACTTTACAACAACTTATCAACGTGTACTTCTTTGACACACGAGATGAAACCTCAGCAGCTGAGGAAACAGAGCAATACAGAGGGTTAAGTTCAGACATGGTTTGCTGGAACTGTATGGAAGCAGCTCCAACTGCTATGTCAGTTGACAGGTCTCCACTGCAAGCATCTCTCCTCTTAATAAGAGACCATTCACCTGATGACATAATTGCATTTGCAAATTCTGAACTATAGAATAATGTCAGCATGCTGATATTAATTGCGCCAAATGTATTAATTAATTGAAGTTTTTTTTATGAACAATTACAACAAGCAAGTCACGCAGTTAACAGAATTCCATATCCACCACAATCTTGATTAGGCTTTAATCTGTCTATCATTTGTTTGTAGCAATAATATATATATATATTTTTTTTTTAAGCCTCACTTGGCAAAATTTCTCAATGTTGTGACCAACAATATTGAAAAGCAAATTCTTAATAAGGTATACATTAATCATTGTAATCATTTTCTACTCACTTTGGTACTTGTAGATAGCTATGGACTATTAGGCACAGCATCACACTACACAACCAAAATTCAATTACAATCAATTGTTGCTCACTCATCACTTGTGAATCAGCGCTTCAAGGTGAAGTGCCTTATGGCAAGGTTAAAAAACATTCAGCCTCCTATCCTCTCTATTTGCGCACAGGGGGGATCATTTAAAATTTCATGAGTGCCTGTAGCAGATTTTAAAAGAGGATCAATTCACTTTTAGTCCTCCAGAAAAGGGATAACATTACAGTATTGCCTCAGACAGAAAAAATGGCTGGCAGGAACAAAGGGTGAGATAGGAGACCGAGAAACATCAAAAAAAGCTGGTAAAGGAGAGAAGCCAAAGTAAATTAAAAGGAGCTAACAGGGCTTTACAATTGGACTTCTAACTATTTCACAAGATCCTTCCAGTTTAAGCCACAAAACATTCAACCTTTATTAACTTTTCCATTGAAAGACAAATAAGCATAAACCTGTATATATGTACAGATTTTTAAAAGCTGGAACTTTGTCATGGCAAATTACGTATGCTGATAGAAAAAAACCAAGAAGGCAGAACAATACAATTGCCAAATGTCAACAACATTTGTACACTCAGCATCAATTTAAACAACTCCATTAATAAATTATGAACTCTTTTTTCACCAGAAGGGAAAAAATCATATAGGAACAATAATCAACATCTGACAGACCCACATCTTTCCTATATCATTGTTACATTTTTGCATATCTTTCATTCATTTGTTCTATGTCTCTCTATATCACCGTCTATATCTCTCAATTCCCTTTCCCTGTTAGGCTGAAGCAGAGTCTCGACTCGAAACGTTACCTATTCCTTTTCTCCAGAGATGCTGTCTGACCTGCTGAGTTACTCCAGCTTTTTGTGTCAATCGTCACTTCTGCCTTACATACAAGGTTGGACATACAAGTCGTGGAATCAAAAGGTCGCCTTTAAATAGGAATTCAATTTAGAAGGATATTAATGAAGGAGGCTAATCTAAAGTTCCCCGGTTTACCTCATCCACTCACTTTCAAAATAAATAGTCAGGGTTATGAATGGTAAGGCTTCTGAAGCTGTAATGATCAATTCCTTGGGAATATTTAATCAATATAACCAATGCTTTGATTTGGGTTATGGCTCAGCAGTCTTTACACTTTAGAGGGTCAGCGTGGAAACAGGCCCATCGGCCCACCGAGTCCGCACCAACCAGCACGTACACTAACACTACCCTACATACTAGGGACAATTTACAGAAGCCAATTAACCTACAAACATGTACATCTTTGGAGTGTGGAAGGAAACCGCAGCACCCAGAGAAAACCCACGTGGTCACAGGGAGAATGTACAAACAGCACCCAAAATCAGAATCAAACCTGGGTCCCTGGAATTGAAAGGCAGCAACTCTACCACTGTGTCACTGTGCCGCCTTTAGTCACATCACATTTGACAGAAACTCTGAAGCCTATATTCTTCAGAGATTGGATCTACTGCAGGAGAGAACCACATGGGGAAATAGCAGGATAAATAATTACAATGGACATGGCCACTATAAAAGTTATAACTTGGTATAGAGTAAATCACACTATCACGGGTTCGATCCTGACCTCGGGTGCTGTCTGTGTGGAGTTTACATGTTCTTTATGTGATTGTGTGGGTTTCCTCCAGGTGCACCGGTTTTCTCCCACATCCCAGAGACTTGTGGGTTTGTAGGTTAATTGGTTTCTGTAAATTGCCCCGAGAGTATAGGAAGTGGTTGCGAAAGTGAGATAACACAGAACTTGCTTGGACGGGTGATCGATGGTTTGCGGGGCACTCGGTAAGCTAAAAGACCCGTTTCCAGGCTGCATCGCTAACTGTAACATACAGCAATCCCTTACTTTAAGATGATAATTGTTGATAAATGATAAATCGTGCACAGTTGCCAGGTAAAAGACAAACCACAAACTCCAACGCCTACTCACAATAGACCACCCAGTTCCTGCACTGTGCCAAAATGGACCATAATCCCCAAGATCTCCCATAATGGAGAGGTCTAACTTGCCAGTCACCAGTCAGAACAAGTAGATGATAAACCGCTCCGCAATACAACTTTATCAAAGACTATTCATGCCGAGGTACGTTCATGCAGTACCAAACAGAAGTATCGAGTACCAATAACATAGAACAGACTAGTAATGTCAAGGGGCTCACCCAAAGCTTCATTGAAAAACATTTTTTTTTTCCTTATTCCTATTCTGCGAAAGTTGTGGTCGTAGGTGGACGTCCTAATGGGTCGCCAGTTGTCCGTAGCTTGCCATAGCTTGACGTCCACTAGGTGGTAGGTAGTTGTAGCTTGTCATAGACTTTGTCGTAGTGGGTTCCAGTCGCCAGTTTTTCGGCAACCTGCTACGACTATGACAGTCGCCGGCAATCACCTAAAAAATCGTCTTAGTGGGACAGGCTCTTAAGTCCATGCCAGCTCCTGCACTTGTAGCCAGGTGGTTAAAGTTGTAACACAGGCAGGGGCTCTGCTGCAAAGCTCGAAAGATCTCACATACTTATTAAAATATATTCTTTTAATCCTGATGTATGACATCACAGTGCTAGAAATATATAATAATTAAATATATTAATTTATTTTGTAAAATCTTAATGGGAAGCCGAGAATTGAGCTGTGAATGGTGGATATTATGTGGGTCCAACTAGATGGGTTCCACGTGGAGCATGCCGTGGCTCTTTATTTGCAGAGAATCTGTGTGAAATGGGATTTTGGGAAATTTGGCAGCTTTTGAGCAAGAACAGCGGGTCAACGAGAAGACACAGGGAGGTTCACATAGTCAGTAATGTGGATAGATGTTCTACAATCAGCAGGCAGAGTCTTCCAGTGGGCAAGCCTGTCGTGTTAATTAACCTGAATGGACAGGGGAAAACAAAGAGCAGGTGTTTGAGACACCGAGGGGCAGCTCAAGAAGCAGGTCGGATGTATTAGGTCTTGGTAGGTGTTCACGGCTGGATTAATGTGTAGAGATACAGCATGGAAACAGGCCAACCTTCGATCACCCATTCACACTAGTTCCATGTTATCCCACTTTCTCGTCTGCTGCCTACACACAAGGGGCAATTTACAGAGGTCAGTTAACCTACAAACCCGCACGCCTTTGAGATGCGGGAGGAAGCCAGAGCACCCAGAGGAAATCCATGCAATACTGTACTAACACCACACAGACAGTACCCGAGGTGAAGATTGAACCCAGGTGGCTAGCGCCATGAGGCAGCAACTCGCCCGGTCCACACCACCGTGTCACCCTGGTTTACCCCAAACACGAGTCCTTAGATTCAAGTCGCCTGATCAGAACTGCACATGCAATATACAATGTTATACACGGCTAAGGATTTCTGTGAGTTTGTGTGTCAATTTAAGCTTAGACATAACTCTTTCCCCACTAGATCAGAAGATTATACGTCAAATTACATTCCCAATTAAAACTTGTGTAATACTGAAGGAGTGTGGCAGAGCCACATTTTCCATCTTTGGGTTGAGACATTATCTGATTATTGCTGTTGTGCTGCAATAAACAATAAACTGGTTGAAACTTCAAGGTAAGAAGAAAGACTGAACATATACCTGGGGGAACTCAGCAAGGCAGGCAGCATCTCTGGAGAGAAGAACCCGAAACATCACCCATTCCTTCTCTCCAGAGATGCTGCCTGTCCCGCTGAGTTACTCCAGAATTTTGTGTCTACCTTCGATTTAAACCAGCATCTGCAGTTCTTTCTTACACATATCCCTGGGAGACTTTCCTTAGTTCAGATTTGGTACATTACCAGCCCACTTGACAAAACAGAAGCTTTCCTAGCACTGATGGAAGGATATCGTCCTTCAACATTGTTTGTTCTATTTCATGGTTAAATGATAGATCGGATAAACTTGGATTGCACTGAATTCTTCTTCTTATCTGCTAATAAATCATGTTCCAAACTAAAATATCTCCTTTTAGTGCCTTCATACACACAAATAATAGTATTTCTTTTAAAAGGAAATACTGTTTCATCAAATGTTAATGAAACCCGATTGTGGAATTGCTTCAGTTTCTGGGAGAACTCCATCATTTGGCATGGTACAAGAGGATGCCAGATTAAATATACATGGGGACAGATTTCAATTTACGAGCCAGGTGTTAAATTGACTTAGTGAAACGGAGACATCATGAACCTGTCCAACTGACTCCAGTAGTTCAGGTAAAGAAGTTGAACAAAATAACCTATTCCAAAAAAAAACAGAAGGCAGATAGCCAAACTACACTGGGTGGAGATAGCACCGAGTGCCAGGGGTTAAGTCCCAAACCTCAAAAAAACTCATGAAGCTAAACCTCAATGAAAATATCAAATTACAACAATTTTAACTACTGTCCCGCTGGATCCATAAACTACTCAATATCATCAGTCAGCTATCAACAAACTCCTTAACCTAATACTCCTGTGCTCCACTACATCCACACACATTAATTGTTACCCTAAGCCTCAGTCGAATGTCACAGCTTCTGTACACTTAACTATCCAACCAAGGAAGAAGAGCATCACATAAACACGTTGTATACAAGTGAGCAGCACAAGAGTAATGAAGAAGGCACTTCTCCCTTGATACGACAGTCATATCTCCCAACCCAGAATCCGATCCTTCACACACCAAGCTGGATAGGCAGGATTAACCACATGGTGAGTCGTGGGTACAAATGGCCTGCAGTGAGAGATGGGTGGCATTCAACCCATCTTCACGTGTGTAGCATCAGGAAGGCAGCCAACAGGGTCAACAAACTCATCAGAAAGGCTGGCTCCATCCTGGGGACGGAGTTGGATTCATGGGAGGTGGTCTTGGAGAGCAGGATTTCCTCAAACTGTGGAGCATCCTGCACAATACAGCTCACCCCCTCCATGACACACTGATCAACCCGAGGAGTACCTTCAGTAACCGACTGGTTCCACCAAGATGCAGGACAGAACGCCACAGGAGAACCTTCCCTGTAGCTATCAAACTTTACAACTCCTCACCCTTCTGTCGTGGGGTAGACTGAGACCAGAAATGCTGCCAACTTTTTGTGGCTACATCAGTAGTCATAGGACAACACAACTATGGAGCCCAATCTCAGGGGCACAGTGTTCTAATTAAATGTGAACATAAGAGAAGGAAGACAGAGGGGACTCCTTCGGTAGGAAATGGAATAGGTTAAAATGTATTTGAGAATATAAACGGGGAACAAAGTAATTAATGTAACAAATGACATGATACATATGAATAAAACCTTCCATTAAAATGTTAACTGTGAGAAAGTTGGGAGAAAATTAAATCTTTGAATTTAATAAAGGTATAGAATACAATGTAAAAAGAATAGAAAAGTATTTCGCTGGCAAGTAAATTAATGATTCACCAACCAATTATTGCATTGTATGTGAACGGTTCAGAGAGTGAGAATGTGATTCTGGTTGATGAATGACTATGAAGCAGTGGGAAAACAAACACATAAAATGTTGGACTGGTGATTCATGGAGGTTATGTGAAGGTTTACAATGAACTGGGAGAATTAATTTGTGACTTTATTTTGTATGTTTCTTAATAATAATTTTTTTAAAAAAGAGTAATATTCTAGGTACAGAGAATAAAGGGGAGGTCATTTAAGAGTGAGGTGAGAAAAAACGTTTTCACCCAGAGAGTTGTGAATTTATGGAATTCCCTGCCACAGAGGGCAATGGAGGCCAAGTCACTGGATGGATTTAAGACAGAGTTAGATAGAGCTCTAGGGGCTAGTGGAGTCAAGGGATATGGGGAGAAGGCAGGCACAGGTTATTGATAGGGACCGATCAGCCATGAACATAATGAATGGTGGTGCTGGCTCGAAGGGCCGAATGGCGTCCTCCTGCACCTATTTAAAAAAAAAAAAAACCTGGTTTTGAAGAGAGTTCAGAAGCCTGAGCGGAGAGAACTTCACTGAGATATTGCATTAAATGGCAAATGGTAGACTGTGCCATGAATATTATTTGAAACACAAACAGAAAACGCTGGAAGCATTCAGTAGGTCAGGCAGTATCTGTGGAAACAGAAACACATAGCATTTTAGGGCTCCATTTGCTTCTCCACATATGCTGGCCAAGCTAATGATGTTGTCCTGCATTTTCTCTTGATATTTCACTTACAGCATTTGTAAGGGGGGTTTCTCTACATTACTTGCAAGACATGCAAGGCCAGCTAAATACATTTAACACATTTTGAATAATCTGCTATTTAAGGCAGTGAATGTCAAAAGTTAAGGTGTAAGTGAATGCATTCATTACTAAAAAGGAAGCTGTGAAAAGATGTCTGGCATAATGGATAAAGATTACAGATAATAAATGTATAGTATTA
Organism: Amblyraja radiata; assembly: GCF_010909765.2. Lineage (NCBI taxonomy): Eukaryota > Metazoa > Chordata > Chondrichthyes > Rajiformes > Rajidae > Amblyraja > Amblyraja radiata. Next base: position 46,220,013 of record NC_045965.1, read on the forward strand.
ATACAAGCAATATTTATGGACTATGGGACAAAAGTTTACTTGATATGTAGAAAGCACCAAAGGAAACTTTTTTTTAAAATGTTGTTCCCATGTTCCATTAGTGGTTAGTGTCGTAATGAAAATTGAGTGTTAAAAGAAAATATATGGTAAATTGTCTGAATATTTTCATCTTAATGAATTTACAATCCATTGTAGTGAGAGAATTGGAGACCAATTCTTGATTAGTACGGGTGTCAGAGGTTATGGGGTGAAGGCAGGCGAATGGGGTTAGGAGGGAGAGATAGATCAACCATGATTGAATGGTGGAGTAGACCTGAAGGGCCGAATGGCCTAAAGCTCCTCCTGTCCCTTATGACCTTACGAGACCACCCATAACAGCTGGGGAGTTCAAGTCCAATAAATAAATGTGAAATGTTGGCCTGACCAAAAAATCTACCAAAGGAGGAAATGTGCAATTTTCCCACACTATGAGTTAATGTGGGAATTGCTAGCTGGTGCATAAACAACCCAATTATGGCTTTAAAAAAAATTGGGAATAGGATAAAATCCCAAATAAAATTGTGTACATTTTCCAGAAAATATATCAAATCTTGTTGGGAGCAGTTTAGAATTCAGTAAAATATTTGAGATATTGACTAATAGAGAATATGTGTAAACTTACAAGGAACATAAAAGTGGACAGCAAAGTGTTTGACGTGTAGGTATGAAATTTAGGAACATTTCACATCCAAATCTACATAATTTATCATCCCATCAAAATTTCCTAGTAACACGAATCTCATCCTTTTCATCGACTCAGGAAACATATACAGAATTCTTAAAATCATGGCTTGTGCTGGGGAAAAGAGATTGTAGGGTTACAGTAACTAAACACTTAGCGTTCAAACCACTAACCGATGCATGTCTTCCTTCTGGATTCCTGAGAGAGAATCACTGACACATGCAGGGGGTGAGAAAATGTATTGGGGGGGGGGGTCAGGGTTCACAATTGTCTCACTGTCCAGAATCAAGGCATCACGATTCGGAATCTAAATCTTCCCCTTAATCCTAATGTTATGAGAATGGACCTTCAAGCTATCACAACGGTAGACAATACCCATGATGTCCAACCCAAAACTTGCTTTGACTATACATTCCTTATGCAACAAATATAAATTACAATAATAAATATATTCTTTGAGCATTTTGAAGTTACAAAGCAAATCTGAAGAAAAGGTTTCAGTTTTAAGAAAAGGTTTCACCATCTCTTGGTGAACATGAGGGGTAAAAGGGTAATTATCAAGTTTGCCACTTTCTGGCTATTTTATCTATAATATGTGCTTATTCACATCAACCTGATGACTGTTGCCAATGAATTTTCTTGCTATTCTTCAAACGTGCTTCCTATTTTGATTTGAAGGCAATGAAAAGTGAGCTGCACGCTATGGTACTCTGTGGGATATCAAGAAGGATTTTGTGTTCTTGGCATAAGACCCATCAGATTGCATTGCACCGGCCCCTTGTGTGTGATGTAACAGAAAGCTGAGCTTTCCAGATAACTCAGAGCTCAGATCAAGAATATTGTTTCTGTCATAAGACCTCCATTTTTTTAAATATTTGAAGAGGGCATCTGGCAGCTCCGGTCAGTTACAACTGCTGAATATCATAACTGGCACAAAGCACGAGGCAAATCAAGCAAGCCGACCATGGATTAATAACTCTTTCACGATATCTTCACCCCTTCCTATCTCCAAAACTTGTTCATTTCTATTGGACAGGAAAAGGTACAACTCCCTAACACTGGATTCAGATTCAGATTCAACTTTAATTGTCATTGTCAGTGTACAGTACAGAGACAACGAAATGCAGTTAGCATCTCCCTGGAAGAGCGACATAGAATATGATTTCAATAAATAAATCTATTTACATGCATACAGTCATAGTGTTTTTCCTGTGGGAGGAGTGTCCGGGGGGGTAAATAGTCCATGGTTGGGCTGAGAGCAGTCCTTGGCGATGCTGAGCGCCCTTCGCAGACAACGCTTGCTTTGGACAGACTCAATGGAGGGGAGCGAGGAGCTGGTGATGCGTTGGGCAATTTTCACCACCCTCTGCAGTGCTTTCCGGATGTAACATGATCTGCCGAATAAGGAAAGCAGAGAAAGCAGGACATGTCCTAAGAAGGGAAAAAAATGGCAACAAATCTTCAGAATGTGATTACCTCCACACAAATGTCCCAAAGAAAAACTTCCTTCCCAGAAAATGTTTAAGGTGGCTCATTAGGACAAAATCTATTCAATTGTGTCACATATGCCACTCTAATACAGTGATGCAAAATAGTTTTAATCCTCAGACACACAGAATTTCTGCTAAGTTAATGTTATTCTAACATCATTTTCCTTTAGAAACATGTCTACATTTGATGTGTGTATTCAAATGGAACCTTGTCAATTAGATGGGTATGAAAGATCTCCTGGTCCAATCTAAATGCAAAATCTATTCCTCAGCCAAATAAATTGACAGTCCATTTATTTCATTTGATTTCTCCGTACGCTTTCTCTATTCAGATTGGCTGTTTATAACTGCTAATTCTCAATTTATTATAAGGATGCATTGTTTGAAAATGTCAAGCAAAATTTTGCAAGACTGGGCAAAATCCATTGTAGGTAGGTATATTGTGTTCCTGGTGTCAGAGAGTTTACCAATAAATAGATGAATAAATCAAAGGTAGACACAAAATACTGGAGTAACTCAGTGGGTGAGGCAGCATCTCTGGAGAGAAGGAATGGGCGACTTTCGGGTCAAGAACCTTCTTCAGACTGATGTCAGGGGAGGGGGCGGGACAAAGATAGAATGTAATCGGAGACAGTAAGACTAGTGGGAGAACTGGGAAGGGGAAGGGGATGGAGAGGGAAAGCAAGGGCTATCTAAAGTTAGAGAAGTCAATGCTCATAACGCTGGGGTGTAAACTACCCAAGCAAAATATGAGGTGCTGTTCCTCCAATTTGCACTGGGCCTCACTCCACATATCCTAAAAAGTTAACATTTAAAATTTGTAAACAGAACTGTTGTAAACTGAGGAATGTTTGTAGTTGTTACCCATCACAGGCACTGTAACATGTGTGGCATCCTTGTAGATATGAAAATAGTAGGGTAAATATATTTACTTACCGGAAAATGCATTGTTTGAACCTCGAATATTCTTCAAAACCATGTCTTAAATTTATTTTTACATTTAATGCAACACAAACAGGCACTTCATGATAAAAAAGAGAAAATGCATTGAATCACTGCACAAAAATATGATCCTCATTAGGAAAGAACCTTATCGTACACAGTATTGCATACTCTTTTATTATATAGAGCATCTATCAGTCATTGCTAGAGTGGCATAAACCCATCACAACAATTGATTCCCATTAAAAAGTTTTTATTCTAAAGAGATGAAAAAGTTCACGACTTAAATTTTGGGATTCTGGGGAGTATTTGACAATACATCAGGCTTTTGTGCTTTCAAAGAGGCATTCAAACAATAACCCTCCCAGAAACCAAATGGATTAAAAAAATAATGGAGATTAATTACTGCTGAAGAAATAAGATTGAGGCATTGAATGCTGGGTGTAACCCGAATGCGGTCAGAACATAATCTAATAAGAAATAATGATAAATCTGACAAAAATGAATTTGATAGTTTGGCATGTGCACTTCAGTAAAAAATATCTTTTAAGCTTTACAAATGCAGGGAGGCCGAGGCGTATGCTTATAAAGGTAGACAAAATCATGCGAGGAATAGATAGGGTAAATGCACAGTCTTTTGCCCAGAGTAGGGGAATCAAGAACCAGAAGGTGACAGAGGGAAGAATTTAATAGGAACCTGAGGAGTAACTTTTTTTTTTACACAAAGAGCCGTGGGTATATGGAACAAGCTGCCAGAGGAGGTAGATGAGTCTGTGCCATCACAACATTTAATAAACATTTAGACAGGTACATGGATAGGATAGATTTAGAGGGATATGGGCCAAACACAGACAGATGGGACTAGTGTCGATGGGGCATGTTGGTCAGCATGGACAAGTTGGGACAAAGGGCCTCTTTCCACGCTTTATGATTATATGACTCTATAACTATTAGCAGCACTGCTTTTTATATTCTGTAATTTAAAAGAGTTAATTCTTTGATAGCCAAAGGAAAATGCAAAAGATCATTAATAAGATGTGTAAAATGGCATAATTTAGAGTCACAGAATCATACAGCATGGAAACGGGCCCTTCGGCCCAACTTGCTCATGCCAACATATCTACACTAGTCCCACCTACCTATCTTTGGCCCATATCCCTCATGTACCTATCCAAATGTCTTTAATGTTGCTATAGCATCTGCCTCAACTACATCCTCTGGCAGCTCATTCCATATACCTGAGTGTACCTAGCAATGAAAAGCAAATGATTGCATTTTTGAGCTATTTTACTCTAAAGTGACAAAATATCCAGAACATAATGTTAAAAGCCAATTAGTAAAAATTAGTTGATCCTCTAAATGTGCTTAATCTCATGCAAAAAAAATAGTAAAGCAGTGACATGGAACAAAAATCCGAGGATTAGTCACCTCGAGTGTGTCTTGATGTGCAAAAGATTATAGGTATGTGAGGTGGCCATCTCAATTGAAAAAAGTTCAAGTTCAAGTTTGCATTTATTGTCACTGTACCAATTGGTACAGCAGGATATGGGTTGCCATACAGCCATACAAATAAATAAAAAGAACACAACACACGATGGAATTTAACATGAACATCCCCACACAACGTTTCCCACGGTGAGGGAAAGCAATAAAAGTTCAGTCATCTGCCTCTATGTTCACCCGTGGTCGGGGCCTATTGAGGCCTCCACAGTCGCCACGACGGCGGCCCGATGTTCAGGCCCTCTCACCGGATGACTGCACCCACTCCACACACATCTAAATCTCCTGCCATCAGGAAAGAGATACCGTAGCATCAAAGCCCGGACAACCAGACTGCTAAACAGATCCTTCCACAAGCTATGAGGCTGCTAAACAGTCACTCCACCTGATTCTGCTGCTTTTGCACTGACAATTTAATAACTGGCACTGAGTAATAACTCTGGCATTAGCTCTGGCCACTTAAATCAGCTGCCCTGGACATTTTATGACTGTTTTTACTTGTATTTTAATATTGCTGTTTTTACCTGCACTTTTTTTTTAAACAATTCGTACTGTTTCATCAGGAACTGGATTGTTTTTTTGTTTTTTTTTGTTTTTTATCGTTTTTATTTTATGCATGAAATGTTTAAGTTTTTATGTGCGATGCTCCGGTATTCCCTGGGAAACGTCTTCTCATTTTGCACTGTACAACTGTTGCATTGCAAGATGACAATAAAGGATGATAATGATGGAACACTGGCGTCAGAAGAACACACTCAGCGGCTTGGAGTTCCGAATCGTCTGCTTCCTACCAGAGACCGCGGCTCCCGAAGTCCACTGGCCAAGCTGGGCGGAGCTCCACACGGCGATCCTCGGCAAAAGATTCCAGGGCCTCGTGTTGTCAAATTCAGCGCCAGAACTCCGCAATCCACAACTTCACGGTGTTAAAGTCGGCAGTCCCAGCACTCGGAGTTCCAACACTGCGACCCCGGTAAGGCATCGCCCACTCCGCGATGGCACTTCAGTGCTGCGCCGCTGTTGAAGCTGAAGCTCTGGCCGGTCTCTGGCAGGAAAGGCCGCGCCAATCCAGATGGTAGGCCGTGAGGAGGGGGCGAAGATGCGGCCCGGAGCACAGACGCATCCTGACCAGGTAGTGACTAAGAAAAAGTTCCCCCCACATAAAAAGACTAAAAGACTAAAAAAGGGATAGTGATGAAGAGCTCATTTGACCAGGGCACTGTTGAGTTAACTGATGAGAATTTATTAGCAATAACAACTGGAAGGTCAACTTGTCTATTTTGCCCCTTTAAAACGTTTCCATTTTAAAACTGAAAAGGTTAAAGAGTTTAGAATAATTTGCATCTATATGCTGCTTGACACATTACTTTGACTTTAAATACAATATGGGAGGCAACTTAAAGTAAAATGCTGCAATTTGATTAATCCTAGATATTATAAACTCATTGAGTTTAGATTTATAATCTCTTACAAGGCGTTACACAGAGGTGGAAGAGTTTGGCTTTGTCAGCAAGGAAATGGTTCTCAATGTGCAGAAAGGAACTGCAGATGCTGATTTATGCCGAAAATAGACACAAAATATTGGAGTAACTCAGCGGGTCAGGCAGCATCTCTGGAGAAAAGGAATAGGTGATGTTTTTGGTCAGAACCCTTCTGCAGTCTGAAGAAGGGTCTTGATCCTAAAATCTCACCTATTCCTTTTCCCCAGGGATGCTGCCTGGCACAATGCTTCTCAATGGTGATCTTAACTTTATTGCTCAATTGATTGGTGGTTTCAAACAATCAAAAAAATTTAAAAATCAGATTTGGTAAACATGAGGTTGGGAAGTCATGCTAGAATATACAAGGTAGGACCAGGTGCAGACTAAACGGCCTTTCCAGCCCACTCCACCATTCAACAAGCTCAAAGCTAGCCTTGTATCTCAACACTACTTTTCTTCACTTATCCTATATTTCTTGATTCCTTGAATATCCAAATATCTGTTGATCCTTGAAATCAATGACTGAGCATCCATTGTTCTTTATCTCTCCACATCACCATCTACATCTCTTGTTTCCCTTATCCCTAACCAGTCTGAAGAAGGGTCTCGACCCAAAACGTCACCTCCCTCATTCTCTCCAGAGATGCTGCCTGTCCCGCTGTTTTATTCCAGCTTTTTGTGTTGAGCCTCCATTGATATCCAGGGTAGAGATTTCCAAAAATTCATTATCACATTAATAAGGAAATACTTCCTCATGTCTGTAGGTAATGGCCTACCTCATGACAGGTAAGTGCAGAGAAACATCCTCCACATAATCTAAGCATATTTTCTACCTAATATTTTGTATATTTCAATGAGGATGTCCCTCATTTGTTTAAATTCCAGAGAAGAGGCCTCTTCTATTCACTCTCCGATATGATAGACCTACCATCTCACAAACAAGTTTGATAACATTTTATTACACTCCTTCTATACTTAATCTCCTTTATCCTAAGGACTAGAGACGGAAATTAGCTACTGATTGGCTACAATCTCGCATATTTACATGCAAAATGTTCATTAATATGCACTGTCCCTATAAACAAATTATTAATTAATTATTATTAATAACAAGACCAAAATTCTACCCAATACATATTGTGTATCGAGGTCCCATATAATGGTAGTAAAAGTCCCTTACACAAGTTTGATTTCCCCTTCATGAATTTCTTGGTTATCCGAGCCTGTAACATCCACAATTCTCAGATTTACTGCTTTTCCTCAAAACATTAATAATTGTTTCCTTTGGTTTAATACAATTTTTGATCTCTTCTTGTACATGGAAGATGACATCAAAACCAATATTAGACTACATATAAAATTGCGGGGCAAGAGACAACTGAAATCCTTTGTGTTCCCGCGTTGCATAACATCTGTTCATTTACTTTCTCAAACTGTCATCATTAATTTTTCAACCATATGACCTCTCCACGACTAATGCCCATGGCAATCCTAGCCTTATCCTACCACATATACTCACTCACTGTGTCCTATCCATGCCCTTCTGCAATTTAAACCCTGTTTTCTCTCTTTGCCAGTTCTGACAAAGGTCATTGATCTAAAATGTTAATTTTGTATCTATTTGCATAAATGCTGCCTGATCTTCCAAACTTATCAGACTTCCACCAACGTTTTTTTTAAATTACTTTCATGAGATAGTCAAGATCCTTAAAAAAGTATGAACATAACAATAAGAAAATATCAGTGGCAAACCAGAGAAAGAAATTAAATACAGCATATATCAGTAGGTATGTTGCAAAGCCTACCTGAAGCGTCGTTGAAAATCTGCCGTTGTGGGTGTGCGCGATTTTGGCGCCGTTTAGAGGGGGCGGGTTTAAAACGCGATTTTCTCTAGGCTGTTCAAATCGAAGATGTTCAGCCTAGTTAATTATTAACGAAAAATCGCTGGAAGACCCCGTCGCAAAAGCTATTATTAGTTTTAAAGGCCTCGTATAATAGTTATAGTAGTTTAAAAATCAACCTCTAAACCCGCGACCGCCAGCAACCCCAGGGTCTCATAAAGCAGTCAGCTGAAGGTAGGCTGTATATATTTACATTAAAAAGGGCTTCTAAAGATCCCTTTATACAAAGTTTAATATTGCGAGTAGCTCAATTTGGGCCCATTAAATCCCGCAGTATTTTTCTGGGCATTTGGGGCACAAATCTACCGCAATGTGAACGTTCTAAACCAGCGCGTTCCACAGGGACCCACTAGAAAGCTGATTTAAATGGGCATTTATTTACAGCAATTGAACACTGAATTCCTTCCATTTGGCCTATAAATTAATGTAAATTAGATTTTAAAATCATGTTTTATTGTGAATTATTTGTGAATATTATTTGGACATTTAGGCTATTTAAAAATGTTAATCATTTATTAAGAAATGGATAGATGTTTAGATCTAGTAATTGAAGTCTGAAATTAGCTACAATTAGGTAACTAACTAATTATATGCTTTAATTTCAGGTCATCCAAGTAAGATTATTTTATATTTGTTTCAGAATGCTTCAATCTATGATAACTGAAAATTTCATTCAGTTCTCTTAATTTTTAAGAAAGTTATGGGCTTTTGACTGTTCACGATCACAGCTTTTTTGTTATGTCCATAGAAAATCAATAGGGAACAAGATGCTCATTTCCGAGTATGAAAATGGCCATAACTTTTTAAATACTTGAGATATGAAAGTGAATTAGGTGTCAAATTAAACTTATTTTTATGCTTTATCTGATGGGATAAATTACAGACTTGATTTTTAAAATCTCAAAATTTTGTAACATTGCTAATATCAGTGCCCATGTGCAAAATAAGAGGGATCTCAGTTGCTAACATTATAATGCCATGGATTGCATGGCTGTAAAAACATGAAACATCAAGAAAAAAACCCAAGATGCCCACATCACCCACTCTTATCTGTTTTGGCTCTCTACTGGCCAGAATGACTGAAATGGTAGGTAGACACAAAATGCTTGAGTCTCTCAGTGGGACAAGCAGCATCTCTGGAGAGAAGGAATGGGTGACGTTTCAGGTCGAGACCCTTCTTCAGACAGATGTCGGGGAGTGGGCGGGACAGAGATAAATGTAGTCAGAGACAGTAAGACTGGTGGAAGAACTGGGAAGGGGGAGGGGATGGAGAGAGTGGGAAAGCAAGGGCTATTTGAAGTTAGAGAAGTCAATTTTCATACCGCTGGGGTGTAAGCTACCCAAGCGAAATATGAGGTGCTGTTCCTCATATTTGACAATGGAGGAGGCCCAGGACAGAAAGATCAGATTGGGAATGTGGGGGGAAGTTAAAGTGCTGAGCAACCGGGAGATAAGGTAGGTTAAGGCGGACTGAGCAGGGATGTTCAGTAAAACGATCGCCGAGCTTGCGCTTGGTCTCGCCGATGTACAGAAGTTGACACCTGGAACAGCGGATACAGTAGATGAGGTTGGAGGAGGTGCAAGTGAATCTCTGCCTCACCTGAAAAGACTATTTGGGTCCTTGGATGGAGTCGAGGGGGAGTTAAAGGGACAGGTGTTGCATCTCCTGCAGATGCAGGGGAAAGTACTTGGGGAGGGGGTAGTTTGGGTGGGAAGGGACGAGTTGACCGGGGAGTTGCGGAGGGAACGGTCTCTGCGGAAAGCAGCAAGGGGTGGAGATGGGAAGATGTGGCCAGTAGTGGGATCCCGTTGGAGGTGGCGAACGTGTTGGAGGATTATATGCTGTATGCGACGGCTGATGGGGTGGAAGGTGAGGAAAAGTTTGACTGTCCTCATTGCGAATGGGGAGACGGGGACCTAGAGCGGAGCTGCGGGATATCGAGGAGACCCTAATGAGAACCTCGTCTATAATGGAAGGGTAGAACCCCAGTTTCCTAAAGAATGAGGACATCTCCGATGATCTAGTATGGGCGCAGATGCAGCATAAAAAGAGAAATAAGGAGTAGTGGATAGTTTTTACAGGAAACAGGGTGGGAAGAAGTGTAGTCTAGATAGCTATAGGAGTCAGTAGGTTTGTAATAGATGGTCCTGTCCAGCCTTGCAAATTCCCCAGGCCAACATTACCAAAATAAGACCTCCGCCCACTTTTGAGTGAGTAGGTGCACATTCCAAACAATAGCCCAGCGTATCTTGAACCCGGCTATGCTAACTCTGTATCAGTAACTCTTCAGAACATGATGCAGCTCTTGGGGACACTTGCAGGCTTAATCTGGCAAGTAGCACAAGAACCACACAATTCTATTTCTAAAACAGATTCTAACCACCAGCACCTAATGTTCAATGACATTACATTTACTCAGACCCGCACCATCAACATCGGGGCAGGTCACCACTGTTCGGAGGCCGAGTATCCTGTGCAATCATCCTAACTCCATAAAGCTTTATCATCATCTAAAGGGATAATTCACGAGGAGGATGGCAAATCCTCAAATTGTCAAAATGAATGCAACTCCATGAACACACAAGAATTTCTGAGTGACAAAATATCTACCAGATTGGCTCTCTATAAATCACCCTTAAATGTCATTTGGGAGAACTCACTCGGAGTATTGTTTACAGTTCTTCTTGTGCTGATTTATGAAGGAAAGTATTAAGCTGGAAAGGATGCAGAGAGGATTCATGAGGGCGGCTTGACTTATAATCAGAGGCTGGACCTTTTTCCTCCTGGAGCATGGGAGGCTGACCTTATAACCCCATGAGCACCACAAACAAGGCAATCAGTTATTTTCCACAGGTAAGTTGAAAGAGGAAAGAATTAGGAATTAAAGAACTCCTGAGCGGCACATTTTTCACACAGATGGGGTGGGCATATGGAATGAGCTACCAGAGGAACCCTGTAAATGCAGGTACAATTACTCTGTAAAACATATATTTTGATAGGTACATGGATAGAAAAGGATCAGAGGGATATGGGCCATACACTTGGAACAGCTCAGATTGACATCTTGCTCGGTATGGTCAATTAGCCAAAAGCCATGTTTCCACACTATAAGACTATCTGTGCCAGCTCTGTGACCATTTATTTTGCAGTGTTTGGGTGTTCCACTGCTGAAAATGGGTAAACAAATGTGGTTGCTGGGCTGGGAGGCACCGCAGTCATTCGTTGTTTTCTTAACAACGTTGATTTCTAATGAGAGTTGAACACATTTAGTCCACTTAAGAAAATCCTGCAAGCTTCCACTGTATTCAGCATACTCAGAGGCTGCAGCGAGACCCAACTCGTCCATGATGACAAAGATGCCACATCTTAGCTAGTCCAATTTACCTGCATTTAGCCCATGTCCCTCGAAACCTTTCATATCCATGCATCTGTCCAAAGGTTTTAAATGCTGTTGTAGTACCTGTCTCAACTACTTCCTCTGGCAGCTCATTCCATATACCCATCACCCTCTGACTGAAGAGGTCACCAAACTGGCTCCTATTAAATCTTTCCCCTCTCGCCTTTAACCTATGTCCTCGGGTTCTTGATTCCACTACCCTGAGTAAAAGTCTCTGTGCATTCACCCTATCAAGTCCCGTTATGCATTAGAATTACTGGCTTTCACCAGCTCCTGTTACATTGGAGAAGCAAAACTTAAGAGGAAAGAAAATTGAAAAAGACATCAATGCCACCAACTATTAACTTTATTTTCCCAAATATGTAGTTACTTCAAAATTCTTTGCATTTAAATTTGATTTACAATTTAAAATCATCTCCCGAAGGCTAGAAGAAAAACAATCATGCCTGAATGAAGACTCTCATCATCGCAGTTTGCATTTCACTGTGTTGCCAATACTTCACTGAGAATAATGCACCTGTTTGCTTATCACTGAAACCTTTCATATCCTTGATTTAAAAAGGGAAAGCATGTGTATAATCAATGCATTACAAAGGCATGTGAACAGAATGCACATTTACATTTCAGGAGGTAACTCTACATGAAAAACAGCATTCTATTTGAATAAAGTAACACAACGTTTTTTTTTGTGCTTAAATCAAATGAAATGTGAAAAATGCACGTCCCACTTAGAGGTCGACTGCCCACACCAAAATTCACAATCTGATCAAAAAGCATAAATTCTCAGGAATTAAAATTAAGCTTTTTCAAATGGGGAACATTATCACAATCTAATAGTTTAGCCTTAGTTCAGTGATACAGCGCAGAAACAACCTACCGAGTCCAAACCGACCAGCAATCCCCACACACTAGGGACAATGTACCATTTTTACCAAAGCAAATTAACCTAAAAAACATGTATGCCATTGGTGGGACGAAACTGGAAAACCCATACAGTCACGGGGAGAACATACAAACTCTGTACAGACAGCACCTGTAATCCGGATCGAACTCGGGTCTCTGGCACCTCAAGGCAGCAACTCTACCGCTGCGCCACCATGCCGCCCAAGGATGTGCTGGCTCTGGAGAGGGCCCAGAGGAGGTTTACAGGAATGATCCCAGGAATGAGTGGGTTAATCTGATGAACGTTTCTCAGCACTGGGCCTGTACTTGCTGGAGTTTAGACAAATGAGGGGGGACCTCACTGAAACCTACAGAATAGTGAAAAGATAGAGTGGATGTGGAGAGGATGCATCCATTAGTGGGAGAATCTAAAACTAGAAATTATAACCATATAACTATATAACCATATAACAATTACAGCACGGAAACAGGCCATCTCGGCCCTACAAGTCCGTGCCGAACAACTTTTTTCCCTTAGTCCCACCTGCCTGCACTCATACCATAACCCTCCATTCCCTTCTCATCCATATGCCTATCCAATTTATTTTTAAATAATACCAACGAACCTGCCGCCACCACTTCCACTGGAAGCTCATTCCACACCGCTACCACTCTCTGAGTAAAGAAGTTCCCCCTCATGTTACCCCTAAACTTCTGTCCCTTAATTCTGAAGTCATGTCCTCTTGTTTGAATATAGAAATTATAGCCCTTTTTTTAGGCAGAGGGTGGTGAATCTGTGGAATTATTTGCCACAGAAGGCTGTAGAGGCCAAGTCAGTGGATATTTTTAAGGCAGAGATAGATTCTTGATTAGTACAGGTGTCAGAGGTTATTGGGAGAAGGCAGAAGAATGTGGTTAGGGGGGAGATAGATCAGCCCTGATTGAATGTCGGAGTAGACTTGATGGGCAGAGTGACCTAATTCTACTCCTATACCTTATGACATAAAACTTTTGCTGACGGGATTCAAACAAGAAGAGTCAGTAAAGATGGGATGCGAGAAGCAATGGCAATGTTGAAGAACTGGAGAGAGAAGAAATGGGGGTTGGAGATGCAGCAACGATGTTTTTTTAAAGAGGAGAGATGATAATGGCAGGGTTGAACAGGCAGCAATATCAGCTATGGTGGTCAGATAGGTGCACCTTATGAATAACAAGCACTCCAAGAGATAATTCCATGATTCCTCTGCAGTTAGAAATGTGAATGTATCTGTTGAATACTGCTTATTGAAGTTGAATAATGTAAGTGATGATCTATAATCAATTTCCTCAGCATGTCAAGAAAATAGACTGGAAATTGTTATTTTTTCTTGTGGCTTATTAGATTAAACTAATAGAATCTATGACAAGGATGGGTGAATGATTGGAACCATTTGGTCAGATGCCTCATCCCATGTCATATTATTACGATCTTGCTCTTTTTTCGCACAATTCAATATGTCTGTATCAATCTCATGATTTTAAAACATTCCTTGGCTTAATTATTTTTCCAATGAGGAAATTTTTTTATTTGTCTCTTTACAGCTCAGTGATCCAAAACCCCAAACAATTTCCATCCCAGAAGTCATTTCACTGTCTCGAGGCAATCACCACAAAATCAACAAAATCACCTCACCATGTCACAAAAACCCATGTACATCTGTCAGGAATGCCCTTATTGGAAGTCACCTCACTCATTAATTTATTTTCACTGTGCTTTCATATCATTTACTGTACAGCATGCGGCCTGCAGACTTTACATCGGGAGTTCGCAGTCTCGGGAGAGGCTGTGGATGTCGGGAGCTCCAACGTCGCGCGCAGAAGGTTCGACCAACCCCGACGTGGGGTTTGATCGTCCGGCGCGGGGGAGCTGACATCCCCCCGATGCAGGAGTTGAACGCCTCGACACGGAGGGCCCGCTGCCTGCTACGGGAGTCAAGATCATCCCGTCAACGGAGGGATCGAGGCCCCCGAGAGCAAAGGGAAGAGATTTAACTTTTTTCGCCTTCCATCACCGAGAGGAATGTGGAGGAGTCACTGTGATGGATGTTTATGTTAAAAAGTGTTTTGTGTGTTCCGTTGCTTTTTATTTGTATGACTGACTTGGCAAATGAAATTCCTCGTATATTGCAAAACATACATGGCTAATAAAGTATTATTGTGATAGATTGTGATGGTGATTGACAACATATACCACTGCAGAACAGAGCTGCCCCTTCCTTTTCCACGTACAGCAGAGTCCCCAAAACAGGTGTAAGTGTTACTGAGAAATATTGCGTGACTGGAGTGGGTAGAAACCTGCTGTGCATAAACTTGGCTCAAATCATATTTCAATGAGAAATTACATTTCAAATGCAGCTGCCAGCCATCAATATCAATGCTGACATTAGGCTCTAAAAATAAATACGCTGTCAGGATAAATTAATCATCTCCATTGCAGATACACTGAGCTGGATTTTCCTCCTTGGCACAGTTGCCATGAATATGTGGCGGATATGACTTCCTGTGGTGCAGTGGCACTTGCACACTACCTGGTGTTTTTTTCAGGTCTGTTCAAACATAATATTCTCATTGAGGTCTCAAGGTACCTCAGAATTCAATACATGCAGGTCTCTAAAGGTGAAACACAGACTGGAGAGTCCCATGACATCAAACATAGCTTTGCTGATGTGCCATTCCACACCATAAAGGGGCTGTCCCAATGCAGCGACCTAATCCACGAGTTCTGGCGAGTTTGCCCACGACATACTCGCAGCATGGTCGACTCGAGGTCCTAGGAGGTCTTTGTAACTCTCCTTCATGCTCCCCGCGTACTTGAGGCCTCAGCTACGTCGTGGCGTATTTTTCCAACATGTTGAAAAATGCCTGCGAGTAAAAAAAGGTCGCCATGGAAAAAATCGATACTTTTTTTTACTCGTAGGTTTAGTCGAAGTAGGTCACTCAGTCACTCAGACCTGGTGGGCTGACAGCTCAATCACTCAGGCCTGGTGGGCTGACAGCTCAGTCACTCAGGCTTGGTGGGCAGGCAGCTCAGTAACTGCCATAAATTCTGCCCAAAACAGGTGAGAGACTCTGTGAGAGAGAAGGGGAAGAGGGTGGAGAATCAATTTTAGACATTTTCTTCTTTTTCTGCAGATCACAGCAATGAAGGAGGAAAGTCTATCCTAGCCTGGTTCTCACAGGGAGCCAATGAAGGGAGGGAGAAAAATACTGGGGTGAGGTTTAATACTTGCAGGAGGAATACTTACTGATGGGCCGAAGGGACTCCCCTGGGCTAGTACAGGCCTGATTGGCCGAAGGGGCTCTTTTAGAAAAAAATCTGAGTGAAATCTCAGTGAAAGGCACTTTTTCTGGACTTTTCCTGGCCTGGCACGGGCCTTTTGGGTCAAAATGTTCCTCCTGGGCTAATACGGGAATGTTAGGCAAAAGGGACTGGTTTCGCGACTAATAGGTGCCTTGTGGGCCGCAATTAATGGTTTCAGGCAGGCCAAACAACTCATTTCATTTCATTTCCATTTCAATTTCAAGCACTGGACAGGCCAAACAGCTCATTGCATTTTAATTTAATTTCCATTGCCATTGCACTTTCAAGCACAGGGCAGGCCGAATAGCTCATGGCATTTTCATTTCACTTCCATTGCCATTGCAGTTTCAAGCACATGGCAGGCCGAACAGCTCATTGCATTTTCATTTCACTTCCATTGCAGTTTCAAGCACAGGGCAGGCCGAACAGCTCATTGCATTGTCATTTCACTTCCATTGCCATTACAGTTTCAAGCCCAGGGCAGGCCAAACAGCTCATTGCATTTTCATTAAGGGCTAACAAATCATTTATTGCAAGTACATTGCAGACTCACAGTTCAGTTGATTCACAGCTTACAATGAGGGTCGTGGCCTCTCCCTCGCGATTTTGCAGAGTGACTGAGTCGCGTCCAGTCTCCGGGGGTTTTATAGTCCTGCCCCCCCCCCCCCCCCCAGAAGGTGCGTTACCTTCATCGAGGTGATTGACAGGCGAGAGGATCTCAAGGTTTTTATACACACTCATAACTTTTTTTATTTTTTGGGCCTGCTCAGCGGAAGAGGACTGAGTAAGATGGTCAAAAATCATAGCAATATATGGTAGCGTTTCTTTCTAAAATCAATACACAACGCAGACAGGAAGTGGCCATGATGAGGCTTTTAATTATATAGATATTTTTTATACAGGAGCTAACCAAGGGAGGATCCCTTGGAGAACTTGAGACGAGTGAAAGATGGTCAGGGCAATCTGGCATGAGAAATCTCACAATATTAACATTGTAATTATTTTACTATGTCACCAAAGGTAAACTTTAGCGTTTTTACTTTAAGGTTTTCATCACACATCCCTGCGTACGTTCACTTTGTAAAGACCACTGTTTGATTCGTGTGGGAAGGAACTACAGATGCTAGTTTCGGGTCGAGACCCTTCTTCAGGCCTTCACCTGATATGTCACCCATTCATTCTCTCCAGAGATGCTGCCTGTCCCACTGAGTTACTCCAGCATTCTGTGTCTATCCACTGTTTGTTTCATTCACCTGTCATCCGACCTATTGGTTCAGTTGCTCAAGATGCCTGCTGTATATATATTTGGTTATTTATTACGTCAATCTCAAAAAAATTGCAACATTTGCTGCTTTTAGTGAGAATATACAGGATTGATTAAAATACATTGATTGAGAATATACAGGATTGATTAAAATAAAACCAATGACATAAATAAAAATCCAAGATGTGCAAGAATCATTGTCCTTCCATTACCAGTCACTTTAAATTAATGCTAATGCAGCAAGAATATTTGCTATTATATCTCCCAAGAAAATGTGTACATTGACCTTCATTTAGCACAACATAATCTAGTCTTAAATTTAGTTTTAGAGATACAACATGAAAATAGGCACACAGCCCACAGAGGCCATGCTGACCAACGATCCCAACACATTAGCACTCTCCTATACATGAGGGACAATTTACAATTTTTACCAAAGCCAATTAACCTACAATTTCTGTACGTGTTTAGAGTGTGGGAGGAGTCCTGAGCACCCGGTGAAAAACCCTTGCGGTCACGGGGAGCATGTACAAACTCCACACAGACAGCACCTATAGTCAGGATAGAACCTGGAACTTCTGCGCTGTAAGGCAGCAACTCTACCACTGTGCCACCGTGCCACCCAATTTGCTTTCTTATTGGTTTTAGATATATCACCTTAACTCCATCATTATTTTGTTTTTGAACAGAATATCTTATAGACAATGATACAAGAATAAAATTGATAGCAGATATTGTGTAGTTAGGAATGAGTCTCCAAGTAACCAAAGATTATAAGCAATTCACCGATAATCCATGTCATATGTTTTAACAGGCAATTATCTCAGCATTCAATTAAAACCACCTTTTCGCTTTTCACATTTTGTAAATATTTTACGAAAAATGAATCCCTAACTTTGTTTTGCAGCCCTGAACACTTTCCATTCTTTGCTTAACAAACCCTTCTCTTCCCACTTTTACGTGGATTAAATTTAATTATTTGGCCCTCATTAAACTATGAACGCTCTCAAGGAAGCAAAATGTAATTTCTTCTTGTCCTGTTGAAATATTAGGTCAGCTTTCTCTGAAAATTCAAGTGGTGATATTTGCAAATCTATTTTAGCTCCACCAAGTTGAGACAAAGGAAACTATTCTCAGAGCAATAAATCATTCTGCTGCCAAGTCTCAAACACCATTATTTTTAAGTCCAAAAGGCAGTGGTGTGAAAAATGGTGTTAATCCAGTCAAATCGCAAAAGTCATTGATTTTAACGGGAGCAGAGCTATGATAAGGAATTTTTGTGTGAAAAATAGTTCAACGGCACAAAAGACCCAAGAAAATAGAGTGGAATATATCACTCACTTCATGACTTCCTTTTTTCAACTAGTCAACAATCCCATACTATTGATTAATCATGGCACAATGAAGGCTAGATCATGATAGTTTGAGGACAACAAAATGGATGGCGCTTCTTTCATTTAAATATCATTGACTTGAAGCCTTAATTTTGTTTCCTCCCTGCAGATGCTGCCTGGCCTACTGAGTATTTCCAGCATTTCCTTTTTTTTTCCATTCCCACTGAATATCTCCACAACAATTTTGGACTTAAAAATAATGGTGTTTGAGACTTGGCAGCAGAATGATATATTCACCACATCAAGCAGGAAACAGCGCAAGGCAGTACATTTTTTTATATAGCTTCTGAATTTTTATAACCTCAACTTAAAAGATTTCACCTATAGAAATAACACAAAAGGAACTTTGGTATCACAACAATATAAAATCCTAAGGTAGTTTAATTTTAGTTTACCTTATTATTGTCACGTGTACCAAGGTGCAGTGAAAAGCTTTTGTCTGCATGCTATCCAGTCAAAGAAAATACTATACATGATTACAATCAGCCACACATAGTGCATCGATAAAGGATGAATGGCACAACTTTTAGTGTAAGATAAAGTCTGATTAAAGATAGCACTGTTTTTGTTGCGCACAGCTTTGTTTGAATGTCAACAAAGATTTACTATACCAAAGCTTTCAGGTAAGCAGTGTCTGCAAATAGTATGCTTCAAAAACTCCTCTGCAATGACATTGTGTCACAACTATTCTCTACATTCATATATAATTTTTATTTAATGTTTTCTGACATTGGGAGAAGAGGAGAGGAAGTTGTCATTTTGGTAATCAACTGTTGAGTACCACCTGAAAAATAACAAAGATATCCCTCTGGAAATATTACCTTGACATCCCTTTTTCAAAGTTCCCCTACAATCACTGCCTTAGGCAACCATTCGCAGTGCTCGTCTACACTTTGTCCTATCCAACCCTTCCTCGCACTCTCAACAACTTAAACCAAATTTGTTTTGTCTCTGTACCAGTGCTAACGAAGGATCATCAACCTGAAATATTGACACAAGGAATTGTTGGTTTACAAACATTTAACAAAGTTCTGGAGTAACTCAGCGGGTCAGGCATTATCTCTGGAGAACATGGATAGATGACGTTTCAGGTCAGGACCCTTCTTCAGTCTGAAGGAAACATAATGTCATAAGTAATAGGAGCAGAATTAGGCCATTCAGCCCATCATGTCTACTCCACCATTCAATTGTGTTTGATCTATCTCTCACTCCAGACCCCATTCCCCTGCCTTCTCCCCATAACCCAGACACCCGTGCTAATCAAGAAATCTATCTCTGCCTTAAAAATATCCATTGACGTGGGCTCCATAGCCTGCGGCAATGAATTCCACAGATTCACCACCCTCTGACTAAAGAAATTCCTAGTGGAAACATCCTCACCACATCCACTCTATCCAAGCCCTTCACTCGGATAAAACACATCACCTATCCATGTTTTCTAGAGATGCTGCCTGACCCACTGAGTTACTCTGGCACTTGTGTGTTTAACCGGAAATGTTGACTGTTTTTCTCTCCACGGATACAGTCTGACGTGCTGAGTGTTTCTTTAAAGATTTCCATTTGAAGTTTGTCTTTATATTAAATATCCTCTACAAAAGTACCAAATAATCCTGAATTATAGTTCCATTCACATCATCACATTGGCTGCCTCTGATTCCAAGAGCAGACAATAAGATTTGTTTTAAATGGCAGATTGACCCAACAACATAAATTTTAACAATGCATAGTATTATTACAGCAAAGTTATTATAATGGCAGAAATATAATTGATAGTTTTCCTGACTACTAATCTTTGACACATAGTAATCTGCTATAGGTCGTTTATACAATTTCTGCCCTTTAAAATGATACATTGTTTCTGCAACCCGTGGTTTTTTTTTAAAGAAATATAGCATGCAGTGAGAACAAGTGAAATACGTTTTGAACTCAGCTTAAGCTATACTTTCCAGAAGCTCAACTGGAATGAAAAGAGTCATTCTACAAACAAGCAGAAAATAATAAAATAGAAAGGGAAACTCAGTCTGCTTCACATTCTTTTCAAACCAATGCAGCAGCAAGGTACCAGAATGTAATAAAGAGAAATCAATAAATTATTGGCACCAAATCTCAGCATTAGCCACACAAACTAACTCCGATACCATGGCAACCAGAATCACAATACATTTTTCTAGATCAACACATATCAAGCCTTTTCTTTCACAAGAAAAAAAAGTTGAATTCAGCATCCTACCTAACCCCTGTGGGACATCAGGACACAATGGCAAAGGCTTCTTTGTGACTGTAAGATTACTCTCCAACTTCCTGCTCGACACAAAATGATCTTCGCCACCCAGGATGGCCGGTGAGGTTCCATTGGGCTTTGAGATGTTAAAGTACTGATGCATCTTGGAATAATTCCTACTGTTAAAGCGGCTGAATATGTCGAACCTTTGGGTGTAGACATCCAAGTAGAAGATCGTCATTATGATAAAGTGCACCAGACACAGCAAGAGCACGGCTTTGCATATTCTTTCCAAATTCTTCCCTAACATCAGTCTGGTCATTTTCTGTACACAGCAGGTAAGCGGAGCAGTACATTAGCTAGTCCAGAGATGCTGCCTGTCCCGCTGAGTTACTCCAGCTTTTGGTGTCTATCCTCAGTACATTAGCTTGTCTTCCACGGATCCCGTCACTGTCCATATACTACCTGTGAAATGAAAACGGTGTACTCATTAAACCGTTCCAATATTTTAAACAGGAGCAATGAATAAAGACGGGGTGGGGAAGAGAAAGACAGTATCACCATTGGACTCCATTAAAATTTGCAACAGTTAAAAGCAACATCTTTTGGGAGAGGGGGAAAATAGATTTTCCTTTAACAGTGTTGTCACCTTAATGAGCATCATCAGAGAGAGACGAAAATCACCAATTCCCATTCACTTTGCTTAAGATTCCAGCAACTGCAGTTTCTTGTGTTTCCCCCGTTCATTTAACTACCACTCATCCACATTACTCTGAAGCAATAAAAAGTGCAGACCCAACTTTTATTGTCACCAATTCTGCTCACTCAAAAGCCATTTTCGGTGAGATTGGGGAAGGAAAATTGCAAACAATTTTGAACAGTTCAATGCAAAACAAACTTTGTATTTGGCAGTGCAGTCTGTGGCCTTGAGGCCTGGATAACAAAATCTTATCAAAACAGATTAAGAACAACTTTTTTTTTGGACTAAAGACTAATACAAATTACCAATTATGTTAATAAAACTGATTCAATTCAATCTCTTGCATTGTGATATTGGTATCATGTGCCTAGTTTAAGAGATAAATGAAAAATAAAACATGTAGGGAAGAAGAAAACCAAACTTGCAATCATAAAACTTTCAAATCTTTAGCGTGGGATATATTCACAGCTAAAAACGACTGGATAATTCCAGCACTCACCCAGTCAGCCATCTCTTTCAAGGTGCTGGTGACTAATTGACTGGGACTAATTTTATGCAAATAATATCTTGCTACGTGGTATATTTACCAATCACTCCCTTTTTCGAAGCAAATGAGTGCTTTAAGCTAGAGAGGTTGCTGAGATCTATTTGCTGTAGCTCACAGCCTTGGGGTTTTTTAAATGGACTTTGCTTAATTCCCTGTTTGACAAGTAAATAGACTATGTATTCTACAAATCCTGCTATTAATCCTATTCCGGCTCCAATTCACTGGCTGATCAGAGCTACTCATTGAATGACAGCAGTTTCAATACACACTCTGTCAGCACATTCCAGACTATTTACTGTAAATCAATTACTTCTGAGGTGGATTATATAGTCACCTTACTTCAGCACAATTGAAGCCCATGCTATATTTACAGCATCGATTCAGAGATGAATTTTGGCCAATTTACCTGGGGATATTACCCAGATAATGATTTAACAAAATAGACTATTAGCAAAGACAATAAATGAAGGCACCATATGGAACAATCACTGCTAATGAGATATATTCATACTTTTCAAACTGAAATTGTGAAATTTGGCTTTTGAGAATCTACTATCTGTCACGCAGTCGTTACTTTATCATCAAATCAGAATGACACAATTCACACTCAGGGCATGAGCCCATAAACTAGGTCAACTCTACATTGTTACACTGAGGGAAAACTGCATCAGAGAAAACATCTTTTAGATAAGATATTAAACAATGGCCCCATCCGCCATCTCTTTTGGAAGCAAAAGATCTCAAGGCAGTACACAAAGAAAAACAAGGAGGTTTTTGCTGATCACTCTCAAGTAATATCACCAAAACCGATTATTTGGTTTTGTGGACTTACTTTAGCTTAGAGATACAGTATGGAAACATGCCCTTTGGTCCACTGAGTCCATGCTGACCACCGATCACCCATTCACACTAGTTCTAATTTATCCCATTTTCTCATCCACTCCCAACACACAAGGGGCAATTTACACAGGGTTAATTAATCTACAAACCCACATATCTTTGGGATGTGGGAGGAAATCTGCAGAGTCATGGGAAAAACATGCAAACTCCACACAGACTCCACCAGAGGTCAGGATCGAACACAGGTTTCTGGCGCTGGGAGGCAGTGGAGCTACCTGTGAAGTTGTGAAATGTGCTCTTTACCTGCAAGTTCTCTATTCCTGTTGTTTCTTTTGAGGAATCTACCAGATAAACAGAACACCTACATTTTGAGGAAAGAATAAATTGTACATAAAATTAAAATGTCCAATTGTGACATGTACACCATCTTATACCTACACCATAAAGGGGGAACTATAAAGCGAGGACGAGCTGCAGATGTGATCCATTTGATGGTACTCAAGTACCGAGGCATTTCAGTAACTGCAAAAATTCTCGCCATTTCCCTGCATACCCTACATTATATTCATGAAGAGCACCTTTTCTGAGAATGCAACTGCATGTTTCATGGAGTGTCGTACCAGTGGTCAGCAACCAACTGCAGTAACAGCAACCAATACTGCTATTTTCTGTCTGAAGAAGGGTCTTGACACAAAACGTCACCCATTCCTTCTCACCAGAGATGCTGCCAGTCCTGCTGAGTTGCCACAACATTTTGTATCTTCGGTTTAAACCAGCATCTGCAGTTCCTTCCGACAGATTACCAGAACTACTTCTGTTTCAATATCTTGTTACCATTCCACATAAGCAACATATAAAAACATATCTATATATCTATCTATGTATATCATATCATATCATATCATATCATATCATAGCATATCCTTATTAAAACTCTGATTTTGTACGTGTGTATATGTGTGTGTATATGTATGTGCATATGTGGTTGTCTTTACATCTTCGCAAAAATACTACGCGGTAACGATTACATTTGAACATATTCTGACATTTTGCCCCTTGAGGCCGAGGACATCTTCACTGAACGCTTTATGCTTTATTTCTCGACTTATTACTGATTAAAAGTAAGAAAGAAGTTTAAAAACATCAAAAGACTTTGAATTTAAAACAAGCTTCTTTCACTGATGACGTCACAATGGCTTAGCTAGCAATGATCAGCTTCACTGAAGATTTCATCCTATAGTTTACAAGTTATTCGCGATTAAAGCTTTAAAAATGCTAACTGTCACAAGATTTTTACATATTCTGAATCACATTTTCCCCTCTCGGCAGAGATCACCTTCACTGAACATTTTATGCTTTATTTCTCGACATATTACTGATTCAAGTTTTAAAAAATCAAAAGACTTTAAATTTAAAATGACCAGCTTCAACTGATGAAGTCACAGTGATCAGCTTCACTGAAGATTTAAGCCTCCCGTGGGGGCTACGGGTAGGGAACGGGTGGGTTGGGGGAGCAGACCCAACGGGTCTGCACTTGGTCTAATACTTATTAGAACTCTGATCTTGTTTGTGTGTATTTTGTGCGTATATGTGTGTGTCTTTACATCTTCGCAAAAACACTATGCGGTAACGATAACATCTTTACATATTCTGATTCACATTTTATCTCTCGATGCAGAGAGCACCTTAACTGAACATTTTATGTCCCAGTCACATGGGAGGCCTGGTCCCCCAACAAAACCCATTCCCCAATATTCCACCACTCACACGTTCCCCCAACACAACCCGTTCCCCCCAACGCAATATTCTAGTATACCCGTTCCCCCAACTTAGTCTAGTATACCATTAAATGTTGTGTGTGTGTGGGGAACGCCAAAACAGTACACTTTTGTAGAACCTTACTCAGCTTTTTCCCGTCGTCGATCTTCAGTATTCAGTATTCAGTAATTACATTAATGTCATTTTAACTGAGTACTTACATACACAGATGAAACGAAAAAAATTGTTTCTCAATCAGTTCCCATCAGTGCGGTTAATAAAAACAGAATAAATACATATAGCTTTAAAAATTAAAATTACCATATCTAAAATAGGCCTAAAAATTGAAATAAAAACAGACATTCAGACCGAACAGTGGCTTTGCTTTGACAGGTGCCTAGCTGTCAAAGTATGGGCGAGGTTAGATGTGTTGGTGTATGATATATGGGGAGGGGACACAGTCTGTTAACCAGTCTTATTGCCTGTGGAAAGAAACTGTGTAGCATCCTGCTGGTTTTGCAGCTGATGCTCCTGTACCTCTTCCCAGATGGCAGAATGGAGAAGATGTGGTGTGATGGATGATAGGGGTCCTTAATAATGGAGATGGCTCTGCTGATGCTCCGCTTCTGATAGATCTCCAACAGGAAAGGGAGTGGGGCACCAATGATCCTGCTGGCTGTCTTCACGATCCTGTTAAGCTGGTTTTGCTCATAAGCCTTGCAGCTCCCAAACCAGGAAGTGATGCCGTAGGTCAATATACTCTCGATGGTGCCCCTGTAGAAGGACATTAGATGAACAGTAGGGAGACCTGCTTTTCTTAGTCTCCCTAATCTTAATCTTGTCAAGTTTCCTTCAGATTTGATGTTATATTTCACATTATTGATATTTAAAAGTTTAAAAATCCCAACTTTGAGAAGAATAACTTTGACTCTGCTTTGAGATTTTTCTGGCAGCTTCTAGTGATGATGTCAAAATGGCATCTCACTGTCGTCCAATCACAATGGGATCTCATTTACATATACGCTGCCAATGGCATCACAATGGGAATGTAGTCCTGCTCACAACATTGTTGCTATCCAAGTACACTTAGTCCTGCTAGCTCTAGCAGATGCAAATGCATTTTTCTTAAAAGTTACAGCACACTGAATTTTGTGTGAATATGGCGAAAAGAGCAGGCCCTGCGCAGTTGGGGGCTATGGGTGAGTGGTGCAATATTACGTTGGGGGGATGGAGTTACTTTGGGGCAACGGTTGAGAGGCGAGTGTTATTGTATCTTCGCTAAAATGGCACACGGGAGCGGTGAAAATTTCTGCAGATCCTTACTCGGCTTTCAGTTGTCGGTCTTGTCAAGTTTCTTTCAGATTTGATGTTATATTTCAAAAGTTATTGATTTTTTTTTTTTTAAAGCCAACTTTGAAAATAATAACTGCCTTTGAGGAAGACTCTTCCAGCAGCTACCAGTGATGATGTCACAATGCCATCTCACACTCCTCAAATCACAATGGCATCTCATTTACACACGCTGCCGTGAAGATTCCGAAAACCGTAAATTACATCACAATGTGATCTCTGCTGCCAATAAACAAGCTATGAGATTTAAAGGAGTGGGGGATGGGAGGAGAAGAAATGTTATTCAAACATTTACTTTAGTGAGGGAGTGCAAAAGGGGAGAGGCGAGGGAGTGACTGAGGGTAGGGAAAGGGAGAGGGAGGGAGAGGTGACAGAGAGACAATGGGATCAGCAGCTTCAAGGGGAGTGAGGAACTAGATTTTTGCACCACCCCCCCCCCCCCTTCCACGTGGGAAGGATTCATTGTCTCCAGGGAGCGCCGACGCCAACCCAAAAGTTGAGTCAATTCATTGGCTCTGGGAGGCCCAACCCACCCCCCCCCCCCCCCCCCCCGGAAGGATTGATTGGCTCAAGGGAGCGCCGACGCCGACCCAAAAGTCAACTCCCCCCCTCCCACCTCCCCAATGTGAGAGGATTGATTGCGTTTGAGGAACGGGTTGCGTTGGGGGAACGGGTGAGTTGTGGAAACGGGTTGCGTTGGGGAAAAGGGTGAGTGGTGGAATATTATAGACAATAGACAATAGGTGCAGGAGTAGGCCATTTGGCCCTTCGAGCCAGCACCGCCATTCAATGTCATCATGGCTGATCATCCCAAATCAGTACCCTGTTCCTGCCTTCTCCCCATATCCCGCTATTTTTAAGAGCCTTATCTAGCTCTCTCTTGAATGCATCCAGAGAACCTGCCTCCACCGCACTCTGAGGCTGAGAATTCCACAGACTCACCACTCTCTGTGAGAAAAAGTGTTTCCTCGTCTCCGTTCTAAATGGCTTACTCCTTATTCTTAAACTGTGTCCCCTGGTTCTGGCCTCCCCCAACATCGGGAACATATTTCCTGCCTCCAGCGTGTCCAAACCCTTAACAATCTTATATGTTTCAATAAGATATCCTCTCATCCTTCTAAACTCCAGAGTGTACAAGCCCAGCTGCTCCATTCTCTCAGCATATGACAGTCCCGCCATCCCGGGAATTAACCTTGAAAACCTACGCTGCACTCCCTCAATAGCAAGAATGTCCTTCCTCAAATTAGGGGACCAAAACTGCACACAATACTCCAGGTGTGGTCTCACTAGGGCTCTGTACAACTGCAGAAGGACCTCTTTGCTTGGTGATCAGTGTATATTTAAATTGAGAATTTGACACTATTATTTCGGGAGAAAGATTGGAACAATTAGGGAGTGATCATAAACAATGCCTTTCTCAACATGTGCGTTTCTGAAACGTTAAACGTAATTGCTCAATACTTTTGCAATTCAGTCCCTTGCAAGGGGTGACATTGAAACAGGAGATGTGGAGTCAGTATGGATAGAACTAAGGAATAGTAAGGGAAAAAAGACCCTTATGGGACTTATCTACAGGCCCCCAAACAGTAGCCTGGGCATAGGGTGCAAGTTGAATCAGGAGTTAAAATTGGCATGTAGCAAAAGTAATGCTGTGGTTGTTATGGGAGATTTCAACATGCAGGTAGACTGGGAAAATCAGGTTGGTACTGGACCCCAAGAAAGAGACTTTGTAGAGTGCCTTTGTGATGGATGCTTAGAGAAGCTTGTATTGGAGCCTACCAGGGAGAAGGCAATTCTGGATTTAGTGTTATGTAATGAACCAGATTTGATAAAGGATCTCGAGATTAATGAGCCATTAGGAAGTAGTGACCATAACATGGTCAGGTTTAATCTACAATTGGAGAGGGAGAAGGCTAGATCGGAGGTGTCACAGTTGAATAAAGGGGACTATGGGGCCATGAGGGATGAGCTGGCCAAAGTTGACTGGAAAGATACACTAGCAGGGATGACTAGTGGAACAAAAATGGGAGGTATTTCTAGGAATAATCCAGGAGGTGCAGGATCAATTCATTCAGGAGGAAGAAAGATTCCAAGGGGAGTAAGGGGCGACCGTGGCTGTCAAGGGACGTCAGAGACAGTATAAAAATAAAAGAGAAGTACAACGTAGCAAAGATGAGCGGGAAGCGTGAGGATTGGGTAATGTTTAAAGAGCAACAGAAGATAACTAAAACGGCAATACGGGGAGAAAAGATGAGGTACGAATGTAAGCTAGCCAAGAATAGAAAGCAGGATAGTAAAAGCTTCTTCAGGTATGTGAAGAGAAAAAAATTAGTTAAGACCAAAGTTGGACCCTTGAAGACCGAAAAAGGTGAATTTATTATGGGGAACAAGGAAATGGCAGATGAGTTGAACAGGTACTTTGGATCCATCTTCACAAAGGAGGACACAAACAATCATCCTGATATAGTAGTGGCCAGAGGATCTGCGGTGACGGAGGAACTGAAGGAAATCCACATTAGGCAGGAAATGGTGTTGGATAGACTGATGGGACTGAAGACTGATAAATCCCTAGGGCCTGATGGTCTGCATCCCAGGGTCCTTAAGGAAGTGGCTCTGGAAATCGTGGATGCGTGGGTGATTTTCCAATGTTCTATAGACTCAGGATTAGTTCCTGTGGATTGGAGAGTAGCTAATGTATTCCCACTTTTTAAGAAAGGCGGGAGAGAGTAAACAGGGAATTATAGACCAGTTAGCCTGACATCTGTGGTGGGGAAGATGCTGGAGTCAATTATAAAAGATGAAATAGCCGCACATTTAGATAGCAGTAACAGGATCGGTCCGAGTCAGCATGGATTTACGAACGGGAAATCATGCTTGACTAATCTTCTGGAATTTTTTGAAGATGTGACTAGGAAAATGGACATTGGAGAGCTAGTGGATGTAGTGTACCTGGAGTTTCAGAAAGCATTTGACAGGGTCCCACATAGGAGATTATTGGGCAAAATTAGGGCACATGGTATTGGGGGTGGAGTGCTGACACGGATAGAAAATTGGTTGGCAGACAGGAAACAGAGAGTGGGCATTAACGGTTCCCTTTCAGAATGGCAGGCAGTGACTAGTGGGGTACCGCAAGGCTCGGTGCTGGGACCGCAGCTATTTACAATATACATCAATGATTTGGATGAAGGGATTCAAAGTAACATTAGCAAATTTGCAGATGACACAAAGTTGGGTGGCAGTGTGAACTGTGAGGAGGATGCTATGAGAATACAGGGTGACTTGGACAGGTTGGGGGAGTGGGCGGATGCATGGCAGATGACGTTTAATGTGGATAAATGTGAGGTTATCCACTTTGGTAGCAAAAACAGGAAGGCAGATTACTATCTAAATGGCATCGTTGGGAAAAGCGGACTGGGGGTCCTTGTTCATCAATCTATGAAAGTAAGCATGCAGGTATGGCAGGCAGTGAAGAAAGCGAATGCTGGCATGTTGGCCTTTATAACAAGAGGAGTTGAGTATAGGAGCAAAGAGGTCCTTCTGCAGATGTTCAGAGCCCTAGTGAGACCACACCTGGAGTATTGTGTGCAGTTTTGGTCCCCTAATTTGAGGAAGGACATTCTTGCTATTGAGGGAGTGCAGCGTAGGTTTACAAGGTTAATTCCCGGGATGGCTGGACTGTCATATGCTGAGAGAATGAGGCAGCTGGGCTTGAACACTGTGGAGTTTAGAAGGATGAGTGGGGATCTTATTGAAACATATAAGATTGTTAAGGGTTTGGACACGCTGGAGGCAGGAAACATGTTCCCGCTGTTGGGGGAGTCCAGAACTAGGGGCCACAGTTTAAGAATAAGGGGTAAGCCATTTAGAACGGAGATGAGGAAACTCTTTTTCTCATAGAGAGTGGTGAGTCTGTGGAATTCTCTGCCTCAGAGGGCGGTGGAGGCAGAGAATTCTGGATCTCTGGATGCTTTCAAGAGAGAGCTAGATAGGGCTCTTAAAAATAGAGGAGTCAGGGGATATGGGGAGAAGGCAGGAATGAGGTAGTGATTGGGGATGATCAACTTCATTGAATGGCAGTGCTGGCTCGAAGGGCCGAATGGCCTACTCCTGCACCTATTGTCTATTGTCTATTTTGAATACTGATTGTGTTTTTGAGCTCTTTGGGGACAGTTTTTGATGCAATTACTATGTTTATGTCTTGTAAATGCAGCTAGGGTTCCCGTCTCCAAGTATGCAAATATGTAATGAAGTTCAGTCAAAACCGCATCAAATGTAAATAAGGCCCCATGGAATACTTTGCCAGTCGAATCACCTGAGGCCCTACTTTAAAGAAAGGGGTTTGAGGGAATTGTACTTTTTTTAATTTTGAAATAATAAAAAGAGGAAACTGAAAGAGTTCTAAGTGTGGATGGCAAATGACCCTATGGGCCACTGTATAGTCCTGCACCATTTACCCATCCACCATTGCATGAAGTAAACCAAGTTAATGACCACGGTGTTAGGAAGTGGTGAAATGGGACTGAAGTCACCTGAAAGTGGAACTTGGCAGCAAGATTGGGAAAATAAAACATTTTGGGGGAGGGAAAGGAAATTGGCTACTCTCCGCTAGCCCCAACAGATAACAGTGCAAGATGTGAAGCATGTAGAGGGATTATTTAATTAATTGGAAAAAAAATCTGAATTGGTCAAACCTCCACACGACCTTACGAGGGGGCGGGGGGGGGGCAAATATTCAAGGGAGAAATAGTGGGGAGAATAGAGAACAAATGTAAGACATTCACCAAAATCAAGCAGACCCTGACCTCCTTCCCATCTCTGGTACTCCAAGATTTGGCTGAACCTTTTCCGTTGCACTATGATAATGAGAGAAGTTACTATAGAGCAATATAGTAACTATAAGAGACTATACAAAGGCATGGAGAAATAATGAGGCCAGTTACACACAATTCGACTAAACAAAGCCCATTGGAAACTGAGCTGCACCAATGTGCTCAAGCACTCAACTGTGTAATATGGGCAGTGGAAGTGTTAGGACCCATTACAGTGATGGGAACTAAAGATGTACATTCTCCCCACAGTATAGTGCAACTGTTAAAAGCAGGGAAGTCAAGAGCAGTATCAGATAGTCGAACAGCAAAATGGGAGAGTATGTTATTGCCTGTTGACAAGCACTTATAAATAGTCAAGGCCAGTGTAGTCAATCTGGCCAAAATGAGGAAGAAAGGAAACAAACATGAGTGTATCGAAGAAGTAGACAGAGGTGTGAGCAGCAAGATTATAGAAGTATGTCTGGAAGGCCGGTTCTGCAGGAATCTTATGGGGATGGATCAAGGAAATATTATAATGGGTACTAGAACCTTAAAGGTTATGGTAGACAGAGAAAGAAAAATGCTGAAAGTAGACCAAACCCCAGGTGCTGGATGAGTACAAGCGGCATAATTAATTGCCGTCTGAAGAAAGGACCCAACCTATATCATCACCCATATCCATGTCCTCAAGAGATTCTACCTGACCCACTGAGTTACTCTAGCTGGACACAAAAAGCTGGATTTACTCAGCGGGACAGGCAGCATCTCTGGAGAGAAGGAAAGGGTGACCTTTCGGGTTGAGAGACCCTTCTTCAGGCTTTGTCTATCTTCGGTTTAAACTAGCATCAGCAGTTCCTTCTTACACATTTCTTACACATAGCCCTGTTGGAGACCCTCAGGTTAGGAATAGGAAAGATAATAAATATTTATACCAACAGCAGGTGGACTTTTGGGGTCATATAGGATTGTATGATGGCATGGTGGACAGAGGATAAACTTTCCCACCTCTGGAGGGCACATGCAACACGAGGAATATGTTAAAATCATCGAGGCATCATCTAGCCTCCCAGAGGAGGCGGCTGTGATGAAGGTGAGTGCTCACAAATGATTCAGATTCCCCTGTCTCTTTGAAGATTTATAATATATATGCTTCAAACTCGAATCTCTGGTGCTCCAATGAGACCATATTTAATCATCAGACATTCTAAATGGAATAAGGAACAGGACTAAATTCAATTGTAGATGATTATAGAAATGCAACTACCTACACCCAATGGGGCTATATTAGCAACAGGACAAATGGTATAGTCCAAAGGGGAAAATGTTACTTGGACATTTTGGAGTTGTAGAGTTTGTGGTATCGGAAGATCTAATGGGCCTGTCCCACTTAGGCGACTTTTTAGGCGACTGCAGGAGACTATGCAGTTACCACAAGGCAGCCTCTGGCATTCTTGCCTTCATTAGAAAGGGTGACATGTAAAAAAGTTGGGACATCATGATAAAGCTGTAAAAATGGTTGGTGCCTCTGCCACTAGGGTACGGTGTACTGACAGTTCTGTTCACCCAGCTGTAGGAAGGATGTCATTAAGTTGGAAAGGGTGAAGAAGAGATTCACCAGGATGTTAACTGGGCTTGCGGGCTTGAGTTATAGGGAGACGGTGGATAGGTTGGGACTACTTTCTTTGAAGTATAGGAGGCTAAGTAGTGGCCTGATTGTGGTGAACAAGATCATGGATATGGATGAACTGAATGCTCAGTCTTTTTTTCCATGATAGAGGATTCTTTTTATAATGACTGACTTGGCAAATGAAATTCCTCGTATGTTACATAGAAACATAGAAAATAGGTGCAGGAGTAGGCCATTCGGCCCTTCGAGCCTGCACCGCCATTCAATATGATCATGGCTGATCATCCAACTCAGTATCCTGTACCTGCCTTCTCTCCATATCCCCTGATCCCTTTAGCCACAAGGGCCACATCTAACTCCCTCTTAAATATAGCCAATTAACTGGCCTCAACTACATTCTGTGGCAGAGAATTGCAGAGATTCACCACTCTCTGTATGTTGCAAAACATACTTGGCTAATAAAGTATTATTGCATTGTATTGTATTGTAAATCTAGATGGCATATGCCAAGGATGAGAGGGGAGAGATTTAAGACTAACCTCAGGGGCAACTTTTTCACTCAAAGGATAGTCCCTATATGAAGAGAACTGCGAGGGGAAACGTTTTAAATTGATACAGTTATGACCTTTCGACCGATATATGGATAGGAAGGATTAGAGGACTTTGGATCAGATGCATACAAATAGGACTAGACTTGTATGCCAACCTGATTGGCATGAACAAGGTGGCCCAACTGGCCTGTTTTGTGCTATGCAGCTTCTAAGACTCTCTGGGGAGAATAATCACTTCAGCACGTGAAAATGTACTGATGATATATGTTTATTAATAAAGACAGTAGAGGGGAATATAATTTAAAAATGGATTCAGAAGCAGCATTTTTTGGTATCCTGGACCCTTGCATTATATTGACCTTGCATTACATGTATTAATGACATATAGAACATGGCATGAATTGCAATATTTTTAAAATATTCTTTGAATGCTGTATACGCTACCCATGCATGAATAATAACCATTAAATACTCTTAAATCCAGAATTCAATTAAGTAAAGAGTAATCATTCAACAAGACAGTTTAAATTGAAGTCAATGGAAGCACCCAGAAAATACAAAATTCCTTTCGTCAGCAACAGGACAGCTTAACATCCAACACCGTATGATTAACACTGTATAGCTCCATGTGAATGTATATAAACAATATTCAATTATAGTCTGAAAAAGGGTCTTGATCCGAAACGTCACCCATTCCTTCTCTCCAGAGATGTTGCCTGTCCCACTGAGTCACACCAGCTTTTTGTGTCTACTTTCAATTATAGTACACTCTGTTATCACTTCAGGACATCTGTGGAATCATAGACTCAGATGTACAGCAAGGTAACAACCCCAAGCCCATTTCATCCATGCCAACCAAGTTGCCTATCTGATCTGGTCCACTTTGCCTGCGTATGGCCAACTCCCTCAAAACCTTTTCTATCCCTGTATCTATCCAAACATCATTTAGGTACAGTGGCTTGCAAAAGTATTCATACCCCTTGAACTTTTCCACATTTTGTCACGTTACAAGCACAAACGTAAATGTATTTTATTGGGATTTTATGTGATAGACCAACACAAAGTGGCGCATAATTGTGAAGTGGAAGGAAAATGATACATGGTTTTCAAATTTTTTTACAAATAAAAAACTGAAAAGTGTGGCGTGCAAAAGTATTCAGCCCCCTTTACTCTGATACCCCTAAATAAAATCCAGTGCAACCTACTGCCTTCAGAAGTCACCTAATTAGTAAATAGAGTCCACTTGTGTGTAATCTAATCTCAGTATAAATACAGCTGTTCTGTGAAGGCCTCAGAGGTTTGTTAGAGAACATTAGTGAACAAACAGCATCATGAAGCCCAAGGAACACACCAGACAGGTCAGGGATAAAGTTGTGGAGAAGTTTAAAGCAGGGTTAGGTTATAAAAAAATATCACAAGCTTTGAACATCTCACAAAGCACTGTTCAATCCATCATCCGAAAATGGAAAGAGTATGGCACAACTGCAAACCTACCAAGACATGGCCGTCCACCTAAACCGATAGGCCGGGCAAGGAGAACATTGATCAGAGAAGCAGCCAAGAGGCCCATGCTAACTCTGGAGGAGCTGCAGAGATCCACAGCTCAGGTGGGAGAATCTGTCCACAGGACAACTATTAGTCGTGCACTCCACAAATCGGGCCTTTATGGAAGATTGGCAAGAAGAAAGCCATTGTTGAAAAAAAGCCATAAGAAGTCCCGTTTGCAGTTTGCCACAAGCCATGTGGGGGACACAGCAAACATGTGGAGGAAGGTGCTCTGGTCAGATGAGACCAAAATTGAAGTTTTTGGCCTAAATGCAAAACGCTATGTGTGGCGGAAAACTAACACTGCACATCACCCTGAACACACCATCCCCACTGTGAAACATGGTGGTGGCAGCATCATGCTGTGGGGATGCTTTTCTTCAGCAGGGACAGGGAAACTGGTCAGAGTTGATGGGAAGATGGATGGAGCCAAATACAGGGCAATCTTGGAAGAAAACCTGTTAGAGTCTGCAAAAGACTTGAAACTGGGGCGGAGGCTCACCTTCCAGCAGGACAACGACCCTAAACATACAGCCAGAGCTACAATGGAATGGTTTAGATCAAAGCATATTCATGTGTTAGAATGGCCCAGTCAAAGTCCAGACCTAAATCCAATTGAGAATCTCTGGCAAGACTTGAAAATTGCTGTTCACAGACGCTCTCCATCCAATCTGACTGAGCTTGAGCTATTTTGCAAAGAAGAATGGGCAAAAATTTCAGTCTCTAGATGTGCAAAGCTGGTAGAGACATACCCCAAAAGACTTGCAGCTGTAATTGCAGCGAAAGGTGATTCTACAAAGTATTGACTCAGGGGGGCTGAATACTTTTGCACGCCACACTTTTCAGTTTTTTATTTGTAAAAAAATTTGAAAACCATGTATCATTTTCCTTCCACTTCACAATCATGCACCACTTTGTGTTGGTCTATCACATAAAATCCCAATAAAATACATTTACGTTTGTGGTTGTAACGTGACAAAATGTGGAAAAGTTCAAGGGGTATGAAAACTTTTGCAAGCCACTGTATAATTGTACCCGCCTTCTACCACTTGCTCTGACAGGAAGTGATCAGAGGTTTTTCATTGCACCTTAGTACACAAGACAATAAATTAAATTAAATTAAATTTCTTTATTTATATAGCACATTTTTAGTCAACTTGCATTGACCCCAAAGTGCTTCACACAATTACATCCACACAGACAGGCAAAGGTGGGTGAAGTGTCTTGCCCAAGGACACACACAGGCAAAGGTGGGTGAAGTGTCTTGCCCAAGGACACAACGACAGTATGCACTCCAAGCGGGATTCGAACCAGCTACCTTCCGGTTGCCAGCCGAACACTTAGCCCATTGTGCCATCTGCCAATCAATAAACTAATTTGACCTGTCAACTTATTCCATGTACCCACCACAGTCAGTGTGAAAGAGTTGCTGCTCAGGTACTCTTTAAATCTTTTCCCTCTCACGTTAAACCTATGCCCTCTATTTTTAGACTCCCCTATCCTGGGGAAAAAGTCTGTGACCATTTACCATATCTTTGCCCCTCATGATTTTATTTACCTTCATAAGGTCAGCCCTCAGCCTCCTGCACTCCAGAGAAAAAAGCCCATGCTTATCCAGTCTCTCCTTATAACTGAAAACCTTCAGTCCTGGTAACATCCAGGTTAATCTTTAATCTCTGTACCCGTTCTAATTTAATGGCATCCTTCCCAGAGCTGAGTGACCAGAAACGCACACAAATTCTAAATGTGGTCTCATCTATGTCTCAAACAGTTGTAATATGTTCCATCTCTTGTACTCGATGTCCTAACCAATGAAGTGTGCCATATGCCTTCTTCACCACCCTGTCGATCTACGTTGCCACTTTCATGGAATTATGCACTTTTACTGTTGTCAAGCTGGAAAAGATAGAGAAGATTTATGAGGATGCTGCCAGGACTCGAGGGTCTGAGCTTAACGGAGAAGTTAAGTAGGCTGGGACTCTATTCCGTGGAGCACAGGAGGATGAGGGAAGATGAGGGATGATCTTATAGAGGTGTATAAAATCATGAGAGGAATAGATCGGATAGACGCACTGAGTCTCTTGCCCCGAGTAGGGGAAATCGTGGACCAGAGGACGTAGGTCTAAGGTGAAGGGGAAAAGATTTAATAGGAATCAGAAGAGTAACCTTTTCACACAGATGGTGGTGAGGGTATGGAACGAGCTGACTGGTGTAGCCGAAGGGCCTGTTTCCACGCTGTATGACACCTTGACTGTACTCCTTGGTCTCTCTGTTCTACAACACTTTCTCGCAGCCTTTCATTTACTGTGTGTCCTGTCCTGGTTTAACTTGACATAAATAAACACTTCACAGTTGTCAGAGCTAAATGTCATCTGTCATTCCTTGGCCCACTTTCCCAGATGATCTTTAGGAAGGATGTGAAGAGGAGTTTCTTTAGTCAGAGGGTGATGAATCTGTGGAATTCATTGTCACAGTAAGTTATGGAGCTCATGTCAATGGATATTTTGACAGAGCTTGATAGATTCTGCATTAGTACGGGCATCAGGGGTTATGGGGAGAAGGCTGGAGAATGGGGTTAAGAGGGATAGATCAGCCATGATTGAATGGTGGCGTCGAATTGATGGGCCGAATGGCCTAATTCTGCTCCTATCACTTATGAACATATGAACACACAAGTAAGTTAAGCTAAATTACATGGACGGCTCTACAGTCGTTCCCTGTTAACATGGACGGCTCTACAGTCGTTCCCTGTTAACATGGACGGGAGCATGGGCCATCTGCACTGCGAACTGCAGCAAACTTCCGTCACCCATCTTTCCCTACACCCAAAGTTTCTAACTTTATGGCACTCAATGTTTCTAACATAATGCCACTCAACAGCCAGCAGTCATACAGAGGGGGCTTATAACTTCAATCAAACGGTATTGAGAATGGATAATGAATGTTCCATGGCAGCCAGAGAAAAAGATGACTTTCATGTCTGGGCCAGAGTTGAATTGACTGCGAAATCCAGCCGTATGAAAATGTCATTGCATTACTTTAAAGTAATCGAGTTTAAAAAGTAATTTATGATTGCTCTGGCCTTTCCAGTTCTGTCATTATCTCTGATAATGAAATTTTCTTTGAAATATTGGAGCACTTTGTGAATGAATGGGGAAAGCTGCTGAATTGATTCAAGTCCTGAAACCCAGTTGTTAAATCCTAACGGATTAGTGAAGGAAAATCATCATCCTTGGATGAAAATCTCACACAAGGCTTCATTGAACATTTACTAGTTCGGGGTCAAGCTCGTAATGTTTGAGGTTAAAAAAAAATGTAATTAATGGATTTGAATCTCCTCCTTCCTCCATACACGTCGACCCAAACACAAGCCGTTGAAAACAGATAAACACACTCCTTTTGTGTACTAAGAACATCTTGTAAAACATTTAGAGTACAATCCAATTGTTACATCCACCAAAAGTACATTTATGAATCAGATATTGATCCAACGACAACCTGGATTTCTGTTTTCACTCTATATTCATTTATATTCTTCCTTAGATCAAGGATGTCTTGCTATCACTGAGGAATGGAAGATGATGTGTTTCCCAGGAGAGAGGAGTACAAGTGCTAATAATTCAAGTGCATGTTTCTCTGGGAGTGCACATGATGGATGAAAATGCTGAACAAGGGCGATGCTCCTGCTCCTGTAATCAAGCTATAGTACAACAAGTAGTTTAGTTTCGTTTAGAGACACAGTGCAGAAACAGGCCCTGCGGCCCACCGAGTCCGCACCAATTAGCGATCGCTCCCAAATGAACAGCACACACACTAGGGAGAATTTTATATTTATACCAAGCCAATAAACCTATACGTCTTTGGAGTGTGGAAACCGAAGATCTCGGACAAAACACACGCAGGTCACGGGGAGAACATACAGACTCTGTTCAGAGGAGCCGTAGTCAGGATCAAACCCAGGGCCCGAGTCTCTGGGGGGAGGGGGGAAGGAGGGAGGGAGGGAGGGTGTGAGGGTGTGAGGGTGTGAGGGTGTGTGTGTGTGTGTGTGTTTGTGGGTGTGTGGGTGTGTGTGTGGGTGTGTGTGTGGTGGTGTGTGGGTGTGGTGTGTGTGGTGTGTGTGGTGTGTGTGGTGTGTGGTGTGTGGTGTGTGGTGTGTGGTGTGTGGTGTGTGGTGTGTGGTCGCGCGCGGAGGCGCCCGTGTGTGGTGGAGGCGTGTGTGTGTGTGTAGGTAGGTGTGTGTGAGTAGGTGCGCGGAGGCGCCCGGGTGTGGTGGAGGCGTGTGTGTGTGTGTGTGCGTGGGCGTGCGCACACACACATACATACATACATACAGTTGCTGCCTTACAGTGCCAGAGACTTGGGTCCCGGGAATAGAGAAGGTGCAGATAACAAAAAAAGTGCAAGGGCCACAATGAGGAAGTTGGGAGACCATGACCATACCCTTAGCTAATAAGCGGACCAATTACTAGTCTGATAACAGCTGGGAAGATGCAGTCCCGGAATCTGATGGTACATGCTTTCAGGACATTGGGTGAAGAAGTCAAGGATACAGTGGCATGATGGGGATTGAGGGGGTGCTGACTCAAGTCCAGGAGTTTGGAGACAAGTTTGATTGGAATTAAGATGTTGAAGGTGGATCGACTGTATAGGAGTGACCTTGGTTCTGGATATTTCAGCAATAAGTGTAAGTCTATGGAAATGACATCTGCCATGGACCAGTTGCAATGGTAGGTGAAATGATGTGCATCAAGGCTATCTGGGAAGCTGACGTTAATATGCCCCATGATCAGCCTCTCAAAGCACTTTATGATGGTGGATGTCAGAGCCACTGCATGGTAGTAATTAAGGCACACTGCCTTGATTTTCTTTGGGACTATCATGATAGTGGTCTTCTTAAGGTATGCAAGAACCTCAATGGAGGAGGGAAAAGTTAAAGACTCCTGTCTGCTGGCCTTTGCAGATGGAGAACATAGCTGGGAACTCGAGCTAGCTGCTGTCGCAAGTTCACTCTCATGACGTTTGTGACTGTGAGTGCCGCTACACCAGAGGCTGTCAGGACAGATGATATCATTCAACCATTCTCTCTCCTTTTCCTCAAGTTACCACAATGAATGATGCGAGGCGGCTAGAGAGATCCAGAGAAATTTAATGTAGGGATACAAGCTGTTGATAAACTGCATGCAATGGGAAGGTAAACAACGACTCCTTCAATCACCAACATAATTAGCATCTACCAATCATCAGATGCCCGCCACGTGAAGCTGCATGGACTTTCCACATGTCTGGAAATGGAGAACTGTTTTTGACTGTAAATCACGCAATTACAGATGCATATAAAGGTGCTCTATATGCTGACAACTTCAGTTTTCACACCTCCAATCTAAGTTCAGTTCTGCTTCTTGTTGGAGATATTGTACCGAGTACAAGTTCTTTGTCCTAAACATTGAAAATAAGAAATACAGCCCTTCGGCCCAACTTGACCACGCCAAGCAAGATGCCCCACCTCCGCCCGTGCCACCTGCCCACATTTGGCCCATATCTCTCTAAGCCCTGATAGACACAAAGTGCTAGAGTAACTCAGTGGGTCAGGCAGCACCTTTGGATAAAAGGACGGGTGATGTTTTGGATCGAAACCCTTCTTCGGACCATTTAGAAAAAGGGTTCCGACCCAAAACATCACATTCTTTTTCTTCAGAAATGCAGCCTGACCCGCTGAGAAACTCTAGCACTTTGTGTCTATCTTCGGTATTACCCAACATCTGCAGTTCCTTCCCACACATCCTTCTACACATTTCCTATCCATGTCCAACCATCTTAAATGTTATAGCAACAATCCCGTTTATATCAACGGGTCGATGGTGGAAAGGGTCAAGAGCTTCAAATTCCTGGGCGTGAACATCTCTGAAGATCTCTCTTGGTCCGAGAACACTGATGCAATCATAAAGAAAGCACATCAGCGCCTCTACTTCCTGAGAAGATTACGGAGAGTCGTTATGTCAAGGAGGACTCTCTCTAACTTCTACAGGAGCACAGTAGAGAGCATGCTGACCAGTTGCATCGTGGCTTGGTTCAGCAACCTGAGCGCCCAGGAGCGGAGAAGACTGCAAAAAGTAGTAAACACTGCCCAGTCCATCATCGGCTCTGACCTCCCTACCATCGAGGGGATCTAGCGCAGTCGCTGCCTCAAAAGGGCTGGCAGTATCATCTAGGACCCACACCATCCTGGCCACACACTCATCCCCTCGCTACCTTCAGGATGAAGGTACAGGAGCCTGAAGACTGCACCGTCCAGGTTCAGAAACAGCTGCTTCCCCACAGCCATCAGGCTATTGAACAACATTAATAGCCCATTATCTGTTTATTTGCACTTTATCTGTTTTATTTATTCATGTGTGTATACATTTATACAATGGTATATGGACACACTGATCCGTTCCGTATTCATGCCTTCTATAATTCTGTTGTGCTGAAGCAAAGCAAGAATTTCATTGTCCTATCTGGGACACATGACAATAAACTCTCTTGAATCTTGCCTCCATTATCCCCTCAGGCAGCTCGTTCCGTATACCCACCTGTGTGAAAAAATTGCTCCTCGAGTTCCTATTAATTCCTTCCTCTCTCACCTTAAACATCTTCCAGTTCTTCTATAGAAAGGTTATAAAAGTTAACATTGTAAAGTTGAAAGTTGCCCCAGATTAGAGTAGCTAAGAATTAAGATAGCATTTCAAATGTATCCACTCCACAAGCAAGTTTGCACTGGGAGAGATGGTCAAGGACAATTGGTTAGCTCCCGGTCAGATAAAGGTTCATCGCTCTTTGCAAAAGGCTAATCATTACATTTATCATAGAAATCACATCCATGACAAATCATAAGGACATGGTTCATGTGACATCTGGAAATATTGCTAACTGCAGGCATACTAATCTGATGTATTAAATCGCTAATGCTATCCATGGAGTTTAATCCGAAAATAATCTCACCAATTTATATCAACCTCAAACTCTGATCTCCACTATAAATTCATAATCAGCCGTTAATGCTGAGTTACTGTGACATAACTGCCAGTAATTTCTCAATTTTTAACCATTTCTACTAATTATCTGCATGCTCCCTTCATAAAGAGCAGTTGAAACCGATTTAAAAATACATTAAAAGTTATAATTTATTTATTTTGTTGTTCGAATACTTTGATAGCTATTAAAGGTTTGCTTATTTCCCAAGACCTTACCTGGATGCTGGTGGGATATTGGCTATCGCATAGGCAACCTAGTTCAAATTGGCTGACAAAAGGCAGTATGGCAGGCGAGGACTTGGTTTCATTTAACTTTGCATGTGTTATTGTGCATGTCACAATACAATTTCTTGACAATGAATTTAACAAGGTTAATTGCTCAGATGTATATTTCCTCATTCTGGACACATGGCAAAGATATTGCCAAAATGCTAATAGATGGGGTGCAAGGGGTCAAACGAAGAAATGGCAAAAAACATGATGAGAATAACAAAAGTTACATTGAAAGGAACAGAATATTCTCAGAGGGAGTGATCATCGATTGAGGTGTTTTTGATTAAGATTTGGCAAACTACTTCACTATAATATACAGATGCTATACTGAGAAGACACAACACAATATGATGAGGTTCAATGTTAAGGTGGGAGGATGGGGTGTCAATAAAGCGGGCCACTGGTTCCTGGATAGTATTGGGCCACTGGTTCCTGGATAGTATTGAACCACTTTAAGTTGCACTTGGACAATGTTCTATCACAGCAGTTTTTTTGCCTTTTATGTAATGAGGATCAGGTGATGTTGATCAGGCTAATGTGGATTCCTCCATATCAAGATGAGCACCGGGTTTAGGTGAGATGAGCATTCATGCACAATGCAAAGCATGCCAGTCTGTCTCCAAGTTGGAGATCTCAGGAGGAAACTGCAATTGATCATTGACTCAACATGATAACAAATGCTTCAGCAGTTTCTAACATTTGTCCGGCCATGCAATCGGCTGCTCTCTGCATTCTCCTTTGCACTCCTATCCTGATATTTTTATATTTCCTTACAACTTGGTAGACAGACATTCAACCAAGAGAACCGAGACTCTATAAGGTGCTGTCAGGCCGCATTTTAAGTATTGCAAGCAATTTTGGGCCCCATATCTGAGGAAGGATGTGCTGACTCTGGAGAGGGACCAGATGAGGTTTATGAGAATGAACCCAGGAATGAGTGGGTTAACATATGATGAGCATTTGATGGCACTGGGCCTCTACTAGCTGGAGTTTAGAAGGATGAAGGGGTACATTAAAACTTACCGAATAATGAAAGGCCTGGATAGAGTGGATGTGTAGAGGATGCTTCCACCACTGGGAGAGTCTAAAACCAGAGGCCATAGCCTCAGAATTAAAGTACATTCCTTTAGGAAGGAGATGAGGCAGAATTGCTTTAGTAGGAGGGTAGCGAATCTGTGGAATTCATTGCCACAGAAGGCTGTGGAGGCCAAGTCAATGGATATTTTTAAGGCAGAGATAAATAGATTCTTGATATACACGGGTGTTAGGGGTTATGGTGAGAAGGCATGAAAATGGGGTTAGGAGGGAGACATAGATCAGCCATGATTGAATGGCGGAGTGGACTTGATGGGTCGAATGGCCTAATTCTGCTCCTATCACTTATGAACCCACCGTCTCTCCCACCACTTGGAGCAATTCCATTAAGTCGTGTGTTCCTGTCATCCAATAACTCACACATGGCCATGAACACCCTCCAATTCTCCCACGAACCACATGCCCGAGGGGCAATTAAGTGGCCTATTAACATGCCAACAGCAATCCTTTGGAATGTGGGAGGAAACTGCAACATTCAGAAGAAATCCACACAGTCATAGGAAAAACATACAGCTCCACACAGACAATATCAGAGGTTAAAAACAAACCCAGTGACTGGAGATGTACTATAGGAAAGGAAGGCATCAGGAACATCAACTCCAACGGAGCTCTGCGTCTCAGCAACTGTGCTCAGCATGACCTCACCATCACTAACGCCTTCTTTCGCCAGGAAAACAAACGTAAGGCATCTTGGAGACTCCCCCGCTCCAAACAGTGGCATCTCATTGACTATGGCCATGGACTGCCTGAAGAAGGGTCTCGACCTGAAACTTCACCTACTCCTTCGCTCCATAGAACGGCTCACAACAGAGCCAAGGCGGACCTCCAGAGCCAGGTGAGGGAGCTTAAGAACTCTTGATGGACAGAAAAGGCTCTGGAAATCCAGAGACTGGCAGACTCGGGTGACAGCAGAGGCTTCTTCAATGCTACTAAGGCCATCTATGGTCCATGCTACCACGGCTTAAACCCCATACACTCAAAGAACGGGCAAGAACTGCTGAAGGACTATGAGTCCATTAACGCCCGATGGAAGGAGCACTTTCAGGAACTCCTCAACCGTGACAGCACAACTGAACCAGACATTACCCACCACATCCCCCAGAGCCCCA
Source organism: Amblyraja radiata (assembly GCF_010909765.2). Taxonomy (NCBI): domain Eukaryota; kingdom Metazoa; phylum Chordata; class Chondrichthyes; order Rajiformes; family Rajidae; genus Amblyraja; species Amblyraja radiata. Next base: position 46,263,760 of record NC_045965.1, read on the forward strand.
TCAGAGAAAACATGCAAGAACCTCCCACTATGACAGAGGTTCAAGATGCCAACAACAAGGCCACCGGTCCAGATGGTATCCCAGCCGAGGTATGCTTGCCACGACAAGTACATCAGAATATTGAGGCTTCTACATGATGGCATGTCGGTCAACCAGTGCTCAACTCTGAGTCCGAGCCCTTCACTGTGGAAACGGGGGTCAAACAGGGATGCATCATCCCACCCACCCACCCTGTTTGTCGTCTTCATTGCTGCCATACTTCACCTCATTGGTGAAGAGCTGCCACAGGAGATTCCAATCCTCCACAGAACTGACGGTGGGCTCTTCAACCTTAATAGGTTGAAGGCCAAGAACAAAGTCAGTAACACCGCCATCATGGAACCTCAGTAAGCGGACAACTGCGCCATTGCAACACACTCTGCAGAAGACCTCCAGGGCATCCTGAATGCCTTTGCCAAGACATATAGAGCCATGGGCCTGGCCTTAAACATCAAGAAGGCCCAGGTCCTACATCAACCTCCACCCAACCAGCCATCTACCCAGCCCACTATAAAAGTGGACGACACCATTCTAGAAAACGTTGACCACTTCCCCTACCTTGTCAGCATTCTTTCCTCAAAAGCTGACATCGAATCAGAGGTCAACCATCGCCTGAATTGTGCCAGTGGAGCCTACGCCAGAATCAGGAAAAAAGTATTTGAAGACCGAGACCTAAAGGCTCAAACAAAACTGCTGGTCTACAGAGCCACTGTCCTCCCCACTCTGTAGTGTGGAACTGAGTCATGGACCACCTACAGCAGGCACCTGAGAGCCCTGGAACAATACCATCAAAGATCCTTACGAAAGATTCTGAGGATCAGCTGGGGGAACAAACGCACCAACATCAACGTTTTGGAGGAAGCCAACATGACCAGCATCACCACCACAATAATGCAGCACTAACTTCGATGGACTGTCCATGTCATCCGCATGTCCAACACACGTCTCCCTAAACAGATCCCGTACTCTCAACCGAAGGAAGGTCGGCGAGCCCCCGGTGGGCCAAAGAAACGCTTCAAGGACAACATCAAGAACAGTTTGAAGAAATTCCACATCACATCGAGCAACTGGGAGCAGATTGCACTGGACAGGCGCTCCAGGAGGAAACTCACGCAGGAAGGAGCTGCACATCATGAAACGGAGCTACGCCATGTCGCAGAGACAAAGCGACAGCACCTTAAGGAGAGGGAAGGGGGACCGCGACTGCCAATCACCGCCAATCTCCACGGCCCACGTTGTACCAAGGCGTGTGGATCACGGATCTGACTCTACAGACATGGTGGCCCACAACGTCTCGTGGTCACAGTCCTTGCAATTTAATACAAATAAGTTCATGTCATAGAATGTAATGCCATACTGTATGACAAGGACAATGTCTCTTCCAGGACTCCTCAGTGGTCACCTTTACCAACGCCATCATGCCACTGGTTCTTTGGCATGAGTGAAGTCATGGAAAAACAGAAAATGCTGCAAACATTCAGTATGTCTGGCAAAGAGAGAGAAAGCAAGCAACTTTTAAGCTGCACACAGGCATTATCTTCAGTAGGGCGAGGACAGGGTAGTGTGGGGTGAGATGTGGATGGCCTTTCAGTTAATAGGTCAACATGGTCAGTTAGAGCGAGCAAGAGAAAGCGAATTAATAAATAATAAAACACCACAACTATGAAATGAGAACACTTAGAAGGAGAGAGCAACAACAAACAACAGCATGTAAAAGCTGTGATCTGCAGAGCTACAGGAAAGGAATAGAGAGACCAGGCAGCGATACTGGAGAGAGTCTGGGAACTTCAGCTACTATCAGGGAAGTCGGACATCCAGAAGAACTGACCAGTTCCACAGAGGAAAATAGTTACACAAAATAGAATTTTAAATAAACTCCAGAAGGCTGCTACCTGCCCAGCCAGAAGGTGAGGTGCTGCTTCTGAAGGTTGCACTGGGCCTTGTCGCAACAGTAGAGAAGGTTGCATACAGATCACAGTGAAAGTGGGGTGGAGAATGAAATTGAATGCAGGTTCTCGGCAAGGTAAGAATCTGCTTTGGTTTCCCCAGTGTAATGGCCACGTAATGAGCAATGCATATAGCACACTAGATTGGGCCGCCATAGTGGCGCAACGGTAGAGTTGCTGCCTTACAGCGAATGCAGCGCCGGAGACCCGGGTTCGATCCCGACTACGGCTGATGTCTGTACGGAGTTTGTACGTTCTACCTGTGACCTGTGTGGGTTTTCTCCGCGATCTTCCAAAGACGTACATGTTTGTAGGTTTATTGGCTTGGTAAATGTAAAAATTGTCCCTAGTGGGTGTGTCGGATGGTGTTAATATGCGGGGATCGCTGGTCGGCGGGTACCCGGTGAACTGAAGGGCCCGTTTTTGCGCTGTACCTCTGAACTAAACTAAACTGTGAGGTATTATTGTTTCATCTGGGACTGTTTGCCTCCCTGGATGGTGACAATGGAAAAGGTAAAAGCACAGATCTCTCCAGTTATATGGGCAGGTACCACCAGAAGCAGGCTGGTTGGTGGACACAAAAGAGTGGGCCAGGGAGTCACTAGAGGAATGAGTGGTCCTTTCAGAATGGTGAATGAGGATGGGAGGGAAAAGATACACCCAGTGGCAGTGGCTCATTGAAATGGCTCACATTTATTTGCATTCCTTCTCCATTTCTGTCTTTTTCCATGGATGTTGCCTGACCTGTTGAGTGCTTCCTACGTTTCCTGCTTTTGTTTCAGATTTACAGCAGCAAGTCAAGTAACTTTTCTCTTCGTGATGATGTACTCGGTATCAGGACACAGACACAGCCTAGAAACTCTCACCTTCCGGACGTGGTCAGTGAGAAAATGCTATCAAACCACTCCTCACCAGTGATGAAGTCACAAAATGATGAGTGGAAGCCAAGCCTGATGTAAAGCAACCACTTCTTTCCACCTGCAAAACACCGTGGCTTCCCTTCTGGTGAATCGGTACTCTCAGTGGGACTGGCTAACCCCAGGAATTGTGTAACAATCCCCAACTACAGTAATGCAACCAAATAACTGCCTCGCATACAATCAGAACATGCAACTCTGGTTTCCCCTCTTACAATACGCAATCAATTCCAATTACTCTGTCATTATGTCAGTTGATGTCTGAATCAGAGCCCTGCATTTCTCATTTTCTAAGAAGCCCCAAGAACCAAAGTGTGACACAGTGGCATAGCAGTAGAGTTGCTGCCTTACAGCGCCAGAGATCCGGGTTCTATCCTACTAAGGGCTCTATCCATACAGTGTTTGTACATTCTCTCTGTGACTGTGGGGGTTTACTCCAGGTGCTCCGGTTTCCTCCCACACACCAAAGACATGCTGGTTTGTAGGTCAATTGGCTTTGGTAAAATTGTAAGTTGTCCCTCATGTGAAGTGTAGTGTTAGTCCCTGGTCAGCAGATTTGGTGGGCTGAAGGGGCTGTTGCCGCGCTGTATCTCTTAAGTCTGAAGTCTACCCAGCTGCTAACAGTATTGATATCCTTATTTAAGGAAGGATCCAAGTGCATTGAATACATCTCAGAAAAGGTTTACCAGCTAAGCCCTGGAAAATGGGCAAGATGGCTCACAAGGAACTTTTGGACAAGCTGTACTTATTACCACTGAAGTTTAGAAGAGTGAGAGGGGTCTAGAATGGAGCCTGTAAGATCATTAAAGGTTGTGTCAGGTGGAGGTGGGGAGGATGTTTCTTCTTGTGGAACCATTGAGAATGAAGATCCACCTCAACAATAAAGATGCCACTCACTGAAAGACAGGGACAAAGCAAAAAGAAATATATTCCCCAAAACTAAAGATCCTTCAAAACTTTCTGCCTCAAAAGGCAAACAAAGTCTTCCAATCGTTTAAAAGCATTGATTGATTCTTGATAAAGGGGTTGAAACGTTAATGTAGGTAGATGGGAATATGCAAGTTCATAATCGGATCAGAAATGTCACCCGTTCCTTCTCTCCAGAGATGCAACCTGTCCTGCTGAGTTACTCCAGCATTTTGTGTCTATCTTTGGTGTAAACCAGCATCTGCAGTTCCTTGCTACACAGTGATCATATTATTAAATAGGGATCCAGGCTCGTAGGGCTGAACGGTCTACCCCCATTCCAAATTAATTTATCTATATAACTGCCCCACTGAAAATTCCTTTCAAAAATAACCGAGATCAATTTCCCAGGCTTGGAGGCAGTGGAAGTAATTTTTCAATTACCTTTAAACAATCTAATAGAGAGAACAAATGAAACATATTATCAAATATCTCACAGGTCTGATTTAAACACACAATATTCAATCAGGCACCACATTTTTCAAATACAATGACAGAATATTAATGACATGCTCTACAGAAGAAACACGTGAGAAATGGCTCTACGGTTTCTTGACAATGTTATGAAAGAACATCAATCATTTCTTGTTGAAAACAAACATTTGCACAGATTTCAATGCTTTATTAATCGTGCCCAGAACTGGTTATTTTCAGCATTCATGCTATAACTTTGAGTGGCTCTCTCCAGAGCATCATAAGGTATCACACTGCAACTTCATAATAATATCTGTATTATTCTGGGTCTTATTTGCAGTTAGAAATGTTAGACTGGTGTCAAGTAAAGAACAAGATTTACAGCGCTGCATTCCTTGTGTAAACAGAACAGCAGCTTCAAGCTATGGGCAGATTTGCAGTTGACTCAAAAATACAATAGCTGTAGCTACAGTTTCACCTAACAGCACTGTTCTCTACAGCTCATGAAGATAAAACACTGAATGAGATGTATTTGCTCTGTTTGCACATTCAATAGGAGTTCAGTATAACATAGAAAGTTGCTATTTTATCCTAAATACCTTGTGAGCTCTGACAAACTATTAATTATGCCAAAGCAAAAGATTCTGAGAGTTATTTAATTGCTGGAAAATATTTTAATGCATTTTTTTAGAAATGAGTTTTTAAACTACTCTTCTCGTCTACCTCTCTTCAGACGATTCATTCTTTATCTGTTTCCCTTCCTCTTTCCTCATTCGACATTATATTCAAAAGAAAAATATTGCAGCTATGTCAGCTGGTAGACAGAAGGAACAAATTATCGCTTCAAGTCAACGACCTTTTAGGCACTAACCTCATCCACATTCATTCAAATCTCCCCACTACTGTTAATATTACAATCTTTCATTTTGATTAATGGATAAACATAAATGTTTGCCTCGCTTACAGGGCTGAGAGACACCTGCTTTACCTCATGTCATTACCATCTTGCACTTTAAACTCTTTAAAACTCCAAACCATGCAAGGATAAGTTAACTACATGTGTAGGAATGAACTGCAGAAGCTGGTTTAAAATCGAAGATAGACACAAAATCCTGGAGTAACTCAGTAACTACAGACTGAAGAAGGGTCAACCCGAAACGTCACCCATTCCTTCTCTCCAGGGATGCCGCCTGCCCCGCTGAGTTACTCCAGCATTTTGTGTCAATCTTTAACTTAACTACATGTCTAATTCACAGAGCCAGGTCAATGTAGTGCAAGAGAGGCCAAAACAACAGGAGACTAGGGTCTGCTGTACTATTTCTGCTGCCTACAGATATGGATGGGCACATTTACACTATTAATAACACATCAAGTACATTTACTTAATGTGTTATTATCAAACTCCACTCAACTTCCACAAGACCAAGCTACCGACTATAGCACAGTGTATCAATAACATTTCATAATGCGACTCATGGACAACTTCCAATTTCCCAGGCACTCTCTCCTGGCAAAGGAAAACATTGATGGTGAAATTTACCGCAACCTTCAGTCGATTAAAGAAAAGGGTACTTTAAGATCAAGACCTCAGTCCAGGCAAAAAATATTGTTTACTGGGCAGCAGTTATCCCTTCCCTTTAATATGCCTCTGAGACCTGGACTACTTGCCTGGTGCAACAGTGGTAGAGTTGCTGCCTTGTAATATGCCAGAGACCCGGGTTCGATCCCAACTAAGGGACTTGTCTGAACGGAGTTTGTACATTTTCCCCATGACTGCATGAGTTTTTTCAGGGAGCTCTGGTTTTCTCCCACATTCCAAGGACGTACAGGTTTGAAGGTTAATTGATTTGGGTAAAAAAAAAATGTAAATTGTCACTAGCGTGTAGGATAGTGCGAGCGTACGGGGATCGCTGGTCTTCACGGATGCGATGGACCGAAGGGCCTGTTCCGAGCTGTATCTCTAAACTAAAGGGTATAGTCATGCAGCATAGAAACAGGCCCTTCAGCCCAACCTCCCCCTGCCAAACAAGATGCCCCATCGACATTAGCCCCAACTGCCTGCATTTGACCCATAGCTCTCTAAAGCTTTCCTATCCAAAAGCTTTAAGGTGAGAAGGACAAAGTTTAAAGGAGAAGTGTTTTTTTTTTAACACACATCCACAGGTAGTGATGGGTGATTGTTCTGTGCTACCAGGATAGGTGGTGGAGGCAGATATGATGATGGCATTCACAGGCTTCTAGACAAAGAGGGATATGGATCACGTGAAGGCAGAGGCGATTAGTTTAACGACATATTCGGCACATACATCGAGGGGAAAAGAGCTTGTTCCCGTGCTGTACTGTTCTATGTTCTAAAGAGAGGAAAGAAATAGACAACTGCAAAGATGTGACAATCCTCCAAGCATTCACATTATCATCATCATAGGTTGAACAGTGTTAAAACATATCTCGACTGCCAGCGTACCAGTCTGTTATGAGTAACATATGGGAGTAAGCACCTCGTTAATTAAGCAGCTAGGAATTTGATAATATACAAATTATCAATTTTGCACAATTAACACAAAAACAAAGTCAGTGCTTTCAGTATCACAACTGCTAGAAAACAGTACTTCGTAAAGTTTAGATAGAAATATTATTCCAAACGATTCCAACAAGATAACGTGTCACAGTTGACTTCACCTTTTGTCTGCATCTGTGTTGCCAGGCAACAACAATGTCTTTAGGGATAGAAGTTCTGGATCGAAGCCCAGAAACGATTTGCACCATTGCACTCATTAGGTACATTGGAATAAATCCTACTTGTGTAGGACTAGTAATCTGTGATAGGAATTTAGCACTGTACAATATCAATTTTATTCCCACACTGGACTTGGCTTCATGTTGTACTGATGGTGATAGAACGACTTAACACATCTACCTCAGCTTACCCATCCTTAACACAAATGCATAATGCTAGACATGTCTGTTGCCAATAGGCTCCAGTACAAGGAATGACATTTACTGGAAGGTTGGTGAGTGTGCATGAAATACCAAAATACAAGGCGACTGGGTGAGGTGGGTTTCAAATAACATAACGCCATGAGCAGGAAAAGCTATAAGCACACGATGCCTTGGAAAAAGAATGGCTTACCAAACCGTTAGCATGAGCTCCACTTCCGTTATCATTATCACTCATCGTTCTTTGAAACTTCAAGTGCCGCACGGTGGCGCAGCGGTAGAGTTTCTGCCTTACAGCGCCAGAGACCTAGGTTCGATCCTGACTACAGATGCTGCCTGTATGGAGTTTGTACAGTCTCCCTGTGAACTACGCAAGTTTTCTCCATGTCCTCCGGTTTCCTCCTAAGCTCCAAAGACGTACAGGTTTGTAGGTTAATTGGCTTGGTCAATTGTAAATTGTCCCTAGTGTGTAGGATAGTGTTAGTGTGTGGGGGTCGCTGGTCGGCGCAGACTCGGTGGGCCGAAGGGCCTGTTTCCACACTGTATCTCTAAACTAAACGATACTTCCCTCCATAATCCATCTTTCCCCACTAGTTCAAAATTCTATCTCAGCCTAACTCCCATACACAGCTCTTGGGTAACCAATTCCAAAATCCCAGGCTTCAAAATAAATAGTTCCTTCTATCAGACTCCAATGGCTAACCCTTTAGTATGAAACTATGCTCCCTGCTTCTGAACCTCTCCTCCCATGTATGCATTGTCTCAGTATCAAGCCTGCCAAGCAGCCTCAGAATACAATACGTTTTAATGAGTTTGCCGCACACTCTTCTGAACTCCAGAAAGGCAATCTTTTTTCCTCACAACTTAAGTATCCTTAACCAAGAGATTTGGAATGGAAACAACTGCTGGCTCTTTTGGTGACATTAAATGATTACATTCAATGAAAGGTATTTGCATTCAATGTCATGTTCTACATCACCATTTCTAATAATCAGTGATAAGTCATTAAAGCTGGCAAGAGTGCAGAGAAGATTTTAGAGGATGTTGCCGGAACTCGAGGGCCATAGCTTTAGGGAGTGTTTGGGCAGGCATTATTCCTTGGAGCGCAGGAGGCTGAGGAGTGAACATAGTGGTGCAGAAATTGAAGAGGGGAATAGGCAGGGTGACTGCACAGATCTTTTTCCCCAGTGTAGGGGAAATCAAGAACTGGAGGACATAGGTTTAAGATGAGAGTGGAACCTGAAGGGCAACTTCTTCACACAGAGAACGATGGGTATACTGAACGAGCTGCCAGAGGAAGTAGTTGAGGCAGCTATATGACACTTAAGACATTCGAATTGGTACATGGATAGGAAAAGATTTAGATGGATATGGGCCAAATGCAGGAAATTGGATTATGGGACATCTTGTCGGCATGGAGGAGTGGGTTGAACGGGCCTGTTTCCGTGCTGTATGACTCAATTACTCCAAGTCTCCATCAAGGTAATGTCAATACTGGTGTGAATTATTCACCATAATCAGTGAATAATGTATCTGACTTACTACACATGAAGTAGGAGATATAAATGCCAGACAAAATAATCAAGTGTAATCGCTAATCGAGCAGAGTGAGTAGCTAGGCAGCAGAAAGTCATATGGCTTCCCCACCATTTAATCTTATCTCAATCCTCTTCAACTCATCTTCCTAGATCCTGGGTTTCCAAAAAGTTATTGATTACCATTCTTGGGTTTTGACTATCTGTAGTGTGTTGGGTCGAGAACTGTTAAAATTCACAGGCACCTAAGTGATGAAATTCATCCTCAATTCCAAACCAAAATAACCAAACCCAATATAATGAAATATTTGTTTTGAAGGAAATTATACCAATATTATCCATCCTTAAGAACTCTATGTTCAAGCCACTTAATCCAATTTTAGATTTTAATTAAGACTTTTGAAAGTCCATTCTTAATATATAGATACAAATGGTGATATGCACAATGGTGAGTCAACACAACAAAATCAAGTTGAGATGAATTTATTGTCATATGCACAAATACAGTGATGTACAGGTACAATGAAAATCTCACCTCCAGCAGACACAGACATCATAAGAAAAAAACATATACATAAATTCTTAGATTGCGAAAATAATTCTGCATAAAGAACAAGAGATTGGTGCCAAACATGATTAGAAAACATGTCCATGGTAGCACAAGGGGTGATATTTAGAGATTCCTTAAATATCGTAAATAGGCTTGGTGGCTAAGATGATCATACTAACAAGATGCAAAGAGTTTATAAAATTGCACGGAAGAGGCTAGCACACACTAACACACACTAACTGTATTTATAAATTATTCCAATACTAATTGGATAATATGGACAATTTCTCATCATAAACAAGGACATAAGTAGGTGGGGAAACACATCTGTAAACTAGTGCTTCATATTCAGTGCACAATAGTATGTTCTCACTTTGATGGAGCAATTTAAATTGCTCTGCTTTCTCCTCATGACCTTGTGGGAGTTTTTTTTTTGCTGCATAAAATGGTCATGCAATTTTGCTTTATTAGATTCAGATTCTCTGCCCCAGCCACCTTTTGTCAACATAGTCCATTAGAAATTTGCATGTCTACATTTATAATGGAAATTAGCTCTGTAACATTGTAATTAGAATCTATCTTCAGTCGTGGTTATTCCTTTAATGTATTTTAATGCTTTCATTAGAATCTTCTCTGAGCTTTAAAAATGAAGATGCTATCTTACAGCAGATGAGGGAGCTGCCAATCATACATGTCCTATCGAAGCATTTGCAGATGTTCCCAACTGCGTCAGCAGAAAACAAAGGATGAAAGGAAGGTAGACACAAAAAGTAACTCAGCACCTCTGTAGAGAAGGAATGGGTGACGTTTTGGGTCGAGACATCAGTCTGAAGAAGGGTCTCAACCCGAAATGTCACCCATTCCGTCTCTCCAGAGGTGCTGCCTGTCCCGCTGAGTTACTCCAGCTTTTTGTGTCCATCTTCAGTTTAAACCAGCATCTGCAGTTCCTTCCTACACAAAGGATGAAAGGAAGTGTCCTCGTATTCTTTGCATTTCTACAAATGTATTTCAATGTCTTCCCCTCCTAGAAGAAACCAACCCTTCTAAATAAAATATTTTGTGCATTCAATCGGGTGATTCATTTATATCAATATTGCACAATGCTACTTCTTACAGAAAATCACACGTAAAACTATTGAAAACTATCGTCGAGGAGCCTGCACATGGAAACAGCAAACTGCTGTGTTTATAAATGTGGCGTAGTTTAGAGATACAGCGCGGAAACAGGCCCTTCAGCCCACCAGGTCCGCGCCGACCAGCGATCCCCACACATTAATACTATCCTACACCCATTAGGGATAGGTTTTACATTTACCAAGCCAATTAACCTACGAACCTGTACATCTTTGGAGTATGGGAGGAAACCGAAGATCTCGGAGAAAACCCACGCGGGTCACGCAGAGAACTCCGTACAGACAGCACCCGTAGTCGGGATCGAACCCGGGTCTCCGGCGCTGCATTCGCTGTAAGGCAGCAACTCTGCCGCTGCGCCACCGTGACTGGTTGTGAGAAAAAAAAATTACAAAAGGTGTGATATTGTTATAAATAATGGATTTATGAGATAAAAATAGTAAGAGTATCACAGGTGATTTTGCTATCTTTAAAAGGGGATACGTAAATCAAATCAATCAGTCCGAAGAAGGGTTCCAACCCGAAACATCACCTATCCATGTTCTCCAGGGATGCTGCCTAACCTGCTGAGTTACTCCAGCATTTTCTTGTACACAAATCAAAGTTGTGGTTGAAATGAAACTTACCTCTTGGACTACCTGCCACTGAATCTGTGTTAAATTAGGTATGAATTTACCCCTTGCCTTGGGATATTGTACCACATTATAAAGATACTGCTTAAACAATGACAAAGGTAAATACAACCAATTGTTTTGGCTCCCTCCATATCATCAGTGATGAAGTGAGCGATCAATACTCCCAGCAAGCAACATCTGTCTCTTTCACAAGGTTGGCGCTAAGTAATACAGAGTTCAGGTTATGTCAGAACCCATCATCACTAGATCTCATTATATCATTGATCCAAACATGGTCACAAATACAGAATACTATACAGGTACTATCGCAACGTTTAAGAAACATTTAGACAGGTACATGGATAGGACAGGTTTTGAGAGATATGGGCCAAATGCAGGCATGTGGGACTAGTGTAGATGGGGCATGTTGGCTGGTGTGGGTAAGTTGAGCTGCAGGACCTGGTTCCACACTGGAAGACTCTATAGCGGGGGCAAAGCTCATTGCCTTCAAAATAAAGCAGCATTCAACCAAGTATGGCAAAGTTCACAACTAGTATTTCAATTGGGCCCACAATATTTTCAACATTTTCCATTTTTGTTTTGGATTTTCAGTGTCTGCAGTATTTGGACTTTTTAATTCCTGGCCATTTCTAATGGGAGGCACAATATCGTAGAGGTAGAGCTGCTGCCTTACAGTGCCAGAGACCCGAGTTCGTTCCCGACTACAGATGGTGTCTGTACGGAGCTTGTACGTTCTCCCCGTGGCTGGGTAGTTTTTTTTCTTCGGGTGCTCCAGTTTCCTCCTACACTCCAAAGACGTACAGGTTTTCTTTAATCAGAGGATGGAGAATCTGTGGGATTCATTGCCGCAAATGGCTGTGGAGGCAGAGCCAATGGATATTTTTTTTATAGGCGGAGATTGACAGATTTTTGATTAGTACAGGTGTGAGGGATTATGGAACAAAGACAAGAGAATGAATTTGAGAGGGAAGGATAAATCAGCCACGATTGAATGGTGGTAGACCTGATGGGCTAAATGGCCTCATTCTGCTCCCAGAACTTATGAACTTGAGGTTTGTAGGTTGATTGGCTTTGGTAAAATTGTAAATGGTTCCTAGTGTGTAGGATAATGTTAGTGTACAGGGCGATCGCTGGTCGGCGTGGACTCGGTGGACGAAGGGCCTGTTTCCGCGCTGTATCTCTAAAGTCTAATGCAATTCCATTTTGTCCCTTTCTTCACAAAACTTGCTAGCCCTTCTCCTTTGTGTCATAATTCCAGCAAATGAGGGGTCCTGTGTCAATAAATTCCAACAGTTTATTTTTATTTTCTCCTCTATTTACACCTCCTCCAGACAAATTAACTACGATCAACAAGTCTTCAGCTTCTGCTGCTAGTGACTGACAATGTCTGTAGACAGTCTTCGCTCTCCATTTTCTTCCCCAAAGACTTCCACTTTGGTCTCTCCAACCCTTCCCCTTTCAGCCAGTCGAAACACGCCTTTTTCTAAATTTTCTCCAACTTGTAAAAAACACGGCCATCCAGAATATTAACTGCTGCTCTCCATAGATGCTGCCGGACTGGATGAAAAATATACCTTGCCCCAGAAGTGCTGTTTCCATGACAATAAGGCAATGACTACAATATTACTTTGCACAGTACCAATGACAAGGGAATTCTCCCAAATGTTCAGGTAATATTAAAGTAGTCAGAATATTGCTGAATTTCAAATAACATATAGCAATCCAAGGTATTCTCAAATGAACAGCTGCCTAATGTAGCGTGCTCTGAGGAAAACACCAGAGGTCAAAATCCTGCGTAAAACAACTGTTGTATTTTTTTTAAATCCCATTATTTTCCTTCTGTGTCAAACGTAATATTCTTTTAAATTAAAAAAACTTTAAAAGTGTGCACCAAGCGGAAAGCGAACCTGGATATTCTGCTCATTTAAGCAAATAGTTAAGGCTGCTCCAATTTTTTTTTAAGGAACTGGCTTGTTGTTTACTTCATTCACAAAATACCTTGTTAATTGGAGCCTTGATTCCAGATATCCCATGTGATTAATTAAACATCTTGGTGTAAAATTGCTGACAGTTGCTTTCTTCCTGGACTTTGTCAGGTGAATTACGATTATATCGGTGGATGCAATTACGCTTGTTGTTAAGTTCACTGGAGATCTTTGGTCTATAGATAATTAGTACCATTCCTGTGCTGTACTGTTTTAAATGGGCCATCCTACGCTAGAATTCTTTATAGGATATTTGGACTTTGCAAACAAGGCCAGCATTAGCATCCTCCCTTCACTGCCTTGGGAAAACTGAAGCAGTGAATGGTTTTTTCAATCCACAATGCTCGATGCATTGAAGGAACTCCAGTGGTGCAACCTAGTGATCGCTTCCTGTACTATGTCATTGAATCAAAAGAAGCAGCAATTATTTCCAAATCAGAAAGTCGGTGACTTGCAAATGATAATGTTACCACTTGTACTTTCGCCTTGTCCACCAAAGGGGTAGGAGCTGTGGGGAATGAAGGTGCTGTCACAACAGCCTTGGGATGCTGCTATGGGTATTTTGTGGATATGCTTGTTGTTTTATGGGGGGAGGGGGGGTGTGTGAGTAAACTTTTAGGATGATGTAAGATGTGTCAAATATCAGCTTCGCACTGGAAGGCGATAACTTTCAGTGTTGTTGAGACTGCAATCATCCATTACAGTGGAGAGCCTTATATTACATGACTACGGATGATGGAAAGGCTTTGAAATAAAGGAGGCTCATTGCAGCCTTTGATCAGCTTTCAGCAGCAATACCTCCGACCGAAATGTTGAGGAAGCAGTTCAACTCCCTCCAGTCAAAATGGTCAATGCCTTGCACTTGTCCAACAAGACTGTTACATCAAACAGTGCGGCACAGGCACGGGCCCTTCGGCCCACAATGTTTATGCCAAACATGATGCCTAGCTGAACTGATCTTATCTGCCAGCATAGGATCCATTTCCCTGCATCTATCCAAAAGTCTCTTAAGCACACTATCGTTTCTGCCTCCGTTACCACCACTGGCAATGCGTTCCAGGCCCCCACCACCCCCAGTGTAAAAACAAAAATTGCCCCACACATCTGCAATAAACTTTCCCCCTCTCACCTTATAACTATGTCCTCTAGTGTTGGGCACTTCCACCCTGGGGAAAAGTTTCTGACTGTCTACCCTATCTACTGTTGCCACTTTTAATGAGCTACTTGCCGTTACTCGCCCAACCCAAATATTATCCAGGTATTTCTACAAATAGCTGTGGACTGCTTCATTTTCTTAGGAATTGCAAATGGAACGAAGAAACAAAGGAACTAAGACTGCCCAATTATTAGCCAACTTTAAAAGGGAGCAAAACCACTGTTGGTTCAGGCCTAAGTGCTTGAGGAATTTCTCTAGTGGTGTTCACGGTCAACCTTGTCTTTCTTCACTTTGCTGAAGACGAAGAGTAGGTTTGTCTGATCTTTGTGAACAATCCTCCACATTCCTGTTTAGACACCACTGCTTTCATTGTACAGGTACAGCTTGGCCTAAGACACAGCTACAGAATATTGTACAGGTACTACCGCACGGTTTTAGAGAGTAATATGCTTACATATCTGTTGTGCTACTGCAAATAAGAATTTCATTGTCCCGTTTCGGGACATATGACAAGAAAATACACTTGACTTTTGAAATGAATTGGCTGAAAGCATATTTCTGTGCTGGTGGGACCAAAGAGGACCAAGATGGATGGCTTAGGCAATGACATCTCCACACTAAACTAAAAGAAGCAGGGATTGTTCTCTGGCTTTATGCTTGCGTTAGAGTGAGAAATGTCAAACACGAGGTGATAAATCTCGGTGAAAGACAACTCCGTTGCTGTGGAATGTTTAGAGTCCCCCGTGAATGCTCAAATTTTTATTCTGATTTAACACAATAATATTGCCACGTTGCAGGATGGAGACTAACTTTGTTTTATCTCTTTACCTTTAAAGGCCATTCTAGCAATGTCTTCGAGGACAGTGGATAGATTCAGGATGAGGAACAAAGAGAACATAGTTCTCCCACTAGCTGCATCACGCATGGTCCTTCACAGCTCAGCCAACCTGGTTAACAGTGATGCTACATTGGGAACATGGATTTGAATTTAGAAGGATGAGAGGGTATCTTATAGAAACATATAAAATTCTTAAGGGATTGGATAGGCTAGATGCAGGAAAAAATGTTCGCCATGTTGGGGGAGTCCAGAACCAGGGGTCACAGTTTAAGAATAAGGGGTAGGCCATTTAGGATTGAGATGAGGAAAAACTTTTTCACCCAGAGAGTTGTGAATCTGTGGAATTCTCTGCCACAGAAGGCAGTGGAGGCCAATTCACTGGATGTTTTCAAGAGAGAGTTATAGCTCTTAGTGCTAACAAAGTCAAGGGATATGGGGAGAAAACTGGAACAGGGTATCTGGATTCTGGATGATCAGCCATGATCATATTGAATGGCGGTGCTGGCTCGAAGGACCGAATGGCCCACTCCTACACACATTTTCTATTTCTAACATCAATAAAAACCCATCAGACCAAATGTCACCCACTGTATTTCCTAATATTAATGCTAATCATGCAGTGGTGGTGATGATTAGGAAGATTTCTTGCCCATGTTTGGTTTAATGTTATAGATCTTAACAGGCTCATGAACTAATGTTGAAGACCTCTGTGGTCTCTTCCTCCTGATTGTAAACCACTGAGGCACCATTCAAAATGTACTCCTCTTCTCTCCTTATTAGCCAATTGTCTTCTTTTCAACTCTGGACTTTGTCCACCCATCCGCAAATAACTGCCCCCCACCTGCATCCACCCATCACTTACACTTCCACTACCACCTTCCCCCCGCCCGCCCCTCCCCATCCACCCCCAACACAATTGTCTGAGTCGTCGCAACCTGAAACATCACCCTCCCACCAGAGATGCTGCCTGACCTGCTAAATTACTCCAGCACTTTGCACCATTTTTGAAGGCAGCACCAGATTTGAATGATCTTCCCTGACAGCAAATTAGGAATATTGATGGAAAGGATCAAAATCATACTCTTAAAATTTTAGTTTGTTTTAGTTTATAGATGCAGTACGGAAACAGGCCCTTTGGCCCATCATGTCTGCGACTACTAGCCACCCCCGCACACTCACACTACCCCACACTCACTATGGACAATTTAGAATTTTACCAATCCAATTAATCTACAAACCTGTACATCTTTGGAGTGTGGGACGAAACCGGAGCTCCCAGAGAAAACCCATGCAGGTCAAGGAGCGAACGTACAGAACTCTATACAGATAGCACCCGTAGTGAGGATCAAACCTGCGTCTCTGGCGCTGCAAAGCACCAACTCTATCACAGAGCCAACGTGCCTTCCCCTAGTCATGTTAATGTACAAGTAGGCCATTCATTCCTCATGCCTGGGATAGTTCTTTAAAAATAGCTATATAATTAGATCTAGCATCTTACTCTTTCTGTGGTTCAAGAAAGTAGCTTACAAGCTTATAGTACTGAACAGCTACATCCTCAATAGGCCAATCAAGTAGTTAAAAATAGATGTCCTCCTCAGCCCACAACAGAGTTTATATCTTCTGATATTATTCATGTGGGTGAAAAAAGCTTACATCAGTACCCAAGTGGTTGTATCAATGCCCAGTCGCACGATGTGAGGAACTGACGTGCATTGTAATTGTTTGCATGTACACACTTTCCCTCAATTAACAAACTAATAACCCCTCGATGAAACTCACTACTGGATCACCAAATAAATTCAAGGAACGATACAAAACAAGGAATTAATGGAAAATAAAACCAGATTCCAAATATTGACACAATAGTTTGATAATTTAGTTGGTTTTATAAAGTGTGAAAATAGAAATCCAAATTCCTCCCCTCTGTAGACATAACTGTGCTGAGCTGGATAGTCAATGGCACATTTCTCTCCAGTTTTAATGCAAGTCTCCACTTGTTAGCAGGGATGTTAAGTTGTTGACTGTGCTGGGTGTCCCTTCATCCTGACAGGCATGCTGGTCAATTCCTGGGTAGTCCATTCCTGGCAACATATAATTGAACAGCCTTCCAAGCCAAATCAAAGACCAGTTATGAGCCATGCTAATGTAGTAGGCGTGAAGTCTCAAACAGGCAAACCTGGTAAGCCAAATCTCCCTCCCTTAAAGAATGTTTATGAACCATGGTGATAATTTTTATTTTTTTTATTTTTTTTAAACAGGGGGTCATGTGAATTTGTGGAATTCCCTGCCACAAAGGGCAGCGGAGGCCAAATAACTGGATGGATTTAATAGAGAGTTAGATAGAGCTCTAGGGGCTAGTGGAGTCAAGGGATATGGGGAGAAGGCAGGCACGGGTTATTGATTGTGTACGATCAGCCATGATCTCAATGAATGGCAGTGCTGGCTCGAAGGATTGAATGCCCTCCTCCTGCACCTATTTTCTATATGTTTCTATGTAGCTTGAACCATTACTAATAACAGCTTTTTATTCTGGATTTACTGAATTATCTGAATGTATAATTCCTCCATTTCCACTGTGGTAATTGAACTCCGAGTCATTTCAAGTTCAAGTTCAAGTGAGTTTATTGTCATGTGTCCCTAATAGGACTGAAATTCTTGCTTTGCTTCAGCACAGAACATAGTAGGCATTTACTACAAAACAGATCAATGTGTCCATATACTATAATATAAATATATACACACATGAATAAATAAAATGATAAAGTGCAAATAACAGATAATTGGTTATTAATAATCAGAGTTTTGTCCGAGCCAGGTTTAATAGCCTGATGGCTGTGGGGAAGTAGCTATTCCTGAACCTGGTTGTTGCAGTCTTCAGGCTCCTGTACCTTCTACCTGAAGGTAGCAGGGAAATGAGTGTGTGGCCAGGATGGTGTGGGTCTTTGATGATACTACCAGCCTTTTTGAGGCAGCGACTGCGATAAATCCCCTCGATGGAAGGAAGGTCAGAGCCGATGATGGACTGGGCAGTGTTTACTACTTTTTGTAGACTTTTCCTCTCCAGGGCGCTCAAGTTGTCGAACCAAGCCATGATGCAACCGATCAGCATGCTCTCTACTGTACACCTGTAGAAGGTAGAGAGAGTCCTCCTTGACAAACCGACTCTCCGTAATCTTCTCAGGAAGTAGAGGCGCTGATGAGCTTTCTTGATAATTGCATTAGTGTTCTCGGACCAGGAAAGATCTTCAGAGATGTGCACGCCCAGGAATTTGAAGCTCTTGACCCTTTCAACCATCGACCCGTTGATATAAATGGGGCTGTGGGTCCCCCTCCTACTCCTTCCAAAGTCCACAATCAGTTCCTTGGTTTTGCTGGTGTTGAGGGCCAGGTTATTGCGCTGGCACCATATGGACATTTGCTCGATCTCTCTTCTATACTCTGACATCCCCATCAGTGATCCGTCACACAACAGTGGTGCCGTCAGCGAACTTGATGATGGAGTTCGCACTGTGACTGGCTACGCAGTCATGAGTATAGAGTGAGTACAGCAGGGGGCTGAGCACGCAGCCTTGAGGTGCTCCCATGCTGATTGTTATCGAGGCTGACACATTTCCACCAATACGAACAGACTGTGGTCTGTGAATGAGGAAGTCGAGGATCCAATTGCAGAGGGATGCGCAGAGACCCAGTTCTGCAAGTTTGGTAACCAGCTTGGAGGGGAATAATCAGATTGTGTTAAATGCCGAGCTGTAATCGATGAATAACAGCTTGACATGAGTTTTTGTTGTCCAAGTGGTCCAGAGCAGAGTGGGATTTGTGAACAGTTGTGAATTTGTGGAATTCCCTGCCACAAAGGGCAGTGGAGACCAAATAACTGGATGGATTTAAGAGAGTTAGATAGAGCTCTAGGGGTTAGTGGAGTCAAGGGATATGGGGAGAAGGCAGGCACGGGTTATTGATTGTGGACGATCAGCCATGATCACAATGAATGGCGGTACTGGCTCGAAGGGCCGAATGGCCTACACCTGCACCTATTTTCTATATGTTTCTATGTAGCTTGAATGGAACCATTACTAATAACAGCTTTTTATTCTGGATTTACCGAATTATCTGAATGTATAATTCCTCCATTTCCATTGTGGTAATTGAACTCATTTCTCCGAGTCATTTCCCCAGACCTCTAGATTACTAAACCAATAAACTGCCATCCCATGTGCAACTCACCATTAAGTAGCATGTAATGGTGTTGCTCAACAAGAGGAAACTAACACAGGGAGAGGCGAGATTTGATAAGATACACTTGGGTTGTTTTCTCTGGAATGGAAGTTGAGGGGAGATTTGATTTGATAGAAGCCGATAAAACTATGAGGGGCATCGATAAGGTAGACAGGCAGAACCTTTTTCCCCGGGGTGGAAATGACCAAACCTAGAGGGCATAGTTATAAGGGAAGTTTAATGGAGATGCGCAGGGCAAGTTTTATACAGAGAGTGGTGGGGGCCTAGAACGCATTGGGCAGTGGAGGAGGCAGATGTAATAATGGTGCTGAGGTTTTTAGAAAGACACATGGAAATACAGGGAATAGAGGGAAATGGATCATGTACAGGCAGATGACATCGGTTTCAACTTAGCATTATGTTTGGCACAAACATTGTGGGCTGAAGGGCCTGTTCCTGTGCTCTATGTACAAAAGCAAAATACAGCAAATGCAGCAATTATAGCAGGAAATGTCATAAATACACATCAGAGGGGATCTTCCTAATGGAAGCTCAATGTCTTGAAAAGTTGACATTTTCTCACCCTAGAGATGGTGCCTGCCTGACCTGAGTATCTCCAGAGTTTGCTTGTATTTTATATAAGCAGAAACCAATCAATAGATTAGAATCTTATTTAAAGGATGACACTTACAGTATGACAGGCGTGTGTTGCTTTCCTTCTCATAATTCCTGAATTATCTTCAGAATTTGGCTTGGAAAGAACGGTGTTCACCATTCCCCTGAAGAAAATCTACCCTCAAAGATTCACAACAATCAAGAATTAAAAGTGTTTAATTGTCACATGCACCAGGTGAATAGTGAAATTGTTACTTGCTGCAGGTTTAGAGGCGCAATAAACACCACAGCACACAAATAAATGTACAATAACCTATTAGTTATACCGGGGACCCAGACAATAATAGAGCAAGCCATATGTAATGCAACCTTATATAAAGTCCATAGGAATTCAGTACTGAGGTAGGGCTATGCAAGGTGGCTCAAGAAGCTGTTCCTGAACCTGGAGGTAACGGTTCCCAGGCTCCTGTACCTTCGTCCCAATGGTAGCAATGATATGTGAGCGGGGCCAGGTTGGTGTTTGGCTTGGATGATATTTGCTGGGGTTTAGCCCTCGTCGAGATAGCTCGAGGGTGGGGAGGTCAATTCCCGTGAAGGGCTATACAATAGCCACCTCTTCCGATCTTGGGTGTTCGAATCAACAGATCAGGCCATAATGCAACTTATGCAACAATATGCTCTCCACCGTACACCTGTAGAGGTTTGATAAGGGTGTTTGGTGTCATGCCAAATCTCCTCGAATGTCTGCGGAAGTAGAGGCGTCGCTGAGCTTCCTTTGCAATTGCATCAATATGCTGGGCCCAGGACAGATCAGAGCTGTGCACAACCAGAAACGTGACGTTGTTCACTCTCTCCACTGCTGTCTTTCCGATGAAGACAGGTGCAAGGACTGTCGGCTTTCCCCGCCCCAAAGTCAACAATCAGCTCCTGGTCTTGCTAACATCAAGAGCAAGATTGTTGTCTGGCACAGCTCAACCAGAATATCGATCTCCCTCCTCAACTCTGATTCATCGTTACCCATTATTCATCAAACAATGGATTACAGCTCCATGGTACCAACATCCTGAATTCTAACCCACCTTCTGACTGGTGCTGTATTCAGCAGATTTTGAACACCAGGGATCAAGTGAAGTCATTGAGGGGGTGGAACGGAAAATCCGAGTGAAAAATAAAAATTCTGGAAGCCAGCAAACCAAGAAGAAAAAAGTCAGTTTAATTAATGCTAAAATCATTTTACAGGAAAAAGTTCAGTACCTACATAGAACAGTACAGCACAGGAATGCACCCTTCGGCCCAAGAAACCTATCTCATCTGCCTGCACATGATCCATATCCCTCTATTCCCTGCACTTCCAGGTGTCTCTCTAAACGCCTTCAAGGCTGCTACCCTATCTGCCGCCACCGCCACCACCATCCCTTGCAATGCGTTACAGGCCCCCACCACTTCCTCGGTAAAATTAAAATTGCCCCTCTCACCTTGTAACTATGCCCTCTAGTGTTAGGCATTTCCACCCTGGGGATGGGGAAAGTTTCTGACCTCTACCCTGAGATAAAAAGGTGAAAAGTTGAAAAGCTAATTTCATGGACTTTCCAAATGTACTGAGTAAATTATGCTCTACAATTATGTATGACTTCCGCTAAAGCCAGGCAAGTTATTTAGTAGAAATTATACAGTTAAAATGTTGGCAACACCTTATTCATCAAGGCTGAACATTTGTAAAGGCTTTTAGCAACAATTATGTTGAGAAAGCTGAATTTTGTCTCCATACACAGATTGTAACAACACATTCCCATGTAACTCTGCTGCTTTGAATGCCCCAAGTTGTGTCAGTTTCTGACAATGTCCGTTGTCACTATGGCTGCAAATTCCAAACACTTATTCTTTGTGCAATCTACTGGTAGTGCGAAAGCAAATAAAAGACGAATGGCTGAAAGCAAAGAGTGAGAATACTCAAACCATTCCCTTCTTACAAAGAGAGGCAGCTCAATAGAGCGAACCCCAAAACCAATCCAATACATTGTCATGATTTAGTTACGGGGCTCTGCATCAACTATACATTTCCACTGGAACAACACGATCATTACATGTAGAATCAGTTACAGATCTCAATGAAAGTAAATAAGCAGCTGAAAAACATGGAAACGCGAGACTGTCGAGTTCTCAGTTTAGCCATTAGATGATGTACCATATCAGGGGTCATGTGAATCAAGTGGTGGAGAGACAGGAAAAAATATCACCATCCACCTCGTCTCATTTGATCTACATTAGAGGAGCGGTGTCAAGGAATTGTAACCATTTGAAAAGATTGCAACTGTGAGTTAATGGAAGGAGTATTCCTGTTGGATTCACCCTCCATCCCTCTCTCATTATCCCTGCAACATGTTCAATTTAAAACTTAAAAGCACAACGCATGGCTTCACCTCTTGCACATCAAGACAAAACTGTTTAGGAAATGTCGATTCTAAAATGGATAATTGGTAAATAAGTAAAACTAATTATTGGAAAACAATGCAAACAAGTCTACAAATTGAATGCAATGTCACCACCAAGATGAAAACAAGAGTGATAAACACATTAACCGTGATTTCAAAAACTAAACACTGTCACGATTACATCCGATGTTGAATGCTGGCACTAGAGGAAGGGAAAACACAACAAAACGGAACACAATTAATATAATTCATATTTAACTAAAGCCATATTTGAAGCCATAAACAGGGCAAATATTAAAGAGCGGAAGGAAAGTCCAGTTAATTTGCACATTTTTCATAAATAAATCTACTAGCCGGGGGGGGGGGAGTGAGATATGTGAAAATAAACAGGTCTCACATCTGGTGGAATGACTGGATCGCGGGAACGTGACCACAAACATATTCTTATTATTGGAAATATTCATCGGAAATAACCCCACATGCAACAGCAAGTAAACAAAAATGGATTTAGCTGGGTTACAAAAAAAATGTACTCATATACAATAGTGAACTGAATGGTTCGGTGGCAGAATAGCAAATGAATAAACACTACTGACGTGAAACTGACATCGGAAATAGACTTGATGAAAATTGAACTGCGTATACAGTATTTAGACAGCATTGATCCCGAGGTGAAACATCCCGATGTTAACTCATTGGGCCCTCAGAAATTTGGGAGCACCGGGATGTTCCCGAACGTTGCACTACACTTAATTCGTGTTTATGTAAAATAATCACATATGGTCGTGCCTAGAGAGGCACGTATTTTTTTTAAATTATGAAAATAACTCACCTGTTTTCCCACTGTAAAATGTAACACCGATACATGTCCTACAAGAAATAAATCTTCAGTCTTTGTTTTCACCTCTTCATTGATCAAGATGAACTAGATAGAAATTGCAGCGTGTAAAAAAAAAAACACCCAGTGCAATCATTGGCCGCCAGACGAAGGCACTCAGACAGCAAAGACACAAAGCCTTTCAGAAAGGAGAGCGGGGAAGGAACAAAAAGCATGAAAATGCAACCTTACACATTCCACGCAACGAAAATCTTTGCAATAAAGCCGCAACATTTTATGAATTCGAGGTGGCGACTCGGAAAGGAGAAGCTGGGAAACGGTGTGGAGCTAACCAGGGGGGAGGGGAGGGAGGGAGAGGGGGAAGAGAGAGACTGTCTGACTGTGCGCGGTGCTGAAGCGGGTCTGACTGCCAGCGCCGGTTACAATGTTCCACTCGCCTTGCAGTTCAGAAACAACTAGCCGAGAAAGAAACGTACGGAATCCTACAAGGATCAAACTAAAACTTGCCACCAGGGGGTGGGGGTTGCAAAGGGTGGGTGGGATAGGTTCAGGGAAGGTTGTGAAATAATTTATTGCTAATTTTTACTAACATTTACTAATATTAACTCTTCCTCGTAGTCAACCACACGCGAAAAAAAACACAAGTCTTTTGAGTGCTCCCCAAGGTATTGAATTTCAACGTGACAGCCGTTGCTAGAAATACTTCACAAGGGTTCTCTCAAAGTAAAATACAATTCACTTTGTAATTACAAGGAGTTTAAAGACGTGATTTCAAGTTGTGGTTATTTCATTTGTACCACAAATCCGAGCACATTGAGTGGCTCGGAAGGGGCAGGTTTGTCTCTAGATTCTAACGGGGATACAACAGGTTAAGAATTTATCCCGCCTGTTGGTCAGTTTTCCAATACTGACATCAATGCATTATCACTTACCTCACCTTAAAGATATCCGCAAAGGTATTAAGACCAAATTCTTAAAATACTGGAGATATTTTTTATTTTGGGGGGGGGGATTAATTATTGCTCAGTCCATTGGCCCAATTGATCAAGATCCACTTCTAATCTTAGATAACCTTCACTGCTCACTACACCACTAATTTTAGTATCATCAACAAAGCTATGAACCATGCCACCTACATTCAGATACAAATTGTTAATATAAATAACAAACAACATCGGACCCAGCACCGATATTCATAGAGTGTTGAAACAAGCCCTTCGGCCCAACTTGCCCACACCGACCAACATGCCCCACCTAAACATTGCAATAGTATCTGCCTCAACCCCGACAGCTTGTTCCATACACCTAGCATTTTTTATGTAAAAATGTTACCCCTCGGGTTCCTATTAAATCTTTGGTCCTCTGGTTCCCAATTGCTCCATTCTCTGGGAAAATACCCTGCATTTACTTGATCTATTCCTTTCATGATTTTGTACGCCTTTATAAGATCACCCCTCATACTCCCGCGCTCCAAGGAATAAAGTCCTAGCCTGCTCAATCTTTCCCTATAGCTCAGGCCCTCGAGTCATAGGATGATACAGTGTGGAAACAGGCCCTTTGGCCCAACTCGCCCACACCGGCCAACAATGTCCCAGCTACACTAGTCCCACATCTGCACTTGGTCCATATCCCTCCAAAACTGTCCTAATCCATGTACCTCTCTAATTTCTTCTTAAACGATGAGATAGTCCCAGCCTCAACTACCTCCTCTGGCAGCTTGTTCCATAGGCCCACCACCCTTTGTGTGAAAATGTTACCCCTTGGATTCCTATTAAATCTTTTCCCCTTCACCTTGAACCTATGTCCTCTGAGTCTTGGCAACATCCTGATAAATCTTCTCTGCACCGTTTCCAGCTTCCCAACATCTTTCCAATAACATGATGATCAAAACTGTTCAGAAAGGGGGACCACGTTCAGAAAGGGTGAAATAGTTTGATTAGCATCATGGTCAGTGCAGACATGGTGGGTCAAAGGCCCTTTTGCTGTGCTGTACTGTTCTACATTTCCCGTAAGTTTCAGTTCACAGATTTGGGGAATGTTTTCTATTGTTAATGTCTTCTTCTTATCGAGTCTACATCCAAGATTAGAAGTTGTTCAGCCAGAGCTGAACACACCTCTTGGCATCTACACAATGGTATCTGTCTTGCGACTCTTGTGCTTCGTGTGCGTGGTGGTGGAAAGATTGGTGGAAACAGGGCCACAACATGAACGCTCTTTCCTTGACCCTTATTGTTTAAGTAATTTGATAGCAGCTCATATAAAGGGCGCCTCCTGGCCGTTTGGATCAGTGCAGTACAGGCACTTAGGAAATCTTGTCGGGATTCTAAGATGAAAACCTGCATTTACCATTGTTATTTCAGTTCAGACCGAAAGGTCTGAATGACAATAAAGGAATTCAGATTCAGTTATAAAATATGTACAGAGCCACACAGTGGTAGTTCCTATTTACTCCATTCATCCTCACAATTCAAGGTCCTGATTCAGTAATAAGACCAGCAACACCATCTCACTGACATTCCTTCCAGAGGAAGTGTCCCTTCCTTTGAAATAGGTTTAGTGTGGCATTTACATAAACCCACAGGACCTACTATAATATGTGATCTCCATGTGGTACTGTAGGGGTGTAGAGGGAAGGAACAAAATACTCGACAAATAAAGTTTTGAGGAAGTTTGATCTTTTGCCCAGTAACAAAAAAAAGTTTTGGTTTTAGTTCTAGAGTTACAGCGCGGAAACAGGCCATTCGGCAAACCGTGTCACCCCGTACACGAGGGACAAATTACAATTTTACCAAAGCCAATTAACCGGCAAACCTGCACGTCTTTGGAATGTGGGAGGAAACCGGAGCATCCAGAGAAAACCCAAGTGGTCACAGGGATAAATTACAAATTCCATAGTCAGCATCAAATCTTGGTTTCTGGCAATGTAAGGCAGCAACTCTACCACTGCGCCACTGTGCTGCCTAGAAGCACAAAAAAAAGCTTTAGGTAAATCAATAACTTATACTTATTGTTCAAAAGGGAACTGCAGATGCTGGAATATCGAAGGTACACAAAATTGCTGGGGAAACTCAGCGGGTGCAGCAGCATCTATGGGTCCTTCGCTCCATAGATGCTGCTGCACCCGCTGAGTTTCCCCAGCAATTTTGTGTACCTAACTTATACTTATTAGCATCTTCCATGACTTCAAGGTGCCCCGAATTGTTTTAAAGCTAATGTGACTGGTGTAATCACTATTTTAACATTTCAATTGAACTGTAATTGGAAATAATGTTTTCAGCAATAGCTCCCGAATCCTCTAAACCACTCCACCATTCTATTTTGACATTTTCTTAGAGATGTGTCAAAGCTTACCATCTTTATCAAGGTTTGATCTCCTAATTTTTCCGTTTTTTTCTGAAAGTATCCTGAGAAGTGACCACATTTACAGTTGGTGGGTGCAATTGTTAATGCACAAAATACAGCATCCTTATGTTTTTTATCTATCTATCTCTATAAAATTCGGATCTTGGATGTGTGTGTGTGTGTGTGTGTGTGTGTGTGTGTGTGTTTGTGTGTGTGTGTGTATGTGTGTGTGTGTGTGTGTGTGTGTGTGTGTGTGTGTGTGTGTGTGTGTGTGTGTGTGTGTGTGTGCGTGTGTGTGTGTGTGTGTGGTCATACTGCTCGAAAAACAACACCCTGACGATAAAATTTTTACATATTCCTGTAGAGATTTATCCGGTGAAGTCAAAAATCGGCTTACCTGAAAATTTCGAGCTTTATTTCTTGAGTTATTAATTAAAATGCTCAAAAATTTCAAATAACTTAGAAAATGAAATCGCTTTGGCTGATGATGTGTTGATGTCACAATGGTTGCACGTTGTGTTCATGCGCTGCGAGTCACGTCGTCCAGCCGTACCGCTCGCAAGAACTTTGAAAAAAAAGTCTTCTTGATCGCACTGCAAGTGACGTCACCCCCCCACCCCCGACCACACGTTCTCAGGCCCTGACTGCAGCCTACAGCCTGAAGCCTGAAGCGAGGTTCGGGAACCAACCCTCCCCTTTGACAACACGCCCCCCCCAACCCTCCCAAACTCCTCCCTCTCTGCCCCCTCATGCTCCCTCTCTGCCCCCCCCCCACAACGGGTAGGGGACAGGTGCGTTTTGCAGCCAGGAGCAAGGGAGCGAGGGATTATTGCGTTCGGCAACTAGCCCTCATCTCTGATGACGCGCCCTCAACCCCTCAAACTCTCCCCCCTCCCTCTCTCCCCCTACCCCCTGCTCCCTCTCTTCCCCCCTCACGCTCCCTCTCGCCCCCCCCCCCTCTCGCCCCCCCCTCTCTCCCCTCTCTGTGCTTCTGTGTCCCTCTCCGTGCCTCTGTGTCCCTCTCCGTGCCTCGGTGTCCCTCTCTGTGCCTCTGTGTCCTTCTCTGTGACTCTGTGTCCCTCTCTCTCTATCCCCCTCCCTCTCTAGGCGCGCCTGTGATTTGGGGAATATGCGTAAGTGGATAGGGCGGGGATGGGGTAAAAACTAATGAATGAATGGGATGGCAGGACTTTCATATGAAGAAAGATTGGATAGACTCGGCTTGTACACGCTAGAATTCAGAAGATTGAGGGGGGATCTTATAGAAACTTACAAAATTCTTAAGGGGTTGGACAGGCTAGATACAATAAGATTATTCCCGATGTTGGGGAAGTCCAGAACTAGGGGTCACAGTTTAAGGATAAGAGGGAAGTCTTTTAGGACCGAGATGAGAAAATCATTTTTTACACAGAGAGTGGTGAATCTGTGGAATTCTCTGTCACAGAAGGTAGTTGAGGCCAGTTCATTGGCTATATTTAAGAGGGAGTTAGATGTGGCCCTTGTGGCTAAAGGGATCATGGGGTATGGAGAGAAGGCAGGGATGGGATACTGAGTTGGATGATCAGCCATGATCATATCGAATGGCGGTGCAGGCTCGAAGGGCCGAATGGCCTACTCCTGCACCTATTTTCTATGTTTCTATGAATAATATTAATATAATATTAATGGGGGTGGTTAGTGTATGTGTGATGGGGTTAGTTAGTGCTTGTGTGAAGCTGCACGCTACTCCCTCCCCCCACAACCACATGTTGAGGGGAAGGGACCCAACGGGTCCCACTTGGTCTAGTCTATAACCAAAACTCTCATCTTGTATGTATGTAGGTGTACATATATATGTACTGTATGTACATGTCCAAAATACAGCCATAATGGTACATGATAGCGCAACAATTTTAGGCCTACCTTACTCGCCATTAGCCTGGGGTGTGCTGTATCAAGCATCGTTCCATTTGACAAAGTAATTCACTTAAAAAAAAAACTATTTACTTTATACCGCGAACGGCACAGTGCTCCCACTTGCGGGCCTAGTTAGCCATGCCTGCGCAGTTGGGGAGGGTTGCCAGGTCCGCCATCTGCCCGTGCGCAGTTGGGGATGGTTCCCGGGCCAGGATCGCCATTTTGACTGAACATCGCCTCGTGTATAGGTGAGTGGTAGAATATTGCGTTGGGGGAGGTGGACCCAATGGGTCCACGCTTGGTCTAGTAGTCCAATTAAAAAGCACCAATAATTCTGAGAAGCGGGCAGAACTCACTGCTTTTCTCTGAATGTACCATTGGGATATTTTACTTGCATGACATATACCTTGTTAATATTTCTCTTACAAGATGAATTTGTATGTCAAAATGCATGATACCTCATCGACTGGATGTGTCTCATACGAAAATATATTTTCCATATCATTTCAGTGTAACAAGAATTGTGTGAAGCCTCAGCGTACATCTAATCAACAGGTAGAGCATTCTAATTTATTATAGGTGAATTATTGAAGTACTACGGCAACGTGCGCTTTCGGGGTGGAGGATTTATATCTCATCTACTAGACTACTGTTCATTCATTATTCACCAGCTTTGCTGCTGCTACACCTATCTCCTCGCAATTTGTCTGCTCTGCCTTCTATGCTCAATCTTGCTCACTAGTACCAATTTTCAGAAGTGCTGCCCCATTTGTTAACTTGGTGCTTTTGGTGGCATGTGATTCCTCAATGAAGAAGGAATTCTTCTCTGTCCAAGTTCCTTGCAAGTGATCCCAGAGTTCAATTTTGCATGGTGGCACAATAGTACAGCTGGTGCCTTACAGAGCTTGCTTAACGGCGGCGGGGCTTACCATCACCCGCCGGAAGCTTTAACATCGGGAGCCCCTGACGCCTCGACACAGCAGTTGGACTGCTAGACCGCGGGAGAAGAAAAGATTGAAAAGACTAGGCTTGTATTCACTACGCCTGGTCTCGCCGATGTAGAGAAGTTGACACCTGAAACAGCGGATACAGTGGATGAGGTTGGAGGAGGTGCAAGTGAAGCTCTGCCTCGCCTGGAAAGACAGTTTGGGTCCTTGGATGGAGTCGAGAGTGGAGGTAAAGGGACAGGTGTTGCATCTCCTGCGGTTGCAGGGGAAAGTACCTGGGGAGGGGGTAGTTTGGGTGGGAAGGAACAAGTTGACCAGGGAGTTTCGGAGGGAACGGTCTCTGCGGAAAGCAGCACGGGGTGGAGATGGGAAGATGTGGCCAGTAGTGGGATCCCGTTAGCGGTGGCGAAAATATTGGAGGATTATATGCTGTATGCAACGGCTGATGAGGTGGAAGGTGAGGACAAGGGAGACTCTGTCCTTGCTACGAATGGAGGGAGGGGGAGCAAGAGCGGAGCTGCGGGATATCGAGGAGAAATAGGTTTAAGATGAGGGGGGGAAAATTTAATAGGAACCTGAGAGGTAACCTTTTCACACAAAGGGTGGTAGGTGGATGGAACGAGCGACTGGAGGAGGTAATTGAGGCAGGTTCCATCGCAATGTTTAACAAACATTTAGACAGGTATATACAGGTTTAGAAGGATATGACAGGTTTAGAAGGATATGAGCCGAATGCAGGCAGGTGGGACTAGTGCAGATGGGACATGTTGGCCAGTGTGGGCAAGGTGGATTTAAGGGCCTGTTTTCACTCTCTAAGACTATAGACTTTGGGCATCTTTGACAACAGCAGCATTAATTCACCAGATCCAATTGCAATTGCGTGGAGCAGGTATTCCACCACAATGCAGTTCTCCGTTCCCACCCACCCCCACCTCTGCACTTGAGGCAGCTGTATTTCTATTCACTTGTTGCCTTTGCTCTTCCAGCTAGTTCAGGGCTTGGATATTAAGTCCAAAGCAATCTTATTATATTGTTAGGTAGACACAAAATGCTGGATTAAATCAGCGGGACAGGCAGCATCTCTGGAGAGAAGGAATGGGTGACGTTTCGGGTCAAGACCCTTCTTCAGACTGATCTGAATTGCTATACTGTTTTGTAGATCTCATAGACCAGCTAACGTGTATTGGAGGTAGTGAGAGTGATGTTAGAACGGTGCTAGCACGGAAATCAAATAGGTTGCTTTCTTTTGGATGGAATGGAGATCGTTAAGTTGAGCTGCGTCATCCAGGGAAGTGGAGAGCAGCCGTCCTCACTCCCAGCACACCTTGTGGAAGCTCTTTTCTAATGATAGTGCACAAAACAAATAAAATAAACAGCATCTGGTTGCTCCAGTAAAATTTCTGGTCTTTATGACCCTAAAGACTTTGATATCAGATACTTATAGCAAAAGTAATGGCTTTGACTGTGAAGGGGATCTGATTGCACTGACATTTCTTGAAACTGATTATAACCTTATCTCTGTGCTTCCCTCACCCTGACTCTCAGTCTGAAGAAGGGTCTCGACCCGGAACATCACCCATTCCTTCTATCCAGAGATGCTGCCTGTTCCGCTGAGTTACTCCAGCATTTTGTGCCTATCTTCGGTGTAAACCAGCATCTGCAGTTCCTTCCTACACATCACCTGCAAATCCTGGTTGCCATTACACCCTGTGCCAGAATAAAGTTCAACAGTAGACTCATGCAGGCATGGGCTGTGTTATTATTTGACAAGTTATACATTGAATTGAAGATTGTTGATGATCACACCAACATCCTCACTTCTGACTTCATGATGTAGGAAAGGTCATTAATGGATTAGCTGAAGGTGGCTGGACCCACAGGATATCCTGCCGTACTGCCCTGCAGCAAGATAATAATTGATTTCCACTAATTATCCTAGTTTGTGATGAGAATAATTACAGGCGGTAGAAAGTTTTCTTCTCAGTTCTCATTGATTTGAGTTTTTCCAGGGTTGTTTGTTGATATAGTCGTTCAAATAATATCTTGATGTCAAGTTTGAACAAGTGCTTTAATAAAGCCTGTAGATGAGTGGTCCCGCTATACACCAAATGGAGAAGGCTAGTGTTGATTAAATGCAGCTTGATAATACTGTTGTTGACAAATTCCTTTTTTTTGTTATAAACGATAATAGGTTGATGCGGTCGCATTCAGCTGCACTGGATGTTTTCTGTATTTGTTTTTGTAGACAGGAATTACCCGGGCACTTTTCTAGATTCTTGGAGACTTGCCACTGTTATAATTATGCTGGAACAGCTCAGTCAGAGCTGTGGCCGAGTCTGGAACTCACATTCGCCTTGTAACCCGGTATGTTATTTTTTGGTATATTCTGCACTTGTGCTTATTTTATTCCATCCCATAGGCAATAAAATTGAATAAACTGCAGCATCTGTGATGTCGGGGTGTCGAAGAGCCCAATGGCCTGAATGAAAACAGTGCCAATACATTGTTTCACCATTGAACCACCCCGAGTTGAACTACAGACTTTGATCTATTTGGAGGATTGAATGAATTTTGACATTTGCATGGAGACACAAAGAACTGCAGATGCTGGTTTACAAAAAAAAAGTGCTGGAGTTACTCAGCAGGTCAGGCAGCAACTCTAGAGAACATGGATAGGTGAAGAGTAGCGGCCCCAGCAGACTGACCGCTGCGGAACTCCGCTAGTCACTAGTGGAGGCACAACATTAGCCACCCTCCAGGGACCCATGTCGAACAATGATTGTATATTTCAGCCTGGGCTCCTGCAATTTTTTTTCTCTAGCTTCCCACGATACTGCTGCTCTCTCCTGACAATGATCCCTCCCCCAACAGTATCTCAAGGGGCAGACCAGTTGTCGAGGGGAATGTCCACAGGGGATTCCTGCACTCTCTGCCAACTAGGTTTCCTGGTGGTCAAACATCTACTTTCTACCCGTACACTAGGCGTGACCACTTCCCTGAAACTCCCATCTATGACCTCCTCAGTCTCCCGGTTGATCCTGAAGTCATCCAGCTGCTGCTCCAGTTCTCTCCGGTCTGCAAGCTGTTGCTGGGCTTGCCTCCCTCCCACAGGTGTAGTGCTCAGGGACACGGCAGATTTCCCTGACTGTCTGCATCCTCTGCCCGAACATCCAGCTCTACTGCACTAGACAAAGGAAGATTTAGAAAGGAAAGAAAAACGAACACAGACAGTATGTTGCTTTTTTAAAGTGGTCCTCTCCTGCTCCTGCTTTCAGCTGCTCAACTGAATCAAACCTTCTTGTCAGCAGATGGTAGCTCTGACAGCCAGTTTTTCTTTTAAATTTCAAAATAGACTTTATTCGAGAAATAAATATGCACAATACATGATCCTTACAAAACTCCATCTGACATTCTCGGAGGCTATACATACATTCAATACTGTTTACACAAATTACACAATTTTATCCCCACTCTTGCCACTCATGTGGCCCACTGGCATGGAATCCCTCCCTTTATTTTGAGGGGCATCTCCACCACACCCTGCCCCCCATGTCCAACAGTGGAAGGAACTTAGACTGTGGTCCTCCCCCACAGAGCCTTGGCGTTGGCTGCAGCGAGCTTCAGTGCGTCCCTCACCACGTATTCCAGCATCCTGCAGCGGGCCAGTCGGCAACATTCCCCGATGGACATATCGCTCCGCTGGGCAGACCAAAGAGCGTCTTTCACTGAGTTGATGACCTTCCAGCAGCACTCGATGTCAGTCTCTGAATGCACCCCTGGGAACAGTCCGTAAATCTCAGAGCCCTCTGTGATGGAGCTGTTCGGAATAGGGACCCTTGCAAACCCTCTCCAGACTCTTTGTGAATCCACACTCTGCTAAGAGGTGGGCAACCGTCTCCTCTCCATAGCAGCCATCCCGAGGGCAGCGTGCGCTGGGAATGAGGTTCCGACGGTGCAGGAAGGATCTGACTGGGTGGGCCCCCCTCACCGCCAGCCAAGCCAGGTTTTGGTGCTTGTTGGTGAGTTCGGGCGATGATGCATTTCGCCAGACAAGCTGGGCAGTCTGCTCTGGGAATCACACCACAGGATCCATGGAGTCATTCCCTGCAGTGCCCACAGGACGTTCCATGCTGACCACTGCCCGATGGACTTGTGGTCAAAGGTGTTGGTCCGGAAGAACCTTTCCACAAACTAAAGATGGTGCGGAAATGTCCAGCTGACTGGCACATTGCGTGGCATCTGCGCCAGGCCCATCCTTTGCAACACCGGGGACAGGTAGAACCTCAGCAGGTAGTGACACTTAGTGCCCACGTGCCTTGGCTCTATGCTCCACCTGATGCAGCCACAATCGAAGGTGACCATCAGGCAGGGTCATCTTAACAGCAATATAGGACCCTGGGCAAAGCAGTGCACTGGGGCCCCTACACTTCCAGTTTCTTTATGCCGAATCAAATATGCCGTCATGCACTTGTGATGCTCTTCTCCGTTTTCATGTTCTACAATAACATTCTACAATACATAGATTAGCATGGGGCCCCTAAGCTCGTGGGGCCCCGGGCAACTGTCCGGCGTGCCCGTGCATTAAGACAGCCCTGCCATCAGGGTGAGGGCGACGTTGGGCACGCTTTTACCCCCGTTGTCTGCCGACTTGTGCATTGTGGCCCGTCGCACCCGGCCAATCCTCAACCGGCCCAGGTGATCCCTGTGGCGTAGGAGGGAGGGACAGGCCACACTTGCGCCAAGTACCGCAGCCCCGAGAGCACCACACACCTGATGACCAAATTGTTTCCCATTATAGAGAGCTGCTTCCACAGCTCCAGTTTCTTCCTCACCTTGGCTGTCCGCTCCAGCCAATTTCTGTCATAAGCCTCAGCCCACCCGAACTCAAACTGGTCGCAGATGCTGATCAATCTGCGGACCGACCCTGGATCCGAGCAGAAGACGGCGACATCGTCCATGTACAGGGAGGTTTTGACCCCAGTGCCCACATTGCCTGGCAATGTCACTCCTCTTATGCTCACGTCCTTCCTGATGGACTCGGCAAAAGGTTCTATGCAACAGACAAATAAGACAGGAGAGAGAGGGCAACCCTGCCTGACTCCAGACCTGACGGGGAAGCTGTCTGATTCCCACCCATTGATTTGGACTGCACTACAGATATCGGTGTGGAGCAGTTGGATTCAATTCCTGATTCCCTCCCCAAAGCCCATTTTGGAAAACTTGTACGTGTGCGATATCCTGTCGACGGCCTGCTCCTGGTCCAAGCTGACTAGGTAGGCATCCACTCATCTGTCCTGCACGTAGGCAATGGTATCTCTCAGCAGCGCCAGGCTGCCTGAGATTTTCCTGCCAGGTTCAACACAGGTTTGGTCGGCGTGGATCACCCGTCTCAGAGCAGACTTGACCGGGTTGGCGATGGCCTGAGACAGGATCTTATAATCAACATTCAACAATGTGATGGGTCTCCAATTCCATATATCATTCATCTCCCCCTTCTGCTTGTAGATTAGGGTGATGCTGCCCTTCCTCATAGAGTCTGGCATGCTGCCAGCTAGAAGCATGTCATTGTACACTTCCAGCAGGTCTGGGCCCACCCAATCCCACAGAGCCGAATACAACTCGGCCGGTAAGCCATTGCTTCCGGGAGTTTTATTCGATTCAAAGGAACGGATGGAGCCAGTCAACTCCTCTAGGGTCAGTGGTGTCTGTACTGCTCCTGGTCTCCCAGAGCTGGGGAACAACAGAGGAGTCCTTTTCCTTTCTAATCTGACAGACAGTATCAGTGTCTCGACCACAAGCCTTGACTATGTCTGGTTATACTAATTGGACTGACCATCAGAGGCGATACACTTTTAAGAGAGACTAACTCCTGGAGAATCTACAGTATGTACATTCTTTGTTCCCCATACCTATGCCGCTACTTTGACAGTGCTATCCAATCAGTTTTATTTTCTTACTCTTCCCCATGGACCAGGTATGATTCTTGCATGGATGTACCCAATTCTCTTTTGAAATATACTAATGGTCAATTCCTTGGGCTATACATTCCGACTTCGGTCTAAGCTTTTCTTTGTGATTAGAAACAGAAGCAATTCCCATGACCTCTTGAGTTTATTGTATCATTCAGTAGCAAGACACACGATTTAAGAAATTTAAGAAACAGTTAGACTGGTATATGGATAGGACAGGTTTGGAGGTATGTGGACCAAACACAGGCAGGTGGGACTAGTGTAGCTGGGACATGTTGGCTGGTATGGGTAAGTAGGGCCGAAGGGCCTGTTTCCACACTGTATCACTCTCTGTTGCTATGACTTTATATCACATCCTCAAGATGGCCTTCCTAATCCATCTCCTGTGTTGCTACCTCTCTCCAATCCATCCCATCATAGCTTAATTCAATTAAAGTCCCAAACAATCAACTAATTTCATTCTTAAATATACAGACTCAAAGACTAAGTGGCAACAGCCCTCTTAAAAAAAAGTTTTTTGTTTTTTTTAACGGTTTACAGATATCAAACCACCTCCCAAAACCACGCATGCCATTTCTAGGCTCCCTAGCTGATAGAAAATCCCTCAACATACTTTCCAGTCCGTCCCTCCCTAAATATTATGTTTCAATGAGATCACTGATCGTTGCTCAGTTGGTAAAGGTTAGTCCTACTTGGTCTCTTCAAGTAGATCAATTCCTACAGCTACATTGTGTAACAGGATGAATACAGAATAAGCTGAACTGATCTTGCATCTGATGTGATAACATTTCTCTAAATTAACTTACATGCACTATAGCTTTCTGAACAGCATCCCGCAGCTGTATTTCCAAACACTGTCACATATTGAGCAACTGAAGAGATTGGCTCTGATGGTTCAAACTAATTGAGGCAGATTCTACTTATTCCTATTAGATCCACAACAATACCAGGGTATCCCGTGGCTCATTTGACCTCAACTTCCTGGAGATGGAATAATCGTACCGCGTCTCAAGCATCCATTGATGTTTCCTAATTTTTAAAACACAGGGAGCCACCCCATACTTCCAGCTCCTGTTTCTCCACTTTACTTCTCAGCAAAATAAAGTTTTCTGGAATAATTGGTTGTCAACATTGGTCACTCTTCAAGCACTCTCCATGGCTATTAGATCACAATTTTCTATAGTGTCATTAGCAGAGACAAATATCCAAAAATGCATCACATAGTATCAAATAAATATTGAAACTAGGACACTTAGTGTGAAAAATATACATCTTCTATATGCGCTGGGTCGCATCCTCAGTGATGTGACCTGGGGTCATCGGGTGTTTCGGGTCTCACTACATCAGACACCCTCGCCCAGGCGACCCAGCCGGGGTTGATCAGGCCCCGACTTGCATCCCAGCAGTAACCGCCCACGGATCAGCAAACTTAATAACTACTCTGCAGGGGTTGGGAGATTCTAGTGCGTGGAGGGACTGGGGTCTGTGGGGTGAGTCCTGGCCGGGCTCCTCCTACGTCTCACCAGGTTCAAGGCCTGTGCGCTGCACCTCTTTCTCCTTCTCCGAGCATTTCATTCGCGCCTGATGAAATTTTAGGCGATATTAAGGCAGATCATCGAAAATATGATTAAAATGTGTAGAGAGGGATTATGCAGTAGAATAATCTAGGGAGGCAATTCCAGCAGTTAGGGCCTTGGCAAAGGAAGGCCCCATCACCGATAACGAAGTGATTGAACATGGGATTGACCAAGATGCTACAATTAGCATTGCGTTTATCTGAGAGGATTGTAGAGCTGGCAAAATAAATGTTTTCACCATGAAATATACTTTTTTTTTGGTCAGTTTTTTTTTTAGTTGTTAATCCATCAATTTTGTGAACACCTTGCGCATTCACGTGGATTTTAATTCCCATCCAAGTGTCAGTGAACTATTTATTTTTTAAACACATATCAACTCTCGTCTGGAATCACGATGCTTATTTTTTTAATATGCCCTTTGCTGAATTTTCCCAGTTTTCCGTTCCAGAACCTCTGCTTTTTTGAAATACTATTTGCTGTCCATCCCAGACTCACCAGGATACTTGCTCTAACCTGATTTAGCATGAGCCTGTCAAGATGGAACAGTTTTCTCTCCTTAGAACTGGTCTCCAGTGCTACATAAATTGACATTCCTGCCTCCCATCATTCTTTCAATTATACATTAAACTGTTAATCTTCCATCTCTACTGAGGGTCCAGAACAAACATTAATTTTCATTATATAACTGGTGAAAGCAATGGTACAAGAGCTGCATATTTGGGACATTAAGGTTTTAGGGACAGCTGATGACACCAGGGCTGACTAATTTGCCAAATGTTTCCAGCAATTTTTGCTTTGATTTCGCAAAGCTTGTTCACCAAAGTCATTGTGAAAATGCAGCACCCATATGAAATTCCTTTTGCAGATAAGGCTCAAGTAAATAATAATTTCACTGACAAAAATATAGTAGATTGGAGAACATAAATAATTAACTGCTCGAAAAATTGCCTTAAACCTAATAAATATTTAATTCACTACCCGGAATGAATACATTCCAAGTGTATTCAATGAATTACTTCCTGCATGTAGTAAATGAATTAGATTTTTCACCAAATACAATTTAGTGCACTAAATAATTAATCACTCTCGACTCCTCCTGACCCTATCTCCCCAAAACAGGATTAAATTAATAAAGAGTCTTCTCAATTGCCAAGTTATGTTTAGGTTAACACTTTAACACCTACTCAGAACTGCCTCAACCAAACCATCATGTTATATCATGATGCATCCGAGCAAATAGATTTATAGAAAGGCCATTGTTAGTAAAGATCAAAGTAGTTTTGACATACCCTTGCAAAACATCACAATCATGGGTTTTAATGTATTCCTGGGTGTTCATGAAGCAATTATTTTGGGGCTACGTGAAATCTACATCTGGAAGTAACAAAAGAACCATCTATTCACTTTTCTATCATAAATCCAATAAATAAGGGGGAGGCTGGGTAGAGTGGATGTGGATAGGATGTTTCCACTAGTGGGAGAGTCTAGGACCAGAGGCCATAGCCTCTGAATAAAAGGATGTACCTTTCGAAAAGAGATGAGGAGAGATTTCTTTAGTCAGAGGGTTGTGAATCCGTGGAATTCATTGCCACAGAAGGCTGTGGAGGCCAACAATGGATATTTTTTAAGGCAGAGATTGATAGCCTTGATTAGTACAGGTGTCAGGGGCTACAGGGAGAAGGCAGAAGAAAATGGGTTGAGAGTGTAAGATAGATCAGCCATGATTGAATGGCAGAGAAGACTTGATGGGCTGCGTGGCCTAATTATGTTCCAACAACTTATGAACTTACGAGGCTGTGGATTGAGACTAAGTGCAGTATTTAAGGGTAAGTGTTGAGGCTTAGGTTCAGGAAGCTTCGGCTGAACAGAGGTAGAGGATAAAATAAAGGCAAAGTATTTTCCTTTTCACAAGTTCCCCTAGTGGTAGTGCAGTGAGTAAGGCAGTTAAAGCATTGGCATGCTCCTCCTACAGGACAAAGGAAGTCAGGGAGACTTCTAGTGCCCCTCAGCACCACATCAATGGGAGGTGCATCCTCTCTGATGAGAAACATAGAAACATAGAAAATAGGTGCAGGAGGAGGCCATTCGGCCCTTCGAGCCCGCACCGCCATTCATTATGATCATGGCTGATCTTCCCCTATCAATAACCTTTGCCTGCCTTCTCCCCATACCCCTTGACTCCACTAGCCCCTAGAGCTCTATCTCTCTCTTAAATCCATCAAGTGATTTGGCCTCCACTGCCCTCTGTGGCAGGGAATTCCATAAATTCACAACTCTCTGGGTGAAAACGTTTTTTCTCACCTCAGTCTTAAATGACCTCCCCTTTATTCTAAGATTGTGGCCCCTGGTTCTGGCATCGCCCAACATTGGGAACATTTTTCCTGCATCTAGCTTGTCCAGCCCTTTTATAAGTGTCTATAAGAGAGAGGGAATTATAGCTGTGGCGGGATGAACTTGCGATCATCCAGAAGTATGAGTCACTTAGATAAGAGCTATAGCCATGTGGTCACACCCAAGGTGCAGGTAGAAAGTGAATGGGTGACCACCAGGAAAAGGAATAAGCAGAGATTGCAAGAATCGAGAGGCCATTGCCCTCCAAAACAAGTATAGCCCTTTGAAATATTGGTGGAAAGGGCGAGGGGGAGATTGCTCAGGGGAGAGCAGCGGCAATCACGTCTGTGGCACAAGGAGGTTAGCGAATGCTGAATGATGAGAGGAGTACCAGTCAGAACCCTTTTCCCAGAGTGGAAATGTCAAGGATGACAGGCTATTAAAGTTGAGAGGGGTAACGTTTAAAGGAATTGTGGCAAATTCCTCCCGTTGGTGGAGGCAGATACGATAGTGGTATTTAAATCGTACATAGAATGAAGGGATATGGAGGCAGGTGATTAGTTTAACTTGGCATGGTGCTTGGCACCAACATCCTCTGCTGTTCTGTCCTATGTTCAATGTAAATAAAGGTTTACATTTATAATGCTTGTATTGGATGATGCTCAATTATCAGTCAAGTACTTTTGGTAAATGAGTAATGAGGCAAACAAAATTTCCTTAAGTCATAAATTATCACCACTTAGTTTTACAAAGTGTTGTTAGCATATTGCAGATACGTACAATTGCTAGCACCAGCTTGATAGTGTGGTGTGCTGCAAAATAACAGTTCCTTAAATGTCGCTGGTAGACAAGTTATCACTGCACATTTGCAAGAAATAGAAAATGCAACAATATAGTTGTCTTTGTGGAGAGAGAGATTCAAGATAGTTTATTGTCATGTGTCCCAGATAGTAATATATATATACACACACACGAATAAATAAAACAGATAAAGTGCAAATAAACAGATAATGGGCTATTAATATTCAGAGTTTTGTGTGAGTTAAGCTTAATAGGCTGTGGGGAAGAAGCTGTTTCTGAACCTGGACTTTGGAGTCTTCAGGCTCCTGTACCTTCTACCTGAAGGTAGCGGGGGGGATGAGTGTGTGGCCAGGATGACGTGAGTCCTTGATGATGCTGCCAGCCGTTTTAAGGCAGCGACTGCGATAGATCCCCTCGATGGTAGGGAGGTCAGAGCCGATGATGGACTGGGCAGTGTTTACTACTTTTTGTAGTCTTTTCCGCTCCTGGGCGCTCAAGTTGCCGAACCAAGCCACTATGCAACCGGTCAGCATGCTCTCTACTGTGCACCTGTAGATGTTAGAGAGAGTCCTCCTTGAAATATCGACTCTCCGTAATCTTCTCAGGAAGTAGAGGCGCTGATGTGCTTTCTTTATAACTGCATCAGTGTTCTTGGACCAGGAGAGATCTTCAGAAATGTGCACGCCCAGGAATGTTAAGCTCTTGACCCTTTCCACCATCAACCCGTTGATATAAACGGGATTGTGGGTCCCCATCCTACCTCTTCCAAAGTCCACAATCAGTTCCTTGGTTTTGCTGGTGTTGAGAGCCAGGTTATTGTGCTGGCACCAGTCGGTCGGTCGATCTCACTTCTATACTGACTCATCCCCAACAGTGGTGTCGTCAGCGAACTTAATGATGGAGTTCGCACTATGACCAGCTACACAGTCATGAGTATAGAGTAAGTACAGCAGGGGGCTAAGCATGCAGCCTTGAGGTGCTCCCGTGCTGATTGTTATCGAGGCTGACACCTTTCCACCAATTCGAACAGTCTGTGGTCTGTGAATGAGGAAGTCGAGGATCCAATTGCAGAGGGATGCGCAGAGACCCAGTTCTGCGAGTTTGGTAACCAGCTTGGAGGGGATGATTGTATTAAATGCTGAGCTGTAATCAATGAATAACAGCCTGACATATGAGTTTTTGTTGTCCAAGTGGTCCAGAGTGGAGTGGAGAGCCAGCGAGATCACATCCACCGTTGATCTGTTGTGGTGGTAAGCGAACTGCAGTGGGTCCAGGTTTTTGTCGAGGTAGGAGTTGATCTGCACCATGATCAACCTCTCAAAGCACTTAATCACCACCGACATTAGTGCCACTGTTCGATAGTTATTGAGGCACGTCACCTTGCTTTTCTTGGGCACCGGTATAATTGATGCCCTTTTAAAGCAGGTGGGAACCTCAGAAGTGAGAGGTTGAAAATGTCCGTAAAATCTCCAGCCAGTTGGTCCGCACAGGGTGTTAATAGAGAGTGTTAATATTTCAGGTTGATGACCTTCTTTCATTTTTGTATGACTATGCATATGAATGTTAATGGATTGCTTCAATTGCATTTCCATTAATTAATGGATACAGATGTCTGCAGGAAAACTATTTCTATTTTTAGTACGTATGCCTAATTGTGGGCAACACAAACTTAGTGCACCAAGGTATGAATCCAGTGATATTAAAGGGAATGGTAGCTTTGGAGAACGATTAAAACCATTTATTTAATCAGGATGGTGGCCTGGTGTACTCGCGTAATGTAGGTACACAAGACTGAATTGTCAGGGGTGGCGAAGTGTGGTTCAGCAATATATGGAGGGAGTGGTGATGGAAATTTGTGTTACTTCCTTAAGCCACTTTACTTTAAAAATACAATAATTGTAATGCTCAGAATGGTTGCTCTTCCTGATTTTTCCTTGCACCCT
Source organism: Amblyraja radiata (assembly GCF_010909765.2). NCBI lineage: Eukaryota > Metazoa > Chordata > Chondrichthyes > Rajiformes > Rajidae > Amblyraja > Amblyraja radiata. The sequence continues at coordinate 46,305,715 of NC_045965.1, forward strand.
CTTCACAACACACCCCCTCTATGCTTTGCATTTCAGAATACATGTGGAAACTGATTGCAAGTTGACACTCAATAGAACTCAAACAACTGCTTGCAAAAGAGTACACAAAGTTAGATAGAGCTCTAGGGGCTAGTGGAATCAAGAGATATGGGGAGAAGGCAGGCACGGGTTATTGATTGGGGACGATCAGCCATGATCACAATGAATGGCGGTGCTGGCTCGAAGGGCCAAATGGCCTCCTCCTGCACCTACTTTCTATGTTTCTAATCCCAAACTATTTTCAAATAAGCTATGAAGGGGTAACACTCACATGAAAAAGGGGCACCGGAAAATCGATGCCATTCAAGATTAATATTGAATATTTGATTAAATTAAACTGCCTAAAACTATTGATATCAGAAACATCTGTATATTTACCTTTAAACATTTGTATGATCTCACCACTATGAAACATACCACTATGAAACATACTTTACTAGGTAGCGTAGGATGATATCTAACTAACAACATTGATGCTGCATGATGCGCAGCAGTAGAGTTGCTGCCTTGCAGCACCGGAGATCCGAGTTCGATCCTGACTACCGGTGGTGTTAAAACGGCATTTTAGCGTTCTCCCTGTGACCGCATAGGTTTTCTCCGGGTGCTCCAGTTTCCTCCCACACTCCAAAGACATACAGGTTTGTAGGCTAATTGGCTTTGGTAAAATTATAAAAATTGTCCCTAGTGTGTAGGATAGTACTAGTGTACAGGGATAGTTAGTTGCCATGGACTTGGAGGGCCGAAAGGTCTGTTTCCACGACGTATCTCTAAACTAAACTGGTCTGGCTTTGTGAATGGCCACACAATCTAGATGGCCCATGTGTTGCAGTTTAATTTATTGTCACATGTACTTGGGTACAGTGAAAAGCTTTTGCTGCTTGCTAACCAGTCAGCGGAAAGACAATACATGATTACAATCGAGCCATTTGTAAACCGTGTATAGGTACATGATAAGTATCTACTTATCTTCTCCAGACCCCTCAATCTGAAGAAGAGTCCCTCCACAGACGCTGCATGTTCCGCTGAGTTCCTCCAGCAGCTTGTTTTTTAACCCAAGATTCTGGGAACTCGTCTCTCAAGGCTCGAGACCCACATATGTGATGAGCCCCTCACTGTCCTTTAAAATGGCCCAGGCAGCTACTATGCACTCTAGTGGGAAAATAGCTTACTTCCCAGTTATATCTCCAGCCTGTGAATGTATAAACAAGTCAGGCAATCTTTGTCATCTGTAATGAATCTTAGATTAATCCCATGCCTATGCTTTGCACTGGGGAAACTAGCCTGGCCAGGTGACAGACATTTCAGTAACAATTATCATAGCTCCGTAGGTTTTAATCAAAGAGACACAAAATGCTGGAGTAACTCAGCGGGACAGGCAGCATCACTGGAGAGAAGGAATGGGTGACGTTTCGGGTCGAGACCTTTCTTCAGACAAAAAAGAAATGGGTGGCGTTTTGGGTAGACCCTTCTTCCATAGGTTTTAAGATAGTAATGAATAAGGATAAACCTGGACCTTAGGGGAAGGTAGTAGATTGGGGTAAAGCAGATTGCAGCAATATTAGGCAGGAGCTAGGGAGAGTACATTGGGAGCAGTTGGACAAACCGGAATTATTTTCTCAGAAGAGGAGACCTGATAGAAGTATATATAATTATGAGGCATAGATACAGTAGATTTCCCCTCCCTCCTTCCACCCATGTCAAAGACTAAAGGGTATAGTTTTAACAGGCACGTGCCATGAGTAATTCTCAGGGTATGCACTTGGCAGGCAGTCGACTTTTAAAAATCGTAAAAATCCGCGCGTGCACAGAAAACCATGAAAACCTCGCACGAGCTTGTAAAAATCGCTGAATAAAAGGTTGCAATGCCAATCCAGGAGGATACCCGGTTCCATTAAAAAAACTGCAATCCCTGCCAAAGTCCAGCAGATGGCAACAATGCTCAGCAGGATTGAGAAAGACTATTGCTTCAGGGGCAGTTTTTGCAAAACATAAAGGTCCCACTACGGGGACCTACTTTGCGAGTGTAGAAGAGTTGAGGAGAGTATGAAAAAGTGTCATGTTGAAGACCTCCTTCGACTATGTAGAAGACCTCCTTCGATTACATTGAAGACTAGCTACGACTAGCTTAGGGGAAATTGGACACCGAATAGTGGAGTGAAGCCGACCTCCTTCAATCTTCTTTGACTATGTTGAAGACTATCTACGACTACGTTTGACTACCTTCGACTACCCTCGATTACCTACGAATAACATACCGACCTACTATCTTCTACTTCGACTAAACCTACGAGTAAAAAAAAAAAAAGATTTTTTTCCCATGGCGACCTTTTACTCGCGGGCATTTTTCAGCATGCTAAAAAAAACACAGCGACCTAACTGAGGCCTCGAGTACGCGGGGACTACTCTCGAGCATGAAACAGAGTTACAAAGACCTCCTAGGATCTTGTGTCGACCATGCTGCGAGTACGAGTCGAGGGAAAATTCTTCTAAACTCGCCAATTAGGTTCCCGCAGAGGGACAGGCCCTTAACATCGAAGACCTGTCTCCACTGTGTTTATTCCACCTTCTCCAAAGAAAATGAACATTCAACATCTAAAGTTAACTATCTATTTAAGATTGCAATATTGTCACACAAAACCTACATGGTTCACCAAGGTCCTTTATGGAAGGAAATGGGTTATTTTTCCAAAGTTCAGCCTATGTGATACCAGACCTACAAACATGATGAACCCTTCTTAAATAGACATAAAAGGCTGGATTATCTCAGCGGGACAGGCAGCATCTTTGGAGAGAAGGAATGGGCGACTCCAGAGATGCTGCCCGTCCCGCTGAGTTACTCCAGCTTTTTGTGTCTATCTTCGGTTTAAACGAGCATCTGCAGTTCCTTCCGACACATGATGAACCCTTAACTCTGCTGTGCAGTGGCCCAAGGTCCTAAGTTCAGTGGGCAAATGTACAATAATAGACTGGTCTCTGGCAACTTCCTCATCTTGAAGAATGATTAAACCTTAAATTAATTCCATGTCTACGCCTCACAAAATAAATTAACCAAGTTGTTTCATTCTCTTGATAACTTTAAACTAAACATGATCCGTAATGTAATGTATAAAATTAATGGTCTTCGGTTGGTAATTTGAATTTAGCTGGGAAAACAAACTCAAAACTGCAGATGCTGGGGTTCTGTCAAAAGCAGAAAACGCTGGAAGAACTCATCTGATCAGGCCACGTGGAAAGAGAAAGAGTTCATTGTTTCAAATCCTAGACCCTTAATCAGAACAAATGCACGAATGTTGTTCTTAGCAGATGACAAAATATACCTATTCAAAGAGTAATCCAAGGTAAACACCAAAGAGGCATGATTTTGTTAAAACTACAAGTTTTCCCAAAGTTAAAATGTAGCATTTTATGAATCAATGTTTAGGTGTGGGTTTATTGTGTGCCAAGATACAATGAAAAGCTTTGCTTTGGATGCTATCCAATCAAATCAGACAATAGTCAGAGTCATACAGCACGGAAACAGGCCCTTTGATGAACCCGAGTACCAGACCATCCCCATCCAGGGACTGTGGAGAGCCAGAATCCAACAGCAACTCCATTAGTGAGCCTGGTAACTCACTCGTGGTTTCTCAGGATGGGCAGGTTGCAACTTTGCTGTGCTCACAATAGCTAGGGAGGGATTTCCTGAGCCTGGTGCTGAGGGGGTCTGTGGATTTGAGCTGGTCGGTTTAGGCAAGTGGACTGCACCTTGACCCACCACCCATTCCCACATTAAAAGGGTTGGGGGAGTGGGCAGATGAAGTTTAGTGCTGATAAATGTGAGGTTATCCACTTTGGTAGCAAAAACAGGAAAACAGATTATTATCTAAATGGAGTCAAGTTGGGAAAAGGGGAAGTGCAACAGGATCTGGGGGTCCTTGTTCATCAGTCTATGAACATAAGCACGCAGGTACAGCAAGCAGTGAAGAAAGCGAATGATATGTTGGCCTTTATAACAAGAGGAATCGAATATAGAAGCAAAGAGGTCCTTCTGCAGTTGTACAGAGCCCTAGTGAGACCACACCTGGAGTATTGTGTGCAGTTTTGGTCCCCTAATTTGAGGAAGGACATTCTTGCTATAGAGGGAGTGCAGCATAGGTTTACAAGGTTAATTCACGGGATGGTGGGACTGTCATATGCTGAGAGAATGGAGCAGCTGGGCTTATACACTCTGGAGTTTAGAAGGATGAGAGGATATCTCATTGAAACATATAAGATTGTTACGGGTTTGGACACGCTAGGCAGAAAACATGTTCCCGATGTTGGGAGAGTCCAGAACCAGGGGCCACAGTTTAAGAATAAGGAGTAAGCCATTTAGAACGGAGACGAGGAAACACTTTTTCTCACAGAGAGTGGTGAGTCTGTGGAATTCTCTGCCTCAGAGGGCAGTGGAGGCAGGTTCTCTGGATGCTTTCAAGAGAGAGCTAGATAGGGCTCTTGAAGATAGCAGAGTCAGGGGATATAGGGAGAAGGCAGCAACGGGGTACTGAATGGGGGTGATCAGCCATGATCATATTGAATGGCGGTGCTGGCTCGAAGGCCCGAATGGCATACTCCTGCACCTATTGTCTATTGTCTAAAAAGGAAAATAGAAATGCAACATTTTAATTGCAAAAAACATTTAACAGGTGAAAACTGAATCCATTTTGTATAAATTAGGACATTTTTCACAATATGATCAATAAATCCAAAATTAACTCTCAGATAATTAAAGGCAATAAATCTGAAAACATTTGAGATAAATGAATAATGCAATAGGGAAAAAATGTCTCCTCCAGATAAATGAATTTGAAGGAACAAAAAGACACAGATTCTGTAAAATCACTCACCTTATTCATCTGTGCATTGCGCCATTTTTACCAGTCATGAAGAAAAGCATCTGGAGTACCATTGTCATGAAATCCATTTTAATCAGTGAAAATATCAAAGGAGCATTGTGGCATTTAATCAGCCTTGACAAACACAAACAATTTGCAGTTTTATCCCCCAAACATAATTTTAATTTCCCTCTGTATTTTGCAAGTCGAATCATGTAATGGATCCCACGGAACATGCTCCCAACAGTCTTTCTACAAGGATAACCACTCATACTTCCAAAAGAGAACCAGATGTCTGAATTTGCATTGCTACTGCAAATAAATCATTTACTTTTTACCCAACCTTTTACATAAACAAAATGCAAATGACAATCCCAAAGAAGCACTTATATAATCTGTAAGAAATATGAATATAAAAAAATCCATGAGAAAGTCACAATTTTGCGTGCTTAAGATCATCTATAGGGTGATTTCACGAAAGGTCACTGGATCATAGATCCTCACCCACGTGACCGCAAAATTTAACTGGGGTACAAACGTCACTTCCAGTACATGTTATTGATGCTAGAAACGCGCACTTTCAAACCTGTTAAAAACTGCGAAAACGGCCCGTTTTTGAGTTGTAAATAACTGTGCCAGTCGGGGTGACCGTGAGACACAGTTATGCTGGTTTAGAGTCCAGAAGATAAAGAAAAATGAAGGTAAAGACAAGAGAGCGCTGAAGGGAAAATAACAGCGGAAGTTGTTGGCCGTGCAGATATAAAGATAGAAAATATCGGGAATTATCGCGTTTGCTCACTGCATTTCATCAAAACTAAGGCATTATTGATGTTTTGATGAAATGCAGTGAGCAAACACGATAATTCCCGATATTTTCTATCTTTATATCTGCACGGGCAACAACTTCCGCTGTTATTTTCACGGGCCGTTTTCGCAGTTTTTAACAGGTTTGAAAGTATGCGTTTCTAGCATCAATAACATGTACTGGAAGTGACGTTTGTAACCCAGTTAAATTTTGCAGTCACGTGGGTGAGGATCTATGATCCAGTGACCTTTCGTGAAATCACCCTATTGAAGATCCAAAGAAACTGGTCAGATCTCAAAAAAAATGTAGGCTGTTTTCATCACATTGACTAAGTTTTGCTATAGCACAATTTACCTGGACGTGCTCCATAAAGCAACACATAACCAGGGTGTTGTATGCTAGAATACTGTTCATCCAAAAAATGCTGTTTTAACTTGAAGTGCATTATTCTGATTTCCCAACCTTCTGGTGCAGTTTCATCTCACAACCAAAATTACTGTTGAACTGGGCTTAGAAGATAAATTGTAAAGCAAATATTTGCTGAAATTATATTCTTAATGGTTTATTTTCTAGAGGATCTAAAACATCAATCTGGCATGGTACACAATTGTATTTTGAATTTAGCTGTAACAATCACTTTATACAGCCGTCAACTACGATATAATCCATTGCAACTTGACTTGCTGAATTTCAGTAATAGCTATTCCCTGGGAGAATGAACTTGGTTGATCTGTAACTACCACAACCATATAACATATGACCATATAACAACTTTTGTAAATTAGTTTGCTTGCTTAGTTTTTTTTTTTAATCGAAAAACTGCATTTACATACAAGTCCGGGAATATGAGATGGATGCATATAAAAAAATAATAATAATTTTGTCTCTTCTTCTCTGGAAGGTGTCTATTGATTTCATGGACCCCATAAGATTCATTTAACTTCATGCTTAAATACATGACTTCAATATGCCATAATCTCGACTTTGTCATTTAATATTCTTATGCCAGTAGAAATTACACCAAATTGCACAAAAATAGCTAAATAACAAGTTCTACAGCTGATCAGCAGTTATTTTATTTTGTCAATATTTCAACAAAAGATCACGTCAAATTGTGGTCAAGGATTACGATAGGTGTGAACAAACTAGAATTTTACTTTGAAGTTCAGCGACTGATGCAAATATAACATTAACAATACAGACATTGTAACAATTGGAAATCAACCAGACAAATAATTAGATGTGCTTAAATTTAGTTGCACAATTCAATTTCACCCTCTTTTCAAAAAATACATATTTAACCCAGCATGTGTTACTAAACATGAAATTTTACAAAGATAATATTTTGATTTACCTTTTATTTGAAATAATTGTATTAAACAACTGCAACACCTTTTTACAAATGTCCTTCCATTCAATTCATGATTTGTAAAGTTGATTTTGAAGTCTGTTCAAAAGCTTTGGCCCATGGGACAACCCACGCTATTTCAAATCTCACAAATGTGGAAAGTTATTCCTTTACCTGCATTCAAAGTTGAATTCAAACTCAAACATCTTGGCAAATGCCATAGCTATGTCCTAAGAGTTATGCCAGATCATCCCATGTTTCTCAGCTTGAGAATATTTAAAAGTATAACACGACAAAATAACCACAATCAATAAACATTTTTTACCACCCTCAGGATACGGTAAAAATACCCAGGTCTATGATTAAGCCAAAAAAAAACTATAAATTCAAGTAACGGGACAACTTTTAATTCATTCCAGTTGACACGCATTTCAGACTGTTGCATGGTTTGAAAGCCACCATATTGAACAGACCTTGCTGCCAGTTAAAATGATGCAGAACAAAATGCATTTTGAGATTACATTCTGAATGGGTTGACTAATAGCCATTCATCATTAAGAATTTAAAGCTTAAAATGAAACACCAGTACTTTAAGTTAAGAAAAGAGTGAAACATCTTTATTCTGCTTGTCTGTACTATTTCCAGGAAGTGCTTTAATGCTTATGTATACATACAAGCAGACACTTTCAAAAGCAGGTCTTGGAGCAAATGAAGACAGAGTTATTTTAAACAAATCTCGACATCTAAATGACAGGAGTAAAAATCATCAGTAGGCCCAAGCTTAGAGAAAATGTACACCAGACAGAATAATAAATAGATCAGGTGCATCAAAGACCTGGTTCAAGCATGATAAACCTCATGTATATAAATTTTCAACCTTAAACAAATTTCCACATTTAAAATGGGAAGAGTGTTGAGGAATAAAACATGTTTTTCATTCATTACGATCAAGCTCCCTCAGACTAGCTAATGTCATTTTCTAACTCAAATTCTCAAGTTTATGATCAAGCCTTCAATTGTACAGCTTTTAATAGTAGTCATGACTCAATTCATGAAGCATGGGTACAGATGCTTCAGGGTCCACAATTGCCCTCATAGTACCCATTTTATTTGTCCCACATCCTCACCAACCTCCTCCTACCCCACTCACCAACGTACCTGGGGCAATTTTAATGACCCAAGTTGCATGTCTTTGAGTGTGGGAACTGCTACACTGTCAGCCTTTACCCACTATCCGTCCTTCTGGTCTTTGGTGACAAATCTATAAGCAATGATCTTGTTGCCATTAGGAATTGGTTTGAGGCTGACTGAATTCTGCACGTTGGACATTTCCCAAATAAGCACTTCCATTTCATTACATTCATGTTGAATTAAAACTTGGGTCAGGGCAACATTCTAACTTCTTAGAAGAACAACTTCCAACTTTACTCTGTACAACCCCACATGGAAATTAAACGTTAAAAATGCTAATTGATTTACATTTACTCGTGCCACAATATGCACCATGTTTCTCAAGTCACATCTGGCAGTTAACTTGATCCTACTAGTCACGTTATCACCCACACTGGATATTCACACTGTACACTATGCGTCTTTCAATCCCTTAAAATCAGACTTCGGGGAACACACTTTAACCACTGATCAATTGCAGCCTTATCAGGAGACAACCTGCTCAAAGGCAATACGGCATCATGGGCATAGTAAAAGCTGAGCATGTGATGGTGAAGATATCAGTTCACGTGTCTGAATCAGAACAGAATCTTAACTTTACCAAATGCTTCGACTTACCTAACAAAAAATATTTTAAAGTGAGAAAAATGAATCTATAATTGTGTTTTGCCCAACAATTAGCACATAATCTACAAACTACATCAGAATATTCTTACTATAATTAACAAAAGCTTTCTTGTGCAGCATAGTACAAGTAAAAGGCTTTGGCAATTAAAAACACAAACTGATTTAAAGTAAACATTTTCTTCAATTTCCCAGTTTATTCAGTAAACCATTTCCAAACGTTATTAATGGAAACAATTTATTTTTATTTCCATTAACCTGGAAAAAAATTGACTCAATATAATTTATGAATCAACAATTTTTGCAGCCAAATCACATAGTACACAAAACAAATTTTGAAGTCAAGCCGAATGTGAATGGAAAGATTTGACCAATATGCAATTATCATATCTTGTTGCAATTTTCAGATACTTTTCAAACAAAGTGCCAGTCATTCAGTGCTCCAAGAAACAAAGCCATCATTAATGTTGCAGCCTATATGCTATTCTGCACAAGTTAACAGATCAAAGTACCTTTGATTATCACAGGGAAGAAAGGGAAATACATGGTTAACATGTTGAATGTTTTGTTACATTACATGGAGAACAAAAGATGAATGAAGATCAAACTTCATTGCTTCAGCCTGGCTAAGGATAAATTTTCATAATTCTCATAATATTGATGCAGTTGTAAAAAGGCCTGAATATTGTTCCGTAACTGGATATTTAAATTGCCTGATATAGTAAGTCAAATACTCAAATTGAATTGGTGCACGTAATGCCTCCAATGACGATAAAGTCTCCAATACAAATACAAAAAGGCATGCACGATACTCCTCTAAAAATTGCATTGGATAAAATACAGGTCGGGCGTGGGAAGAGGCTGTTTGATGAAGACCCACATATAAATTAGTACTTTATTTTTGTGGTTGGGATTTTGATTTAACATTCATTTTCTCCATTACGTCTACAAGAAACAACATAACAGAACAGAAATTCCAACTGAGATACATAAATGGACAAGAGTTGATTTTGCTATGACCTCATTCATTGCAGGTTTGCTATGATCTCCAGAAACCGCATGTGTCTAATATAGGATTGTGGTCATGTTAACAATATCAACATTTTCAGCTCTTGCACAAACCAGGTCACAAAGGATCAACACTGGGATGTGACAATGAAAGAAGTCTTTAACGTTCAGTCTCACACATCTACTTCCATCCCAAAATCCAAGTGGGCAATAAACTGTCACATTGAACTACAGACAAAACTACAGAATACTGTTGGACAGCACCTGGCCTGTTGTGCAGAACTGATCAGGAATCACATCCGAATATATCACAATCATTCTTAAAGCAAATGATGTTTAAAAACCACAAACAGTATACTGGGAAAATATACACTTAAATAAATTATTTACAACTAATCTTGGTCTCTTTGTCAGAACTTCAAACTCTTCATGTTCTCATGAAATCTAGTCTCCCATTTTCACTTTGGATGTCTGTTTCAAAGGAATGCAAAAGGTACACATTCAATTTTCTGACAGCATCATTGAGCAGGTGCAACTTTATACCTACATTTTTGCAAAAAATAGACAAATAGCATCATCAGTGCTAAATTGGTGTGTGATAGGAGGCTCCCATCAAAGGCGCTGCAATTAAGGGTGCTTTGAGGATGGAAGGTTTACTAATAAGCTATTGTGACCTAGAGGTTTCACAAGGCATGAATTAAAGGTTCCCTTGGCAGATGGAAGCAGTCAGTCATTAGTACAGACCATGCAGATTTAGAGGGTGACAATGACAATGAATGCTGATGCGTTGATTTGGCCTGATACAGTACCCGAAAGTATAATAACCACTGAAAAATATCGATCGACATTGTGAAGAGTGCAAAAAATATTCAGAACGCGATAAGGCTGATTAATTGAAATCAGAAACAGAGTTGATGGAAGGGTAGAGCTGGATGTTAACGGGCCGTTTCGCTGGCCCGGGGCAGCCGGCAGCCTGAAGTCACGGTCTGCAGAGCTCCAGCTGGTGCGGCGTCTACAGCCCGGGATCCCTCGTGGGGGACCCGGGGGAAGAAGAAGCCATCACTGCCGACCGCGGCCAACTTCTACCGCGGGGCCGGCATGGACTTACCATCACCCCTGGAGGGGAGCTTCGACCGCCGGCCCTGCAGTCTACGGTGCTTCTGGCTGCGGCGGAGACTTTAAATCTCGACCGCCGGCCTGCGGCCTACAACAACTTAAAGCCGCGGTCTCCGGTGAGGAAGAGCCGATCCTGGACTGACTCTGGACTCTGGTCCTGTCCATGGGGGGGAAATGGAGGAGGACCGGCCAAATTTTGTGCCTTCCACCACAGTGATGAATGCTGTGGTGGATGTTTGTGTTACATTTTTATTGTGGTTGCGTGTTCTTTATTATTGTATCGCTGCTGACAACCCAAATTCCACCGACCCTGGTTGTGTGGTAATAAATAAATTCTATCTAATCAGTGCGTCAAAATATCTGACATCAAATTCAATAATAAAGAAATAGCTATTGGCACTTAGTGGTTGTTTAGTGAGTAGGTTGGGAATACATTATTGTAGCCATGATAAGTCAACCGTGCCAAATTGGGGCAGGCTAGAAGAATCAGCTGGTCATTTGCCTATCTACCTCATGTTTGCATCACAGCTCTTCAGGATCATTATAAGGTGATAGTTATGTTGTTTTATAAAGAAATAATTGATATTGTTCAATGAGTAAAATGTTTCTTCGTATAAAGACCAATCATTAGGAAAATGTGTTGATGTATAACGGGGTGCAGTGGTCACAATGAACACTACTTGATGAGTACATGAACTCCCCAGCATCTACATTATCTGCTCCAGAGTGCAGTGCTGAACTACTATCTACCTCTTTGGTGGCCCTCGGACTATCCTTGATCGGACTTTGCTGGCTTTACCTTGCACTAAACGTCATTCCATTATCATGTATCTATGCACCGTAAATGGCTGAAGTGTCTCGGCCTGAAACATCAACCATTCCTTCTCTCCAGAGATGCTGCCTGTCTCGCTGATTTACTCCAGCTTTTTGTGTCTATCTACTGTAAATGTTAATCATGTATTGTCTTTTTGCTGATTGGATAGCATGCAACAAAAGCTTTTCACTGTACCTCGGTACACCTGACAATAAACTAAAATAACTAAACTAAACTGAAACCCTCAATGGGGTTCAGCGGGTTGACCCTGTAGTGGATTCGATGCCAATCAATTTCTGACAGTATCAGTGTCACGCATGCGCATATGGTGAAGATGTCAGTTCAATGCAATCCAAAAAATGTTTTCCAAAGTTTCTTAATGTTTAGATCAGAAATTTGACTTTCTAGTCTACTCTTTCCCTTTTATTTCCACTCTACCAGCCCAGAATGACTAATCAGTTCTTCGAGCAGCACAGTTTGGCACTGTCTGCGTACATGAGTCAGGGAAGATGGGATTGGGGAGACTGATGATTCACTGCTGCTTGGAGGGAAAAGCATGCCTATCTATCCCAGAGATGTATCTTAACTGTTTTTATATCCCAAGGCATTACTATATTCTGGTTGGGAAGCCCCTTAGTTTTCTTTGAAACACTGTTGGAGTTATGACCTCAGGTGTATATTTTGAGTAGAATTAGGTCATTCGGCCCATCAAGTCTACTTCGCCATTCAATCATGGCTGATCTATCTTTCCCTCCTAACCCCATTCTCCTGCATTCTCCCCATAACCGCTGACACTTGTATTAATCAAAAATCTACTTATCTCTGCCTTAAAAATATCCACTGACTTGGCCCCAACAGCCTCTGTGGCAAAGAATTCCACAGATTCACCTCCCTGTGACTAAAGAAACTTCTCCTCATCACCTTCCTTTAATTCTGAGGCTACGATCTCTAGTCCTAGACTCCCACTAGTTGAAACATCCTCTCCACATCCACTCTATCCAAATCTTTCACTATTCTGTTTGTTTCCATGAGGTCCCCCCTCATTCTAAACTCCAGCGAGTACAGGCCCACTGTCGACAAACACTCATCATAGGTTAACCTACTCATACTGGGATCATTCTTGTAAACCTCCTCTGGACCCTCTCCAGAGCCAGCACATCCTTTCACAGATATAGTGCCCATAATTGCTCACAATTTTCCAAATGTGGCCTTACCAGCGCCTTATAGAGCCTCAGCATTACATCCATGTTTTTGCATACAAGCCCTCTTAAAATAAATGCTAGCAATGGGTCTGCTTTCTTTACCACTGATTTGACTTGCAGATTAATATTTTTGGAATCCTGCACCAGCACTCCCAAGTCCCTATGCACCTTTGATTTCTGGATTTTCTCCCCATTTAGAAAATAGTCTACGCCTTTATTCCTACTACCAAAATGCATTACTCCACACTTTACAACATTATATTCCATCTGCCACTTCTTTGCCCACTCTCCCAACCTGTCCAAGTCCTTCTGCAGAGTCCCTGCTTTCTCTACACAACCTGCCCTTCCACCTATTTTTGTATCATCCGCAAACTTGGCCACAAAGTCTTCAATCCCCTCGTCCAAATCATTAATATACAACATGAAGAGTAGCTGCCCCAGAACCGACCCCTGCGGAACTCTGCTAGTCACTGGCAGCCAACCAGAAAAAGCCACTCTTTGGCTTCTGCCATCCAACGGACCTGCTATACATGCTAGTATCTACCCGTTGATACCTTGGGCTCTCATCTTACTTAGCAGCCTGTTTAAGAAGGAACTGCAGATGCTGGAAAATCGAAAGTCTGAAAATCCAAAATCAAAACTAAAAGTCTGAAGAAGGGTATCGGCTCCATAGATGCTGCTGCACCCACTGAGGTTCTCCAGCACTGTTGTCTACCTTACTTAGCAGCCTCATGTCTGACACCTTATTAAAGGCTTTCTGATCATCTAAGTAAACACATCAACTGAAGAAGGGTCTTGACCCGAAACATCACCCCTTCCTTCTCTCCAGGGATACTGCCTGTCCTGCTGAGTTACTCCATCTTCAGTTTAAACCAGCATCTGCAGTTCCTTCTTACACATCTACCAACTCTCCTTTGCCTGTTCTGCTATTTACTTCTTCAAAGAATTCCAGCAAATTTGTCAGCGAGATCTCCCCTTCACAAAGCGATCCTTAAACACTAACCATTTTTCTTTGCACCATCCCCACAAATTTCTGGAGGATATTCCAAGTTTTTTTTAATTGACACTACAAATAAACACTAAAAGTGTGGTTTGCGTAAATTATTTACTCATTCTGAGGAACAATAAACTGCTTCACCTGCTCTTCCTATCACTCCAAGTATCAGACTGAGAGATTCTGTTCCTTCAGGGACTTCAATTAGCTACACAGGCCTCTGACATTTGGAAGTCCAGATGAAGATGGGGGAGAAGCCGGGATCACGGGAAAAGGTTGCCTACCAATGCAGACCAGGAAGATTCAAGGATGCAATTGGAAGGATGTTGATCTACCCACTTTCCAATCGAAAATGAAGGACAGGAAATGGCAATAACATGCTGACCTTTGGGGCAGATGTTCCAGCTCAGTGATGGATGAATAACTGTTATTAAAAGCTTAAAATCAAAGTAATATTTTGCTTCGGTATCTAATTAATAAATCTGAAACCCATCCTTGATTAAGTGGGCACATCCCAAGACCTTTTAACCAACACAGCCACTAAATATATAGTTGACAAGCTTACCTGTAGAATAGCCACAATGACTCCAAACAACCCAATGGCACTGCCAAAAATTTCAACTATCAGGATCTTGACAAACAAGCTGGCATTCTGGGCATCTGCCAGAGCAGCACCGCTGCCCACAATACCAACGCAGATTCCACAGAAGAGGTTAGAAAATCCAACTGTTAGGCCTGCGCCAAACATAGAGAAGCCTGCAAACAAAATAGGGAAATGAGAAAATTACTGACGATAAACTACACCAACTTGGTTTTATCCCAAGTTTTGGGCAAAGACTGCAATGTGCAAGTAAGTGGATCATAGCTCTCAGATATTTTTAATACAAAAGTCATAGTGATCCAATAAAACCCATATGATTTTTCTTCCTCCAAAATGCACAAGTAAAAATGTGCATTGCATCAAACAAGGACAAATTCGCCAACTTTAAGAAAGCATTTTCCAAGGGACATTCCAGTCAGCCTTTACGTTACGCAAGTTAGACATAGCACTCAGCTGACATGAAAGTCATTTCTGACCATGAAAACCAACGAGAAGTAAAAGCAAGGAACAAAAAAAATCAATCTAATGCACTGACCAAAATCATGATCAGAATTTCTACTAGATGCAGATATCAAGGAATTGAAATAATGCAGATAAATTCAGATGAGACAAATATTAGACTTGTTTGAAAGTTTGAAAATAGAGGTGGGGGCAAGAAAGGCCATTTAACCCCAGTCTAAGGCATAATTACAACACTAAAACCTGTATTTTGACATAACCAATAAATTAGAAACAATTTCTAGGGTAGCAACTTTAGTTTATTTTATCTAATATTTTTAAACTACCAACTCTATCCATGATAAAAGCATTTGCCAAAGTTAATATATTTCTCATGTATATATCCAAGGTTTTAAAACAGCTTAGGTATTTTCTTTGGCAGATGCATCCATGTGCCACTCCAAGTAGTACAGCCATCTCAGAGCTCCAACACCTTAGGTTTGACTCATCTCCAGGGCTGCATGAAGTTTGTACATTCTCCCTGTCACCGTGTGGATTTTCCCCAGGTGCTCCAGGTTCCTCCAACATTCTAAAGAGGTGCTGTTTGGCTACTATAAATTAACACTGCGTATATGGCACAGGAGACAATTGGGCGGGTGCTAATGGTCTTGCGAAAGAACAGGTAGCAGGAAAAATAAGTGTGGTGAAGAGATTATTCTGAGGGCAGGCATGGACTTGATGGTCAGAATTGTCAATTTCCTATGCTACACTTCTCTGCATACTCTGGTAAAAATTCACATCAAGAGTACATGAAACCAAATCAAATTTGAATCTGTTAGCAGAAACAGTGGCAATGTCATTTAGGGAGCGCTTGCAAAATTGGGACAGCATGCAGGGTAAATGTACCCATAAACAACTGTTTCAATCTCAAGCAGAGAATACCTAAACTTAAAAGTTTGCACAAGAAAGCCAAACATACCTGCATGATAATTCTTGGCTCCAATTGTCTGACGTGTAGTGCCACTGAATGGCTGTGGGGAAAGAAGAAATGAAACAGATTGAAACTAAACCTCAACAACCAACTCACTATCTTTGACCCCACTCATCTAAACAAAACCATTTTGTTAACTGGTCTAATCAATTTTCATGGCTCGTGACTATTTCAGTTCATTCCTTCAATAGGCCCTTCAAACCATTCCTCCAAAATCATGGTTCCACGATCAAATAGTGTCAGAAAATCGAATACAAGGAGTTTTCTGCAATACTTTAATTTAACATATTAGTTGACATAGAAAAATGTGAAGAAGTTCCAGAAAATTCAAAGTTAGAATTATTCTAAGAAAATGTACACAATCAAATACACGGGTCATCCTTGCTGACCTGCATTGCACTTCAATTGAAAGTTATAGTTTTCCACAACCAAACAATGAAGGCAGACAAATTATTCAAAAGTAGACAAAAGTGCTGGAGAAACTCAGCGGGTGCGGCAGCATCTATGGAGCGAAGGAAATAGGCAACGTTTCGGGTCGAAACCCAAAATTATTCAAGGGATTTGGTAACTGAATCCAGTCATAAGAAACAAGAATAGAACAGAGGCCCTTCGGCTAACAACGTCTTTGCTGACGATGATGCCAAATTAATGTTCTCCGCTTGCATGTGATCCATATCCCTGCATATCCATGTGCCAATTTGAAAGCCTTAAATACCACTATTATTTCTGCTTTCACCACTACCCCTGCAGCACACTTCAGGAACCTACCACCTTCTGTTTAAAATAAAACTTGCCCAGCACATCTCTTTTAAACATTCACCCTCTGACACCAAAAGCTTTGCCAGCTACTTTTTGACACTTCCACCAGAGGAAAAGGAGTCTGACTATCGATGCCTCTCATAATTTTATATACTTCTATCAGGTCTCCCCTCCAACATTCCAGAGCAAACAATCCAAATTTGTCCAACATCTCTCAGAGGCAATACCTTTGAATCAACAATCTGACTGACGAAGGCCATCATGCCAAAAAGCTTCTGCACCACTTTGTCAAGTCAAGTCACATTTATTTATATAGCACATTTAAAAAACAACTCTCGTTGGCCAAAGTGCTTTACATTTGTTATAAGAATAGTATAAACAAACTACATACATATATACATATAGCCCTCGCTCAGTGGACGTCAGGAAAGGCTTGGGAGTATAGATAGGATTTTAGTCTTGACTTAAAGGAGTCGATGGAGGGGGCAGTTCTGATGGGAAGGGGGATGCTGTTCCACAGTCTAGGAGCTGCAACCGCAAAGGCACGGTCGCCCCTAAGCTTATGCCTAGACCGCGGGATATTCAGCAGCCCCAAGTCGGCCGATCTGAGGGACCTGGAGGTGGAGTGGTGGGTGAGAAGACTTTTAATGTAGGAGGGGGCAAGCCCATTGAGGGCTTTGTAAACATAGAGGAGGGTCTTGAAATGTATACGGAACCGCACAGGGAGCCAGTGGAGAGGCCAGGATCTGGGTGATGTGGTCCCTTTTTCGGGTGCCCGTCAGGAGTCTCGCTGCGGCGTTTTGGACCAGTTGCAGGTGGGACAGGGAAGATTGGCTGATGCCAGTGTAAAGAGAGTTGTAGTAATCTAGGCGGGAGATAAATGTGTGGATGATCTTTTCGAGGTCATCAAAGTGGAGGAATTGTTTTATTTTAGCTATCGTCCGAAGCTGAAAGAAGCTAGCTTTTACCACGACATTGACTTGTTTGTCAAATTTCAGTGCTGAGTCAAATATCACGCCGAGGTTTTTGACGTGAGGTTTGAGTAGTGGGGTAAGGCTTCCAAGACTGCCTGCTATCATTTTGATTGAGTCCGAGGGGCCGAGAAGGATGACCTCAGACTTACTCTCATTTAGTTGGAGGAAGTTCTGGGCCATCCAGCACTTTATATCCTCGAGGCAGCGGGTAAGGTTAAGTAGATTTGATTGTTTTTTGGGCTTCAGGGGGAGATAGAGTTGTGTATCGTCTGCGTAGCAATGGAAGGAAATGCCGTGCCTTTCAATGACTTGACCTAAGGGGAGCATATACAGGGATAAGAGAATGGGGCCAAGGATGGAACTTTGTGGAACCCCACAGCAGAGATTAGCTGGGGAGGAGAAAGAGTTGCCTATGTTAGTTGAGAAACTCCTACCTTTGAGGTAAGAGATGAACCAGCTCAGGACAGTGCCATCAATACCAACCCCGTACCGGAGACGGTCAATTAGGATGGTGTGGTCGACAGTGTCAAATGCTGCGCTGAGGTCAAGAAGGAGCAGGATTGCACAGTCGCCGGAGTCAACGGTGAGCAGTAGGTCATTATGCACCTTCAACAAGGCAGACTCTGTGCTGTGGTGAGCCCTGAAACTTTGTCTACCTGCAACCCAATTTTCAGGGAACTGTGTGCTTGTACTTCAAGGTCCTTCAGCTCCACAAAATTTCCTAGGCCCAATCTGTTCACTGTGGAAGTCCTACTCTGGTTTGACTTCCCAAAATCCAACACATTGCACTTTATAAACTCCATTTGCCATTTCTAGGCCCACTTTCTCAGCTTATCAAAATCCAGCCATAATTCTTCATAATCTCTTCACCGAATATACCACCTCTTTTCACATCGTTGGTAGACTTCCTAATCATGCCTTGTACATTCTTACCCAAATTGTTGAAGCAGATGACAAACACTGACTCCTGAGGCACACCAATAGTCAATGACCTCCTGTATGAAAAATAACCGTTGCTTCTTACCATCTAGCAAATTATGTACCAAATTAGCTATTGCTCCCCGAATCTGATGCAATCTAACCTTTCAAAACAGCTCATCATGCAGAATCTTATCAAAAACCTTGAAGTCCACATAGACTAAGTCTATGGCCTGCCCTCATCGTTCTTGGTAACTTCATTAAAATACTCGATTGTTTCAAATCATGATTACATTTCTATATCAACTGACATGTTAGTTGGTAAATGTAAATATTAATTAATATAGATGCATTTTAACTGTATTATAGCAATATTTTAGCCTATTCCAACCCTTTTACATTTCCGTTGAGATTTTGATATCAACTATATAATGGGTTATATGAAAAGTATGCACTTATACCAAAAACTCTCATACCTCTACCATATTACTGATGACAATAGCCATGATAATCCCATAAATTGCCACAGCTTCACAGAAAATGATGCTGTAAAACAAAATGTTAAAAAACAATTATCCCTGTTGAAGTTCACAGCCAGTTTTCCCATCAGTTTTCCTCACTGCCTCTCAGTTATGGCAGTCTCTCTGTAAAAACCTACAATCAGACGCTTTGTTTTAGCTACTCGTTTTTATCATCAACTTGTTTCACATTGATTTCAGTGCCAAGATTTAAGTTTACTTTTCAAAATCATTCTCACCATCAAGTTTCTAAAAGTCCTCAGCTTTTGAGCTAAGTTGTTCACATAGAATATTGGATGGACAATATTATATAGAATCTGCAATCCTAGCTCATGCTGGTGCTTATACTTCACACGTGCTAGCTTCATTCAAGCAGAAACACTCACATCTATCCTATTAAGCTCCTTGATTATTTTAAGGTCTTCGTATTTTTCAAGTAATGAGAATCCTAGTATGATAAATCTCTAAAGTGGTGTAGCCTTTCATTCTGCCAACATTTTTGGAAATTTGATTACAAACTGTTCAGCATATTGGATTAATTAATGTTTGTTTGCGACAGAAGTCAGCGTAATTGATTTTCAGTGCCTTTCGTCCTTTATCCATAATTTAATATTGTCCAAGAGGAAATCATCTTTCTGTACTCGTAAGTAGTCAGTGCAGAAATTCAACTCATTTTTCATCAAGATGCTAATGAATTTTGAATCTTTGTAAACTTAGATCTGTATAAAATAAAATAAATTTAACAAATTACCCCCTTTAACTCGAATAGCCAAATGAATTAAAAAAAAAAAACACTAAATGTCTGTAAAAAAATTAACTCCCAATTTCTCCCTTTCTTAATCCATCAAAATGACATCCACTCAAGACATTTGTTGTTTTATAGATACATTTGAAATACAGATTCCTTCTCCAAATTCTTGTAAACCAACTGTTAAGAAATACCTCTCTCTACATGTGTTTCCAATTGTTTAACAAAAAGTAGGATAAGTTTTACAAATTGAATTGAGTGATTTCAAAATTATTACCTGACAAGATTTTTGGTTTTAATCCTGGGGGCTTTCACACCCCCACCAAGAATGCTTGAACCAGTGATGTAGATACCCCTGAATAACAGAAGGAACAGATTGTGGTTACCTGGATGACTTTCTTTCCCTTGTAATACAATCTTTTTTTCAATTATTGGGAAAGGCAGCAATAGTGTGAGTCAGGAGTTGCGTGGTTTTTTTTTTTGCAACAAAACACTTGGTAGTCATGACATTTACTGACTAGTCCATGTGATGTTTTAAAAATGTGATATCAATAAAGGAAAGGTTACATGGTATTGCCATTAAACATTAAGGGGAAGGGCTCAGTTTTGTTGCAGATAATAATTGCTAGACTTTTGTGTGGTACAAACACTGCTTGCCATTTATCAGACCAAGCCTAAATGTTTGCCCAGTCTTGCAGGGACTATTTTAAGTACTAATGGAATAATAACAGCAAGGGCATCTATTGGAAATCCCCTTAATTTCAACTGCTGCAATTTAAAACTGTTAAAATCAAAAATTGGTGCACAAAACGTAATATACATGTTAAGGTATTTTGGCTGTATTTATTCAATGATACTGATAAAGAAACTCATACCATGCAGCACCCACAACTGACAAAGAGATCGCCAATCCAATTCCAAGATTTGCCCACATAAAGGGAGATGTCTCTGTTAAGAACCTATTGAGAGTAAAATACATTCAGATGCAAAAATTATTTATTGGTCATTCTGCAATCAAAATTCAAAAAATGTATGTCATGCTGTGAATGTTTTCCTAAATGTTTAGTCAAAATGTGCAAGTACATGAATATAAAATTGTTCATACAAAAAATTAAGCAAATACTGATCAGTAATTACATCAAAATTTTAAACACACGTCTGCATTTAGACAGTATATTGCTAGATTCTGGGAACGTTCTGTTGTTCACATTGTAATATGTTGCATTAACTGGAAGAAACACACCAGGTAAAAATACTCTTTTTTTTTGGCAGAATTATCTGGACAACTGAATTTGCAAGGTCACTATTCAGCATATGTTTAAACCAAAAATACGAACAGTAAATTTACATAAACACAGTCAGTGAGAACAAGATCTAAGCAAGATTCTGTCGCAAAGATCAGGGCTGGTGTGACAGAGGTTCGTGTGCACCTCCCCTAACCTCATCAACGCATTTTGTGTTCCCAATTTGGCCTCATTAACATCGACGAGACTAATTGCCAGAGTGAGATCACAAGAAACTGGAGGAACAGCACCTCATATTGCGCATGGGCAGCTTACAACCTAATGTTGTAACAATGCTAGCTTACAACCTAACATTGATTTCTTCAATTTTAGGTAATTAACATATATACAGCACCCTCCCCATTTCCCTGTTCTCTATCTGGACTCACTCCCATTTCTTCCCTCACCCAACTTTCCTTCCTCTGGCTTCACAATTTGTACTTCTATCATTATCTCAACACTTTTGTCTTTTCATCTTTGGTCTAACAAATCGCCTCCCTCTCATTTCCATCCATCTATCACTTACCAGTTTTTGGCTTGTCCATCATCTCGTTCTCCCTGTCCTGCCTACTACAATCAGTGTGAAGAATGGTCCCAATCAAAATATCACCTATCCACGTTCTCCAGAGATGCTGCCTGATCCACTGAGTTACTCCAGCAGTCTTGTTTATGTAGTTTCTTGTTTCTCTTCAAAGTCAACGCAGTCATACAGTTTTGCCATGACAAGTTGAGGTTGTTTATATTTAGTACATGAAAATTGTTTGTTGCCATCAAGAAAACCTTTTACCACTACATGCCCTTTCCAAAGTTCACTGGTTTATGTTTAAATAAACACACATAAAACATTTTTGCAAGGTAAGGAGGGAAGAGGAAGAATTAATTGGATCTCTTGGTTATTTGAAAATGTATCTATTTAACACTTCCTTCTTTCCCGAGCTGCAACTTGCTTCACTATTACCACTCAATGATCTGAAAGAGCAGGCCTTAAACAAGAAGATGTGACCATCTTTCTGGTAGGTCACAAGCACATTCTTGATAGGTTGCACATTGGAGATGAATTTTGCCTCCATTGGTCAAAGTCCACCACCTGCTGGCAACCGTTGATGTTGGTTGGCAATTAATGGGCAACTGAAGATACTGTCAAGTTTCTCAGTGGGGTAGTAGGAATAGTTCTACATCTCAGTAGCCCAATTAAAGGCAATTATATCCGAAAGGCAATCATTAGACACACAGAATCACAAGGTATAGGATTGGGAAACCTTGATGGTCAAACATGGGATGGGTTGCGAAGGAAGGGAGACATATTCTTCTGTTCTGAAATTGAGAATTCAGAATCTGTCACATTTAGTGAACACACACGCTTTGACATAGGTTGAGAAGAATGTTTCAACCCTTTTAAATTCTGACTGGCTTAAAGAATGTGTTCCTGGAAATGAAATTATCGAAGCTACCATGATCAATTTAACAGGCAACAAAATTAAATACAGGGTATGTTGCTTGAATTCAGTCACACCATCATGCACAGAAAGTCTTCCCCCTTTTCTATTCATTCCCACCATGTGCTGGTATTAATTGGAGTAGTAAGTAGTGTGTTTACTACCAATGTATAGTAAACATACACCAGCAGGGAAGTGCAATGCAAAAATTGTGCAAGACAATTTCAGAAAAGCAAAAGAACACCATTCCATTATATAGATTTCAAATATTATTCTGGTCCATTCCACTTTCTGAATGCCCTACTTGGCACCGTTTATAGGAACACACAATTCCATTACGTTGTGATTTATTCCCATTTCTTCTTCGGAAAGAAATAGTTTGTCATTCCAACTCTGTAATGTCCAATTTATACCTGCTTAGTTCTCCTTTCTCAATCTGACTTTGTTGAAACCCATCAATCATTTCTCCAAACACGTGCATTAAGGCTGACCTGTTAAAAAATGTTTTCTTGCCCTTATACAGAGCAACCTGGGACATTTTCTCATGGAAAGATGACCAGTTTTTCCTTGTGTAAGAAAGAACAGCAGATGCTGGTTTAAATCGAAGGTAGACACAAAATGCTGGAGTAACTCAACGGGACAGGCAACATCTCTGTAGAGAAGGAATGGGTGATGTTTCGGGTCGAGACCCTTCTTCAGACTGATGTTTATCCTTACTGTCATACTTCTCCCTTACTATCCTTACTGTCCAGACTGATTCTTCCTGCACATAGATCAGAGTTGGAGGTGTAATGTGTTTGTGGCATTATTTGTTCATGCTAACTAGCTTAAACAAAAACTACAAATATTTGTATGAACAGCCCAGTCACATCTAGCATAGATACAATTTTCAATAATAAACATATAACAAAACATCCCATATTTTAAAAATATTGTAGCACCGTAAGAAAACCAGACAAGTATTATCTACTGCTTCAGTCTTTGCAAAGGAGGCATACTTATATATTTATCTTAGTGTAGAGAATGCATGGGTTGATGTGATAGCTCTCAGGAAAGATTAAAAAAGCTGATTTACATTGAAACTGTTCAATGGGATTGTCAGGATAATCACAGAGCAGTTGTTTCCTTGGGATCTGGAACCACAAGACACAGGATTAGCTCTTGCCATTTTACATTGAGATGAGAAAAATATTCTTTATTCAGAGGGTTGTAAATCTTCTCCACGAACAATTTATAAATATTCCATTGTGGAATTCCATCAGCTGAGAGATAGTTTTTAAGACATTGGAGTTATCAATATCTGATGTGAAAGCGGTTCAGGTATTAAACGAAAAAGCAAGCTTAAGGAACAGTTTTTTCCTCCTACATCTATTTTGTTATAACGCAATAAACAATGAGCTCAACTAAACATATGACCTTGAATTGCTATCCTCAGTTGCCCCACTATTGTACTTGCCCAGACTGGATCTTGCTGGTCCAGAGCATCCCAGATGCCAGAACAACAACAGGTCTGACAAGAGCGCACAAAGGATGCCCTGCTATACGATGTGATAGTTAGCTTTGCTATCCAAAGCAGTGAGAGTTATTTAAACTGTTGCTCATTTCCAATAAGGAAATGTTGTGAATTTTTTTTAAAATAGCTAAATTACATTAACACAGGTAATTATTAAAATAGAATGCAAAACTGTTCCCCCCCAAAAAAGCAAATTAACATCCCCATTGGCCTCAAGTTCTCAACAAGGCTCTGATCCCGAGCCAAATCCAAAGCAAAGAATGTGATAGCCAACTCCCTCACCCAAATAATGAGGAATCTCAGCAAGCTGATTTAAACGGCTATAAATGTAGCCTTTGCCCGCAAGATGTGGACCAATAAACAATCACATTGAACATTTACATATGAATGCCAACTGTATTCAAAAAGCACTAATTGTTAGGATATGGAATTGACTTTATAAAGTGTTAATATCACAAGGAAACAGCAACCCTGGAATTGTCAATTCGGCACCAAATAACCAAAATAAAGTGGAGTCATAGAATACACTCATATCTGGAATTCAGTTTGCAGACAGGTGATTCACATGCAGTATCAGGCATCACAGGTCACAAGATGGAATTACAGGAACGTTCAACTTCAACTGAATTATCTTTACACTCAAACTGTCTCTAGCGCCAACAATCGGCCTAGCATGCCCGAAGATCTCTCATCTAGAGCAAAGCTCTAGGTCTACTTCTACTAGTCAGATCTACTTCTACCATATTTTTATTTCTCAAATTGTCTGACGCATATTTTATTTTTTTTTCCAATTTTCAAGCAAGTTAAACTTGGTCACAAACTGGCAAATTCATTCTGAAGATCAATACTGTGTGGTTGCAAAAAACTGGAAAACATGAAAACATTATGTACAAGAGTTCGTTTACAGGTATATAAGAAATTAACCACAAGCCAAAGGAAGATTTTCAGAAGTGATTAAAAGATTTTTCCAAGTGTTAGGTTTTTAAAAAAGGGCAAAAAAGGGTAGAAATATTGTTTAGGGATAAATTCCAAAAGCAAATCAAATCCATTAGCATGAGACTTTTTTCTTTGCTTTTTAAAAAAAAAGTTTATTCATTTTCCAGGATCCGGCCATTGCTGGAATTGAGTGATCCCGGCAAATCCAAACTGGATAGGAGTGAACAGCATGATCACCCTGAGGGTGAAATAATTACCTGTTCAGGGCTTGAATTTGCTAGTTTCAATACTTTAATGATGTTACAGTCAAGTACCAAGTATGGAGGAGTTCTGACACTAGGTCCCTTGACAAAGTTAGTGTTGTCAAAATGATTATATAGGCAACCGATACTAACACACACATGCATGTAAACATGCAAGCATCAGGAACTCATTAGATTGTCAAGACATCTGAATCTAGTCACTATGTACTAATCAAACTAGAAATAACTTAAGTGTCAACTAAATGATGATAAAAATTACCTACCATCCTATATCGAAGCGGAATCCCAGGTCAAATATTGTGTAACAAATGCCTATAATAGAAACAAAATCAGAACATTTTAGAAGACAGAACAGTACAGCACAAGATCAGGCCCTTCGGCCCACAATGTCTGTGCTGAACATGATGCCAAGACCACCTCATATTCCTGCACATAATCTAGTGTCCTCCATAATGTTTAGAACAAAGACCCATCATTTATTTATTTGCCTCTGTACTCCACAACTTGAGATTTGTAATAGAAAAAAAAATCACATGTCGTTAAAGTGCACTTTGTCAGATATTAATAAAGGCCATTTTTCTACATTTTGGTTTCACCATGTAGAAATTACAGAAGTGTTTATATATATAGTCCCCCCATTTCAGGGCACCATAATGTTTGGGACACAGCAATGTCATGTAAATGAAAGTAGTCATGTTTAGTATTTTGTTGCATACCCTTTGCATGCAATGACTGCTTAAAGTCTGTGATTCATGGACATCACCAGTTGCTGGGTGTCTTCTCTGGCGATGCTCTTCCAGGCCTGTATTGCAGCCATATTTAATTTATGCTTGTTTTGGGGGCTAGTCCCTTCAGCATATAAAAGGCATGCTCAATAGAGTTCAGATCAGGTGATTGACTTGGCTACTCAAGAATTTACCATTTTTTTGCTTTGAAAATCTCTTTTGTTGCTTTAGCAGTATGTTTGGGATCATTGTCTTGCTGTAGAATGAACCATCAGCCAATGAGTTTTGAGGCATTAGTTTGAACTTGAGAAGATAGGATGTATCTGTACACTTCAGAATTCATTATGCTACCACCATCAGCATTTGTATCATCAATGAAGATAAGTGAGCCAGTAACTTCAGCAGCTATACATGCCCAGGCCTGAACACCCCCACCGCAGTTTCGCAGATGAGGTGGTATGCTTTGGATCTTGGGCAGTTCCTTCTCTCCTCCATACTTTGCTCTTGCCATCACTGATATAGGCAATAGACAACAGACAATAGGTGCAGGAGTAGGCCATTCGGCCCTTCGAGCCAGCACCGCCATTCAATGTGATCATGGCTGATCATCCCCAATCAGTACCCCGTTCCTGCCTTCTCCCCATATCCCCGGACTCTGCTATTTTTAAGAGCCCTATCTAGCTCTCTTGAAAGCATCCAGAGAACCTGCCTCCACCGCCCTCTGAGGCAGAGAATCCCAGACATAAAGCCGCTCTAAATCAGATACAAGTTAATCTTCATCTTCTCTGTCCACAAGACCTTTTTTCAGAACTGTGATTGTGCTTTTAAGTACTTCTTGGCAAACTGTGTATTTCTGTTCATGACGTTTTCTGCGGACAGTGGTCATTGACAAATCCACACCTGACTCCTGAAGAGTGTTTCTGATCTGTCGGGCAAATGTTTGGAGATTTTTCTTTATTATTGAGAGAATTCTTCTGTCAGGTCGGGGGGGGGGGGGGGGGGGGGGGGGGGGGGGTGTAGGGGGAGAGGGAGTTCCCCCGCCACGGGTACCATGTAATCCCGTGCTTCCTGCTCCATGGTCATATAGTCGGCGACTAAACCGTCACCCCCACCTGGTTTGCCAGGTGAGGAGGGGGCTGTGGACCCCCAGCATGACCCCATAAACAAGACCTGTCAAAGGGCAAATGAGCTCCTAGCGAGCCAACGGCCATCCACACTTCAGTGGATCACTGTCGTATGTACATAGCATTGTAAGGCACCGTGCCCGTTGATGTTTTCAATGATGATGATGATCTTGTCATCTGTTGTGGAGGTTTTCCTTGGCCTGCCAGTCCCTTTGTGATCACCAGTGCTCTCGTTCTTCTTAATGATGTTCAAAACAGTTGATTTTGGTAAGCCTAAGGTTTGGTTGATGTCTCTAACAGTTTTATTCTTGTTTCTCAGTCTCATAATGGCTTCTTTGACTTTCATTGACACAACTTTGGTCCTCATGTTGATTTTTTTTCTATTATAAATTTCAAATTGTGGAGTACAGAGGCAAATAAATAAATGTTGGATCTTTGTCCCAAACTTTATGGAGGGCATTGTATATCCCACTATTTCCTGCACATCCATATGCCCATCCAAAAGATTCTTACATGCCACTATCATATTTGTTTCCACCAACTCCTGCAGGTCTTTAAGGCACTCACCATCCTCTGTAAAAAAATAACACCCCACACATCTCTTTTAAACTTTGCCCCTCTTACCTTAAAGCTATGCCTTCTAGTATTTGATTTTTCCATTCAGGGTAAAAGGTTATGTCTACCCTATCAATGCCTAGAGATGAAACAGCAGAACTGGTTTCCTCTCTACTTTCAGTAATTGTTTTTAAGCAGTGTTATATTCTTTTGATGCTACTGTAGAGATATGGTTACCAATTCAAATTAATTTTGTTCATATTCCGACTTAACTTATGGGCATC